>NC_069795.1:93562133-93888481 GCF_027406575.1 Nycticebus coucang
TAGGAATTTCTGGAAAAGTTTATATTGACAATATTTGCCATTGTAGTCATTGCTTTTTTTCTTTCTTTCTTTTTTTTTTTTTTTTTTTTTTTGAGGTAGAGTCTCACTTTGTCACCCTGGGTAGACTGCCATGGCATCATAGCTCACAGCAACCTCAAACTCTTGGACTCAAAGAGATCCTCTTGCCTCAGGTCTCCCAAGAAGCTGGGACAACAGGCACCCACCACGATGCCCAGCTGTTTTTTAGAGACTGGGTCTGTCTCTTGCTCAGACTGGTGTGGATTTCCTGAGCTCAGGCAATCCACCTGCCTTAGCCTTCCGGAGTGCCAGGCTTACAGGGGTGAGCCACCACACCTGGACATGTAGTCATTGCTTTTATGGAAAAGTGAATTTTCAGAGGTCTTTATTCCAAGTTGGTGCAGCCACTCTGGAAAACAGTTTGTCAGTTCCTCAAAATATTAGACTTGGGGTAACCATGAGACTGAGAAATTGAATTGCTTTGTATATACCCAGAAGAAATGAAAGCATATGTCTGTATATAATACATAACACAGATGTTCACAGCAACAGTATTCATAAAAGTCAAAAAATGGCATGTGCCCCAATGAACGAATGACTTAAAAAAAATCCTGTGGTATATCTACACAAAAGAATATTATTCAACAATAAAAGGAAAGGAAGTACGCATAGTATAAGATAGATGACCCTTGAAAAGGTGATGCCAGATGAAAGAGTCAGTCACAAAGTACCATATATTTATATGATTCCTATGAAAGGTCTAGAATAGGCAAACCTACAGAGACAGAGAATAAATTAGTGGTTGCCTCGGGCTGGGGTAGATGGGGTAACTGGGAAAGTGATGGCTGAGTGATACAGGGTTTCTTTTGGGGTGATGAAAATGTTCTAGAATTAGATAATGATGATGGTTGCACAATTTTGTGAATATACTAAAACATGCTGAATTGTACTATAAGAGTGATTTCATGCTAGGTGAATTATGTCTCAATAAAGGTGCTTTTTTTTTTTTTTACAAATCAGTTTTCTTCTCTTGTGTCTGGGTGTTCTGCAGGATCCAAGTTCCCTTTTTTTCCCATTCTGAGCACTGGCTCTGAGGAAACCAGTGCAGGTGAGTCTGGATTCACCTCCTTTCTCTCAGGCCCATTTGCTAGCACTTGATTCCTGTCCTCTCTTCCCACATAAAGCAAAAACCTCCAGCCTCTGGGAGAGCAGCAAGAAACCCTCCTATCCCTCTCAGGGACCAGGAAAAAGATCCACTATTTGGGGGAGGGATAGAAAGAATATTTGAAGAAATAATACCTGAAAACTTCCCAAATATGATGAAAAGTGTTACTGAACACCGGCCAGTCAGTTCAGTGCCTGTAGCCACATACATCAGAGCTGGCGGGTTAGAATCCAGCCAGGGCCTGCCAAACAACTACAACCAAAAAATAGCCAGGCGTTGTGGTGGGTACCTATTGTCCCAGCTACTTGGGAGGCTGAGGCAAAAGAATGGCTTAAGCCCAGGAGTAGGAGGTTGCTGTGAGCTCTACCCAGGGTAACAGCTTGAGGTTCTGTCTCAAAAAAGGAAAGGAAAAGGAAAGGGAAAGGGGTCCTATCCTGCCTAAAAATCTTTCCCAGGAACACCAAAAGGAGGATCATGAAAAAGAATCTGTGAGTAAAGGTGGTCTCCTCTTAATCTGGAACTCTCAATTATTCAGAATTATTAAGTTAACTCAGTTGGCCTTTAAGAAATCATTAAAATTTTACCTGTAGTGTTTTTACCTAGTTTTTCACTTTTTTTGGCTGACAAAAACCCTCTTCATCACAAACTCTGCCATAGGTAAAACAATTTGTGTGTCTCATCTCTTCTCAGAGGGCTTTTCACTCTTGGGTTGAGTTCACCTACTTGCTTTGTGGCTTCAAATCTTTGATTAGCTACAGAAAAGTTATGACTTGCAAGTTGTACAGTTTTTTGCTCATCATTTGGTAAGATGGGAGCCACACTCAGCTCAACATCCTAAATAGAAGCCCATTCACTACTTTTTTTCATTTTAGACATTGTAGTTTTTAGATGTGGAAATTTCATTTGGGTCTTTTTATATCTTCTATTTCTCTCTCCATCACCTATCCTTGAATATATTTGTAAGATTTATAAAAGCTCTCTCTGGCCCTTATCTACTAATTTCATCATTTCTGGATATGTTTCTGTCAAGTGATTGTTCTCTTCTTTATGGTTCCCTTTTTTCTTATTTCTATATCTGATAAATTTTCATTAGATGTCACGCATTGTGATGTTTACAATTTTAAAATTTACAATTTTGCGGAGTCCTGAAGTTTGTTGGCTTTTAAATCTTGTTGCATTTTGTTCAGGGGCACAGTTATGTAATTTGAGGATGATCTTTTTTTAAACTAATTTAGTTTTTACAGATGGGATCTCACTAGGCTGCCTGGGCTGCTCTCGCAATCCTTCCATCTCAGCATCCCAAACACCTGGGATTACAGGCAAGGCTGATCCTTTGGAGGCTTGCTTTTATGCTGTATTGGGGTGGTTTGGATATGCCTTTATTATAGAACTCATTTAGTCTCAATGCTAAGGCATGATACTTCTGAGGACATTAGCCAATGCCACGTGTATTAGGAGTTCTCTCTACGTGACTATTAGAAACATGGGCTATTCTCAGTCTTCCGTGAACTCTAGCAACTCTTTAGCCTATTGCTTTCTGGTTCCTCTTTCCCTAGACTCAGTAAGTTTCCTCTTAACCCATTCACCTAAGAGCACTTGGCAAAGACTTGAGGACAGCTACTTGGGAGGCTGAGGCAGGAGGATTGCTTGAGCCCAAGAGTTTGAGGTTGTTATGAGTGAGGCTGAGGCCATGGCACTCTAGCCTGGCCTCAACAGAGTGAGACTCTGTCTCAAAAGATAGATAGATAGATAGATAGATAGATAGATAGATAGATAGATAGATAGATAGAAAAAAAAAAAAAACAAGACTTGAGGACACACCTGAGCGCATCTGGGGGCTCTCATCTTTGCAGCTCTCTTCTCTCCAATACTCTGCTCCACAAATTCTAGATGTCTAGGGTTTCTTCAGCTTTGATATATCACTTCAATGCAAGAAGACCACTAGGCTCTGCTTTGGTTTTTCTTCCTTCTGCTGTGGCCTAGAAACTATTTCAGGAAGAAAATTAGTGCCATCCTAATCCTCACCTTGTTTGTGTCCCCTCTGTTAGGGCTCACCACAGTCATGTGCTATTTGTTGTTTCAGCTCTGAAAATAGTTGCTTGATTTTCTGGTTACTTATGATAGAAAGGTAATTCCTATATTAGTTAATTCTTTGGGAGAAGAAGTTTTAATATATTTTTATTAATTTTTTTTTTTTTTTGGTTTTTGGCCGGGGCTGGGTTTGAACCCGCCACCTCCGGCATATGGGACCGGCGCCCTACTCCTTGAGCCACAGGTGCCGCCCAATTATTATTTTTAATTAGGCCAGGTGCAGTGGCTCACTCCTGTAATCCTGGCACTCTGGGAGGCTAAAGAGGATGGATTACTTGAACTCAGGAGTTTGAGACCAGTCTAAACAATAGCAAGACCCTGTCTCTACTAAAAATAGAAAAATTAGCCTAGCAAGGTGGCACACACCTGTAGTCACAGCTGTTTGAGAGACTGAGGCAAGAGGATTGAATGAGCCCAGGAGTTTGAGGTTGCTGTGAGCTATGGGGCCAGCACTCTATCCTGGGGCAACATAGTGGGACTCTGTCTCAAAAATCCAAAATATATTATTTTTTAAAAATAACCATACGAATCATAAC
This sequence comes from Nycticebus coucang, assembly GCF_027406575.1. Classification (NCBI taxonomy): domain Eukaryota; kingdom Metazoa; phylum Chordata; class Mammalia; order Primates; family Lorisidae; genus Nycticebus; species Nycticebus coucang. The sequence goes on from NC_069795.1 coordinate 93,565,944, forward strand.
TGTATACATTTATGGGGTACAACAGAATGTCTTGATCTATGTACTCAATGTGAAATAATTCTTCATACTTCTAAAACTTTTTTATATTTTAATTATTATGGGATATATAATAGTACATATTTATGAGGTACATGTGGTGTGCTTTTTTTTTTTTTGGCTGGGGCTGGGTTTGAACCCGCCACCTCCAGCATATGGGGCCAGCACCCTATTCCTTTGAGCCACAGGCGCCACCCTGGTGTGCTTTTAAAAATTTTTTTTCATGTGGTGTTTTCATACAGGCATACAATGTATAATAATCAAATCAGAGTACTTGAGGTATTCATCACCTCAAACAGTTATCGTTTCTTTTCATACTTTTTTTTTTTTTGAGGCAGAGTCTCACTTTGTCACCCTCAGTAGAGTGCCATAGTGTCACAGCTCACAGCAAAACTTTTAGGCTTAAGCGATTCTCTTGCCTCAGCCTCCCAAGTAGCTGGGACTACAGGCGCCTGCCACAACGCCTGGTTATTTTTAGAGACAGGGTCTCGCACTTGTTCAGGCTGGTGTTGAACCTGTGAGCTCAGTCCACCTACCTTGGCCTCCCAGAGTGCTAGGATTATAGGTATGAGCGACCATGCCCGACCTTCATACATTTTTAATAACAAGTTAGTCTTCAGATTTTGTGTTCATTCGTCTGGAGAATGATCTGGTTTTCAAAGACAACAGTGATGACATTAAGGTACTTTTCTTGACCCCAATCTTCAGGGCCAAGTCTATGTGTAATGCAAACATACGGAAGCTCTAATCTAGGTTGATGTCCTAGGTTTTTCCTCCCAACCTCAATAACAGGTCCTCAGTTCAAATAATTTCTTCCAGCTCTACTCCCTCCTGTCCAATACTCCAAACTCTCCTAACTCTGTCTTGATAGCTCCAGTTCTTACCCTGGGCCACACTGCTGTATCTACTTCTTAGATCAGCTCCTTCAATCTCGTGTACCACTTGAGCATCAGCCTAAGCTCTTTCCTAACTTCTTGTATCAGACGATACATATTATCCCGCAAGTCATGTCAACTCCAACTCTAATTAGCTTTCAGAAGCAGAAGGATTGTAGGCTCATGTACCAGAAGTCTGGCAGTAGGTCAGGATTTTAAGTCACTGAACCTGGTGGCTAAAAGGAAATGCAGTTTCTCGTTCTTTTTTGGCTTTCCCTTGCATGGTTACAGCTGTATCCCAACTCCAACTTCACTAATGGGAGCAATATGGCTGCAGCACCTCCAGGCTGCTTATCTGAACAAAAATCTCTCTAAAGAGAGATTCTTTCTCTTTGTTGTTGTTGTTGTTGTTGTAGTAATTGTCATTGTTGTTTGGCAGGCCCGAGCTGGGTTCGAACTCCCCAGCTCCAGTGTATGTGGTTGGCGCCCTAGCCACTGAGCTATAAGCGCCAAGTCTTTTTTATTTTTTGTTGTTGTTTGGGATTCATTGGGGGTACAAAGAAATTAGGTTACGTTGATTGCATTTGTTAGATAAAGTCCCTCTTATAATTGTGTCCCACCCCAAGAGGTGTGCTATACACTGTGACTCCCCAACCACCTCTCTCCCCCCTCTCCCTGATCTTAAAATTATCAGAAAAGGGCTCGGCACCTGTAGTACAGTGGTTACGGTGCCAGCCACATACACCAAGACTGGCAGGTTCAAACCCAGCTGGGCCACCTGAACAACAGTGATAACTGCAACAAAAAAAATAGCTAGGCGTTGTGGCAGGTGCCTGTAGTCTCAGCTACTTAGGAGGCTGAGGCAAGAGAATCGCTTAGGCCCAAGAGTTTGAGGTTGCTGTGAGCTGTTACCCTCTACCAAGGGCAGCATAGTGAAACACTGTCTCAAAAAAAAAAAATTGCAGTATTTTTGGCCCATTTCTTCAGTTCATATTTCACCACTGAACCAAAACCTTGGCCAAGCAATGGGATTGGGCTGTTGCATATGCTCCTACAGATCCTTTCCTAGAGATGGGGTGAAGTCAAGTTACCATGAACACACAGGTTGAGTCAAAAAGGGGTGGATAAAAGAAAATCAGGTAGTGGCCAGATAGGGGGGATGATGTTGAGGAAGCCATCACAATCTCCACTGCACCCTGGATTTCGCTTTTCACAGCTACCTTGGCTCATGTCCTGAAACTCAGTGGCCATATCCCTGTACAACTTCAGGGTTCTGGCCCTAACCCCAGAAAGCACTCATAATTCCCATATATTCAGGAAGAAATTTAGAATAAATACCATGTCGGAAATAAATTTATTTTGTGACATGTGATATAGCTTCCCTATAGAAGCTAAATACATCTGTAATGCACTATATACCCACACTGAGCTAAAATAGTTTCAAATACTTACACTAGTACTTTAGTATTTCACCCTGGCGCAGCTTCTTACTAAGTGTGTGATTTGAGTAATCTACTTATCTTCTATGAGTCTCACTGTAAGATGGGAATTTATGGAATTTGAAAATAAAATAAGCTTAAGTATATCATCACATTAAAATACTTGAAATACACTAGATATAATAAATATTCAGTAAGTGTGCATTATGTCTTCATTTTTTCATTATTTTTAGCAGTATCAATGCCATAAGCAATATTTAGATAGGTGACAATATTCAGGTCCATTCATAACGTGACTCAACTATAGACAATTATTCTTCCTATATTATCCCTTAGACATCTCAAAGCATATACATAATACTGCCCCAATCATATATTTCTGTGCCAAATTTGTCTCCTTAGAAAGTCAGAAGTTAAAATAAATTACTTTGGTGTGAACAACACATAAAAAGACCTTCTTGGTAAAATAAAATTACAAAAACATTTAATAAGGCTTGGCACCCATAGCTCAGTGAGTAGGGTGCCAGCCACATATACCAAGGCCGGCGGGTTCGAGCCCTGCCCAGACCTGCTAAACAACAATGACAACTGCAACCAAAAAATAGCCAGGTATTGTGGCGGGCGCATGTAGTCCCAGATAGTTGGGAGGCTGAGGCAAGAGAATTGCTGAAGCCCAAGAGTTGGAGGTTGCTATGAGCTGTGATGCCACAGTAGAGTGAGATGTAGTGAGTCTCTGTCTCAAAAAAAAAAAAAAAAAATTTAATGACGCTCTAATTGCACTAATAACCTATATTTATTATAGAAAGCTAATTTTAATGTTATGGAAAATAAATAGTAAAATATGTAATCAATACATTCCAAAGAGGGCATGATGGTGAGCAATCTCCAATTCAGTCTTAGTATTTTGAGGTAAAGATTCCCAAGAAGGTGGGTAAATGAAGGAAGAAAGAAGAAAGGTGATAGGAAAGGTTTAATAAAGAAAGATCTGGGGTGGCTCCTGTGGCTCAAAGGGGTAGGGTGCCGACCCCATATGCCGGAGGTGGTGGGTTCAAACCCACCCCCAGCAAAAAAATGAAAGAAAGAAAGATCTGGGTTTATTACTAAATCTGCCAAATACCAACTATATTCTCTTGGACAAATATCTTTATTGATTCAATTTATCGTAAGAAAAAGAAAAACAGAAATAAAAGTGCCTACTTGTGTTGTATTTTGTCAGTTCTGGCATTTAAAAGAACATGTCTTTTAATCTATCGCATTTTACATCCAATAAAATGTAATAGTCCTCTGATGGGCATTGAGTAAAATAACACAGATTAAAAGCACCTGGCACTCTGTCAAGGCTGTTTTCTTGTCTGCCTATGTTTGTATTCATTTTCTTAAAATAGAAAACCCAAAGTTAATCCACCTTAAGTTGTTTGGTTGGGGCATAAAACAATTTCTGAAGAAAAAATAGCTTTAAAATTATATTAACAAGAATTTGGAAAGTAAGTCCTAAAATTGATTGGAAAGAGAAATAAGAACCTAGCTCCATGTGAAATAAATAATATAACATTTAAAGGAATGCTTTTTGTTACATGTTCTATGGTTAATTTCCTACTACAAGAGCAGAGGTAAGTAGTTGTGACAGAGATTGTATGGTTCGCGAGTCCTGAAATACTTGTATCTGGCTATTTAAAGAAAAAGTTTGCAAACTTCTACTTCAGAACCTAAAATTTCAACCATATGTCTGCACACTAATGACAAAAAATTGTCTGAATGGGCAGCACCTGTGGCTCAGTGGGTAGGGCACCAGCCCCATATGCCAAGGGTAGCATGTTTGAACCCAGCCCCTGCCAAACTGCAACAAAAAAATAGCCAGGCATTGTGGTGGGTGCCTGTAGTCCCAGCTACGTGGGAGGCTGAGACAAGAAATTACCTAAGCCCTGGAGTTGGTGGTTGCTGTGAGCAGTGACACCACAGCACTCTATGAAGGGCGACAGAGTGAGACTTTGTCTCTTAAAAAAAAAAAATTGTCTGTATGCTCTGCTGATTATTTCCTTAGCTATGTAGCAGCTTTTTAATTTAATCAAGTCCCATTTATTTATTTTGTTGTTGCTGTGTTTGCCATTGGGGTCCTAGTCACAAATTCTTTGTCCCTAGACTGATATCTAGAAGAGTTTTTCATACATTTTCTTCTAGAATCCTGATGGTTTTGTGCCTTAAATTCAAGTCATTTATTCATCTTGAATTAATTTTTGTGAGTGGTTAGAGATAGGGGTCCTGTTTCATTCTTCTACACGTGGCTATCCAATTTTCCCAGCACCATTTATTAAATAGGGCTTCCCCACCAGTATACATGTTGTCTACTCTATGGCTGTAGGTAGATGGTTTTATGTCTCAGTTCTCTATTCTGTTCCATTGGCTTATGTCTCTATTTTTGTACCAACACCATACTATTTTAGTTACTACAGCCTTATAGTGTAGTTTGAAGTCTGGTAATGTGATGCCTTCAGCTTACTCCTGGGTATCTACCCAAAGGGGGAAAAAAAGTCATTTTATCAAAAAAAATCTGCATATTACAGCAAATCACAATTGCAAAGATCTGAGAACAACCCAAGTGCCCATCAATTCATGAGTGGATTAATAAAATCTGGTATATGTATACCATGGAGTACTACTCAGCCATAAAATGGAGGAATTAATGCCTTTTACAGCAATTTGAAAGGAATGGAAACCATTTATCCTAAGCAAAGTATTTCAGGAATGAAAAAAACAAATACCACATGTAGTCTCCAATAAACTGGAACTAATCAATTGGCACAAAAGTGTATAGAGGGAAGTAAAAGTCACTGGAAATCAAGTGAGGAGGAGTGAGTAAGAGAAGAGGGACAAACCCCACCTAACAGGTAAAATTAACACAATTCAGATAATGGGGATGTTTGTAGCCCTGACTCAAGCCTTGTAACAAAAATCTCTATACCTGGCTTGGTGCTCAGTGGTTAGGGCGCCAGCAACATACACTGAAGCTGGCGGATACAACCCAGCCCAGGCCTGCTAAAGTGTTAGAATTTATCACAGATCAAAGGAAACTAAGGAAATATATTCACTAAATGCTTTGGATTAGAACACGAAACAGATGAAGTATGTTAGGGAGAAAACTGGTGAAAAGACAAACAAGATCTCTAGTTAATATTCCAAAGTTAATGTCTCAGCTTGACAATGTTCATGTAAGACATTAACATTAGGGCAGTGGTTTTCAACCTTCCTAATGCCTCCTAATGCTGCAACTCTTTAATACAGTTCCTCGTGTTGTGGTGACCCCCAACCATAAATAATTTTCATTGCTAATTCATAACTGTAATTTTGCTACTGTTATGAATCGTAATGTAAATATCTGATATGCAGGATGCATTTTCATTGTTACAAAGGGGTGGAGACGGTTAAGAACCGCTGCATTAGGGGAAACCAGTTAAGAGTTGTACAGAAATTCTGTGTATAATCCTTCCAACTTTTCTGTATACCTATATTATTCCAAAATAAAAATTTATTTTAAAAAATAACCAAGAATTAGGCTTGGCACACATAACACAGTGGTTATGGTGCCAGCCCCATACAATGAAGTTGGCAGGTTCGAACCCAGCCCAGGACAGCTAAAACAACGACAACTGCAACAAAAAATAAACGTGCGTTGTGGCAGGCACTTGTCCCAGTTACTTGGGAGGATAAGACAAGAGAATTGCTCAAGCCCAAGAGTTTGAGGTTGCTGTGAGCTGTGATGCCACAGCACTCAACCCAGGGCAACATAGTGAGACTCTATCTCAAAAAAAAAAAAAAGAATTAGAATCCAGCAGATGTATATGCTGATATAGAACAAGTTATTTTCACAATGAAATAACTTTCACAATTGAATCTTCCCACATATTTCAAAGGGGAAAATGATTGCCGTCACCAACAATGGGGCAACTGACATCTGATAGGAAGCACTGAGAAGGGAACAACATTCTTACATAATTTTCCTATAAAAATGCGTGATCTGGATCTACTTCTCAGGAAACAACAGGCAAACCCAACTGTGAGACATTCTTGTTTTTTGTTTTTGAGACAGAGTCTTGCTTTTTTGCCTGGACAGAGTGCCATGGCGTCACAGCTCACAGCAACCTCAAACGCTTGGGCTTAAGCGATTCTCTTGCCTCAGCCTCCCAAATAGCTGGGACTACAGGCGCCCACCACAAGGTCTGCCTAATTTTTAGAGATGGAGTCTTGCTCTTATTCAGGCTGGTCTTGAACTCCTGAGCTCAAGCAATGCGCCCACCTCGGCCTTCCAGAGTGCTGGGATTATGAGCATAAGCCACTGTGCCCAGCCCCAACTATGAGACATTCTACAGAGCAACTTGCAGGCATTTTCACAAACTGGTGAGACTGAGGAGCTATTCCAGGGGAAAGGAAACTGTGGAGCATGATAACTAAGCACAAAGCACAAAGCACAAATCGTGGATTTGATCCTGGATTTGAAAACAAAATTGTTCTACTACCATTGGTTCAAGTTAATAAGCCTTTCAAACTACATTAATTTGTACCTGAATTAGTTCTGCCTGGCTTGGTACAGAAAACAGGACCAAACTATCATACACAAAAATTAACATGACTTCTGGTTCTAAGGAAGTAATTAAAGATATTCCAAAAAGTTAACAATGAGGCTATTCAAGGTAGTGCTATTTATAATAGTCAAAATTTTGAAAATAATCTAAATGAATGTATTTAGGGTTCTTTAGATCAAGAGTAACTGAAAACTCAACTTTAAGGAGTGTAAAGAAAAAGAAAATGTAGGCTTGGCGCCTGTGGCTCAAGCGGCTAAGGCACCAGCCACATACACCTGAGCTGGTGGGTTTGAATCCAGCCCGGGCCCAAAACAACAATGATGGCTGCAACCAAAAAAAAAAATAGCCGGGCGTTGTGGTGGGCACCTGTAGTCCCAGCTACTTGGGAGACGGAGGCAGGAGAATCCTCCAGGAGTTGGAGGTTGCTGTGAGCTGTGATGCCACGGCACTCTACCCAGGGCGACAGCTTGAGGCTCTCAAAAAAAAAAAAAAAAGAAAAAGAAAATGTATTTGGCTAATGTAACTGAAAAATCCCCAAGAAAGGCAGGATTTGGGCTGCCTTCAGGTTCCAACAATGGAACCAGAATCTATCTTTCTGATAGAAAAGAATCTGAGTTCCAGCTTCATCGTCTAACTGGCCCCCTTAATAGTTAACATCTGAACACCACCAAACTAAATCATGAAGTTCTTTTTCCTGGAAATCCTGACAAATGTCTTCTTTTATTATACTAGCTCTAATTTACAATTAGAATGCAGCTTTGCTAGAGAAATCTCACCCAAAACTCAACAGAAAATTGATAAGAATAGACTTACCAAAGAAACGCGGGGGCTCGGTGCCTACAGCTCAATGGTTAGGGCACTGGCCACATACATGGGGGCTAGCGGGATCATTTCTGTTTGCGTTATAATTTCACTGTCATCTAAAATTAATATAAGCATATATTCTAAAAAATCATTCTAATAACTCCTAATATATGCTTTATAAGGGCAAGACTTTTTCTTTTCTATTCACTCCTGAATCCCCAGTGCCTAGAAGAGGGCCTGGCACATATATGAGTTGTCATATAAATAACTGATGAACCAATGAATAATTTCTGCTACATGACCTTGGCATCCATATTTGGTGCCCTTAAAAGGTAAATTTAATAAATAGATTTTAGACTTGCACTTAATTAAGTCCAAGTAACTTCCCCATTTATGGAACAAAAAAAAAATCCATTAAACAGTTGAGTCATGGTATGGTATGATTAATTAGGTATGTCCAAATTAAAGAAGTCATCCTGTAACAGTCAAGATCAAATGCAATTTGCCATCCATTTCTGTTTTAGCAAGATATCATCCAGTTTAGTGAACTAAGTAAAATTTTAAGTTTTATGTTTAATTTATAATTTTTTTAATTTGTAGAAGCTATAACCCTAAAAGCATGCCTAACTTCATGTTTTTTTAATATTTAAGTAATATACAATAAATAATGTAAGTCAACATCAAGAGTCTAAAATATTTTAGCTTCTAAAAATTTTCTTTAGATTATTCAAGTTTTAAAAAACAATTAAGCAGGGCCAGGCACAGTGGTTCATGCCTGTACTCCTAGGACTCTGGGAGACCAAGGCCCATGGATTGTCTGAGTTCAGGAGTTCTAGACGAGCCTGAGCAAGAGTGAGACCCTGTCCATAAAAAAAGCCAGGTGTTGGTCAGTCACGGTGGCTGGAATCCCAGCACTCTGGGAGGCTGAGGCAGGTGAATAGCTTGAGCTCACGAGTTCGAGACCAGCCTGAGCAAAAGCAAAACCCCATCTCTACTAAAAATAGAAAAACTGAGGCAAGAGGATCACTTGAGCCCAAGAGTTAGAGGTCGCTGTGAGCTGTGATGCCAGAGCACTCTACCCAGGTTGAGACTCTGTCTCAAAAAAATAAAAAAAAAGGCTCAGTGCCTCAGGGTACTGGCCACATACGCTGGGGCTGACAGGTTTGAACCCAGCCTGGGCCTGCTAAAAACAACGATAGCTACAACAAAAATGTAGCCAGGTGTTGTGGCAGGCAACTGTAGTCTCAGCTACTTGGGAGGCTGACACAAGAGAATCACTTACGCCCAAGAGTTTGAGGTTGCCGTGAGCTGTGACACCATGGCACTCTGGCAAGGTGAGACTCTGCTTCAAAAATAAATAAATAAATAATAAATGCTTCCAAGAAATAAAACAATAAAGTTGAGTAAGCGTCAATCAACAACTAAGAATTCAAATTGGCTTGGTGCCTATAGCTCAGCAGCCCAGGCCTGCCAAACAACCATAACAACTACAACAACAACAAGAAAAAAAAATAGCCAGGGGCAGTGCCTGTGGCTCAAAGAAGTAGGGTGCCAGCCCCAAACCTGGCCCCTGCCAAAAACTGCAAACAAAAAAAAAAGAAATAGCCGGGCGTTGTGTTAGGCACCTGTAGTCCCAGCTACTTGAGGCAAGAGAATCACTTAAGCCCAAGAGTTGGAGGTTGCTGTGAGCTGTGACACTACAGCACTCTACAGAAGGTGACACAGTGAGACTCTGTCTTAAAAAAAAAGAGAGAATTCAAATCATTTTCTTAAAAAATATCTATAACCCTGAGTTTGCTTGTTTTTCGACATATAAAATTGTACACTGCGTATTTAAGGAGTATAACCTGATATTTGACATATGTATATATTGTTAAATGATTAGTGCAAGCAGGCTAATTAATATATCTCTGTCATAGTTACCAAATGTATGTGGTGAAAACACTTTACTTTTTGGACAAATTTCAAGTTACAATACAGTATTAGTAACATACAGCGAGTGCGCTATACGTTAGCTCTACAGAACTTTTTCATCCTGTAACTGAAACTTGGTACCCTGTGACCAACATCTTCCCATTTCACTGCCCCCCTTTCCCTGGTAACCACCATTCTAGTCTCTGCTTTTACGAGCTTGACTTCTTTTAGATCCCAGCTATAGGATTTGTCACACTTCATTTTCTTTATCCATTCATCTAACAGACACAGGTTGTTTCCATATCTTGGCTATTGCAAATAATGCTGCAGTGAACACAGAAGGGCAGATATCTTCCTGAGATACTGATGCTGTTACCCTCTTTGATACATTTATACTTAGATTTATTACTCCAATGGGATGCTAGAACCGCTCTGTTGGACTCCTGGGGTCTCGCAAAGGTACTTTCATCTATGAAGGGTTGTCAAAATTTATGCTTCTTTTGGGGAAAGGGCTGAAACTTCCTGTTCTGCCATCTTTCTGAGATCACTCCCACATGAGTTTTAGTACCAGTGTGGTTCCATTTACATTCATCAAAGCAGGGTTAATTTTTAAATGTTCTATGGAATGATTTTATTAACCAGAAAATCTTTGAGTCTGAAATCTGGAGAAACATTCAGTCCAACTGTTCATTTCACAAATGAGGAAGCTCAAGGGCATTAAGGTGACTTACCTGAGGTTGCCTAATAAGCTATGGAAGGAGTGGGCTGAGAACATGATCTAATTATTACATCTGCTGAAAAACATCAAGCATTGTGAAGATACCACTTAATGATGGCAATACTTTATTTAACTCAACAGCCTATTGTTCTTAAATTGATTCCTGGGCACTGTTCTTGATATATTCTTTTAAGTACAAAGAAAAGTAGCATACTGTTCTGGATTTATACCATCAGATCTGAGAACTGACATTATTGTAATTTCTCGGGGCTTGAGTCATCAACCAGTAAAATAAAAAGCATGTGAGGAAGCAGGAAAATCCTGGCAAGCATAAATGCACTTAGGAAGAAAAATTAAATTTGAACCTATCAACCTTAGCAGTTTTCCTTTAAGAAAGAACAGAAGGCTTGGCGCCTGTAGCTCAGTGACTAGGGTACCAGCCATATACACCGGAGCTGGCAGGTTCAAATCCAACCCAGGCCTGCCAAATAACAATGATAACTACAACCAAAATATTGCCAGGCGTTGTGGTGGGAATCCGTAGTCCCAGCTACTTCAGAGGCTGAGGCAAGAGAATCACTTAAATCCAAAAGTTTGAGGTTGCTGTGAGCTATGATGCCACAGTTCTCTGTCCAGAGCAACAGCTTGAGACTCTGTCTCAAAAAAAAAAAAAAAAAAGAAAGAACAGAAAAGCTGCATGGAAATTAAAACTGTGCCCTAATGAATGAGAGGTGGTGTAGGTAATAGGAGCTAAGGACAAAACAAGCAGTTGAAGCCTCCGTACACAAAAAAGCATTTTAAAGATGCACTAGTGATTGCATGTGATAGGAGAGGCACTGGAGTGAGTAATAAGACTGGACTATAAGAACAATTCTCTTCGTATTCTAGACTCATACTAATCTGTGTTGGTAGTGCACAATTTATATTTAAACATAAATTTCAAAATGAACTATGATTTGCAGATAGCAGACAGTAATCCAGTTAGAAACATAATTTAAAAAAAAAAGATTCCTTCAGTTTGCTAAAATGATTTTATAAAACAGAATGAAAAATAGAATTCATACTAGCCATGAGTTTCAAAAAGTGTGTTTGAAGTGGCAGACTTCACATGGGCATTTTGATTAAATTATCAGCGTGCTAATTGAACCACATTCCTCTGGTTTCTTTACAAAGTTGTTCCTAAGATGTTCAGGATACCCAGAGTCAACCCGTTTTTCAGACTCATAGACAACTCTTTATATTCTCATTTGCTTTGCCAGGACTTTAGTCCTTATAGCTTACATATACCATGTCATGGGAAGTCAGACAATTAAGTTCATGAACTTAACCTAGAAAAAGTGCTACATACCTCACTGCTGAAGATCACTGTGGTCACCTTTGAAGTACTCCTCTTGGGAAGCTGTGCACTGATGCGAGCACCTAGTCTACCCTTCAAAGCACTTCTAGGATGAGTTTGCAAACCTAATTGTCAGATGATAGCTATGATGGTCATTTCCAAAAAAAAGAGTTCCAAAATTGGTTTTATTATCACTTCATTGCTTTTAAAGGACACAAGTAATCAGTTGGAAATATTCTGTTGCCTGCGTCCATGTGACATATTCACTAGCTGGAAAGCAAATCCAAGGAGGTATCTGGTATACAATGTCACTCAGCCAGGCACGAGTGGCTAGTGACACTCACAATTCAGGTGTTTTCTTTGGGGAGCTGATTTTGAGCTTTTCTTTCTTTTTTATTTTTAAATTTTACATGCCTAGTAGAAACAAACACAGCTTCTCAGGAGACCAAGAGAATATTGTTATAAATAACAACTTATTTATAACAATTCAGCAGAATTGTGTCCTCTCAAAATTCATAAGCTTGAAGCCCTAACCCTCAATGTGACTACATTTAAAGATGGGGCCTTGGGCGGTGCCTGTGGCTCAAAGGAGTAGGGCACCAGCTCCATATGCCAGAGGTTGGGGGGTCAAACCCAGCCCTGGCCAAAAACTGCAAAAAAATAAATAAAATAAAATAAATAAATAAATAACGATGGGGCCTTTAAAGAGGTAATTAAGGTTACATGAGGTCATCAGGGTGAGGCCCTAATCCAACAGGACTGCTGACATGTACATGCATGGAGGAAAAGGCACACGAGAACACAGGGAGAAGATGGCCTCTTCAATCCTGGGAGAGAGGCCTCGGGAGAAACCATACCTGCCAACACCTTGATCTTAAATTTGTAAATCCTTACCAGCTTCCCAATACATGAAGCAAAATCTCAATAAAACTGAAAAATTTTTAAGAAATTTAAAATCCTAGTTGTAGATTTAACACTCCTCTCTCACAACTGATTGGAAAGTATAATAAGCAAAATTATACTATTTGAAAAACACTATTGACAATCTGAACCTAAATAACATCTACAGAACACTGCACTCAACAAGGGTGGAATACAGATTGCTAGAAAGTGAATATGGAACATTCACCAAGATAGACCATGGTTTTAACACAAAATAGGTTCCAATATATTTAGAGTATTGATATCAGGCAGAGCATGGCCTCTGTGTATAAGAGAATTGAATGAGAAATCAATGACAAAAAGACATTTGAAAATACTCAAATATAGTATTTGAAAATTAAATCATACATTTTTTCTATTTAATTCAAATGACAGCTATAAATGGCTTGGCACTCATAGGTCAGTGGTTAGGGCACTGGCCACATACACCAAGGCAGGAGGTATTGCACCCAAGCCCATGCCTGCTAAACAACGACAACTGCAACAACAACAACAAAAATAGCCGGGTGCCTGTAGTTCCACCTACTTGGGAGGCTGAGGCAAGAGAATGGCTTGAGCCCAAGAGTTTGATGTTGCTGTGCTCTTTGAGCTCAGGAGTTCAAGACCAACCTAAGTAAAAGCGGGACCCCATCTCTAAAAAATGGCCAGGTGTTCTTATGCACACTTGTAGTCCCAGCCACTCGGGAGGCTGAGGCAATAGGATCAGTTGAGCCCAAGAGTTTGAGGTTGGATGGGTGGTGCCTGTAGCTCAAAGGAATAGGGCGCCAACCCCATATACCAGAGGTGGAGGGTTCAAACTCAGCCCCGGCCAAAAACTGCAAAAAAAAAAAGAAAAGAGTTTGAGGTTGCTGTGACCTGTGACCTCATGGGGCACTCTACCCATGGGAACAGAGTAAGACTCTGTCTCAAAAAATGAAGAAAAGAAAAAAGAAATAATAAATGAAGCAAATGGTGTACTAGGAAATATAAATTTAACACAAAAGAAGGCAGTAAGGGAGGAATTGAGGAATAAAATAGACATAAAATACATAAAACAACAAGTAGCAAAATGGCAGCTATGAATCCTATTTTATCCGTAACTACATTATTTGCAAATAGATTAAATTCATCAGTTAAAACATAGAGATTAACAAATGAACAAAGAAACAAGATCTAACTATATGCTACATACAATAAATACTTTTCAAATTCAAAGGCACGAAAGGCTTAAAGTAGAAGAATGGAAAAAATATACCATGTACTTGATAATAAAAAGACAGCTGGAGTAATTACACTAATATCGAAAAAATAGAATTGAAGACAAAAATTGTTACTAGGGACAAAAAAAACACATCATGATAATGAAAAGTCAACTAAGAAAATGTAAAAATTATAAACACATATGCATCTAACAGAACCACAAATGTGTAAAGACAGAACTGACAGTATTTAAGGAAGAAATATGCAATTTAATAAGTACAGTTGGAAAATTCAATAGACCCATTTTTAATAATTTTATTTCAGTGATAAACAGAATAGCTAGACAGAATGTTAGTAAGGAAACAGAAGCCTTGAACAGTACTATGAACCAACTAGACCTAAAAGCTAGCTATTGAACATTCCACTTAGTAACAGAAAAACACACATGCCTCTCCCATGCACATGGGACTTCCTCTAGGATAGATGAGTTAGTCCATAAAACAAGTCTAATTAATTTAAGGGATTAAAATTATACAAAGTATGTTCTCTGATGACAATGGAATGAAACTAGAAATCAATAATAGAAGGAAATCAGGGATCACAAAACATATGTAAAAAACAGTCCAAAATAGCCAATGAGGCAAAGGATAAATGAGAATAGAAAATATTTTGAGATTACTGAAAATAAAAATATACCAAAACTTATAAAATTGAGTGAAGCAGAATTAAGGTAAACTAATAACTAGGAAATACCTACATTAAAAAAAACAAAAATGCCAAATCAATGGCCTAAATCTCCACCTTAAAAAACTAGAAAAAAGAACAAAGTAAACCCAACATAAGCAGAAGTTCAGACAGTGATTTCTTAAATATGACACCAAAAACTCAAGCAACCAAGGAAAATAAGTAAGTTGGACATTATCAAAATTAAAAAATGTTGAGGGCGGAGGCAAGATGGCTGACTGAAGCCAGCTTTCTACAGAGGCTCCCATCCAGAAGGAGAGTAAAGGACAGAATTTAGCAAGTAACTTGGTGGATTAGAGCTGTGTGAAGACAGAAGGCTGAAGAATGCACAGCAACCCTGCTGAGGTGAGCTGCAACCCCGAAGATACAAACAAAAGGTACAAAATCCATTGCAAAGTGGATAGGAGTCTCCTCCCCCATAAGAACAGCTCAGAGTACCCCATAAACAAATGAGCAGAGTTCAAAAGTCCTCCCATTATATCCCACAAGAAAGACCCTCTAAAAACTGGACCTACTTCCCATACTAGGATGCCATAGTGCTCTCCTTCCAGGCATAAAACTGTATAAAACTGTATATAATCTCTACCTGCAATTCTGAGCTCCCAGCACTCCCCTCCACCCTCACTCTGAGGTCTGGAAGCCTGTCCCCCAGGAATCCAGATTCTTGTGTATTTTATCAACAGGTGTGGACAGGGCAAGGACTACTGCTGGTCACTGCTGATTCTGTGACACGGGAATGAGGAGAGGACGGTCAGCTGAGAGGGAACCAGACAGGAGCATCGGTGCCCCGAGGCACAGAGCAGCAGCTGTTTTTTGGCAACAATAGGGCTCACCCTTGGATATTCTGGAGTCACACCCCCTGTCTCTCTGGGCAACAGAGGAGGCTGGGCAACTTCTCCAGTGGCAGCCACTGGTGGAACATATCTGGGACTAAACGCAGGCCCCATGAGTAAAGGGTTTGCCTAAGGCAGTACTGGCCTGGATGGAGCACAGGGGACTAGAAAACACACGCGCAAAGCCAGCAGATTCTCAGGGCAGGGCTAACCCAGAGGACCGCTTTATGAGCCTGGGACATACTGGCCCTCAGGGGATCATTAGCCGAGACAAAGGAGGGCATGAGGCTGGAACTGACAGCTAACCATGCTATGAATACAAACTACAGCCGAGACTGGCAGCAGCACAGACAGGGCCTGAGGCGCAGGTTCAGTGAACTCAAAACAGCTTCTCTTCTGCAGGGGAATTTAGCTGGAACAGAAACAAATTCTGCAAAGTTGTTCTGTTCTGTCAGTAACATCAATCAGGCGCGAAGCTAGAACTGAGTGAACAGCCCCAGCCTCCATTAAGCACCCGCGGTTGGGAGGCCTAATCTCCCTCTGCCGAATAGTGGCAGAGAGCAGCAACCTGGCAGAGGAGACATAGATCTCCCCGTGATTCAGGCAGGTGCAAACCCCTGGAGTATCTCCTCATTTGAGGCAACTGGGTCACAGCCCTGCAGGGCTATCAGTGACTGGGTGTGACAGAGGTGCAAGGTGGGAAAGGAGGTATCAACCTTCCCAAAGTAATCTATTTTCTGGGTGGGTCCTCCTGACTTCATAGAGCACCAGAACAAGTCATATTTGAGTTGTCAGCAGACCCCTGTGATCTAGTTGCCAGAGACCTTTTAAACTCTCCCACCTGAGACAGGTGCTGACTGAGACAATTGATTTGGACCTCTCGAACTGAACCAATCACCCAAGGACTATCCAAGTGGTACCCTGGGTGTGTGGTTGCAGGAAGGTTTGATTTTCCTTTGCCAATTGTTACCTGCGGGGGGTGTGACTTAATTGCTGGTATTTCTCCCAGCTGAGACTTCAACTCAGAGTAACTAATTCACTAGAGTTGGACAGAGACCAGCTGAAAACAAGACAGAGCCACTTAGCCCCACCACACCAAGCAGGTCCCCAGTTTCTCAGGCCATAGCACTGTACAGGTTTTTGGCCAAGCTCCAGGGGAAAAGGTACAGACACCAGTCCCAGCTTTTGGGCAAAGGGCTGGTTAATCACTACTCCTGGAGCCCTAAAACCAACATTTCCTTATCCACTCATCTAGTCAAACAGTGTAAAATAATCATGGGGAAGAATCAGTGTAAAAACTCTGGTAACATGAATAACCAGAATATATCAACCACCCACCCCCCAAGGAAAAATATGGCAGACATAACTGAAGATCCCATTCATAAACAGATGGCCGAGATGTCAGAAATTGAACTCAGAATTTGGATTGCAAACAAGATTAATAGAATGGAGGAAAAGTTGGAATTAGAAATTCAAGGAGCAATTCAAAAGTTGTCTCAAGAATTCAATGAATTTAAGACAAAATCACCAAAGATTTGACACCTTGAAGCAAGAATTTGTAGCCCTCAAAGATCTGAAAAATAAAGTAGAACCCCTCAGTAACAGAGTGGAACAAGCAGAAGAAAGGATCTCTGACATTGAAGACAAAGCTTTTGAATGCTCCCAAACTCTCAAAGGGACAGAGAAATGGAGAGCAAAAATGAATCATTCTCTCAGAGAGCTCAGGGATAATTCGAAGAAGGCTAACATCTGCCTCATTGGAATCCCTGAAAGTGATGAAGTGGCTACATAAGGCACAGAGGCTCTTTTCCATAAGATTATGAAAGAGAATTTCCAGACATGCCAAGAGATTCTGAAATTCAGATAGCAGACAGTTTCAGAATCCCAGAAAGACTCAACCCGAATAAGAAATCCTCCAGGCATATCATAATTAATTTCACTGAAGTTAGTATGAGGGAGAAAATACTGAAATCAGCCTCACGTAAGAAAACCATAACCTACAAAGGGAAGAATATTAGAATGATTGCACATCTCTCTGCTGAAACATTTCAAGCCAGAGAGGATGGTCATCAACTTTGAATCTCCTAAAACAAAACAACTTTTGACCCAGGATCCTGTATCCAGCTAAACTGAGTTTCAATTATGATGGAGAAATTAAACACTTTAATGACATTCACATGTTGAAGATATTTGCCATAACTAAACCAGCTCTCCAGGATATTCTCAGACCTATGCTCGATAATGACCAGCACAATCCTCTACCACAAAATTAAACTCACTCAGAAACTTTTGATCAAACTCGAACTTCCACAGTGGTGAAAGGATGAAAAATGTCCACTGGTCTTTCAAAAAACTCAATACACAAAATTTTACCAGGCTTATCAACATTTTCCATTAATGTGAATGGCTTAAATTGTCCTCTAAAGAGGCACAGGTTTGCTGACTGGTTACGAAAACTCAGGCCAGGGGGGGCAGAGCATGATGGCACACAGGACGGATGTGTAGCCTACCTCTCCCAAGCCATCAGGTGAGAGGAAAGGTGGTCTGGACCTTCCCTGTGTGTGGATTATAGGAGTGGACAGACAGCTGGAGACACCCAGTGACTAGCGGATTGCTATATATGAGGGGTAATTTAAAACCACAGACTGTTGTAGAGATTCTTCCCTGCTCGGCCGTGCGGCCAGCAGGCCCCTCCCCTTCGGAGGTCAGCAGCTTGTAAATGCTGACAAAACCCAATTGACAAATATTTATTCCTGAAATGAGGGAGGCATCCGAAAGGAGAGCCACTCAAAACCTCGAGGAGCTGGGCAAACTGTTGGACAATTGAAGGGAAGGGATCCTGCCCGGGAAACAGACATTTTGAACTACCCAAAATGGTGGGCACCTTTCCCCCAGGTGTTAGAGGGGGCTGGCGGTTCAGGCTGCGCGGCGAACTGGTGGGTGCCGATCCAAAAGGGAAACTCTGAACCATAAAACTCAGAATAAGTTCCCCGAACGCTCCAACCACGGGAACCAGCTACAGCTACTGAAGCCATGGACCCAGCTTCAGCTGCTAAAGCTGCGAACTCAGCTTCAGCCTCGGGAACCAGCTACAGCACCTAAAACCGCAAACCCGCCAGCGACTGCCCGAACTCAGCACCACTCCCCCTACAGCCGATTGCAGTTGCCAGTTTGCATGAGAACCTGGGAACAGAGTGGAAGGACTTAAGAAGCGTGGACACCTGCACTGAGTGGGAAGGTCGGTCGCAAGTGCTGTCTGGAAAAGAACAGCCGAGGTTACACAATTCTTAGGCGACAAACTTCTACAGAAATTCCAAAATGGCGATTGGCCATGGAAGGTGGTTACCATGGTAACAGTATAAACTGTAAATCAGGTATAAGCATGGGAACCACTCACAGTGCCACCTGGTGTCCAGAAAGTATATTGCAGTATGAATATATTCCTACGAAAGTTGATCCCTACAGCAGACATATAGATATATATAGGTATATTTCTACATGACAGAATATTTTTGTAGTTGGTGCCTTTTTTTTGTTTTATTCTGGGTTTTTTTTTTTTGTTTTCTTGGGGGTTTTTTTGTTTGTTTTGATTTTGTCTGTTTTTTCCTCACCATTTTCTTGGAGGAGATTTCGATAATTTTTTACTATTACTTTTTACATAGATATATTTTTTATTTCTATGTTTTCTAATTTTAATTTCTTCTTTCTTCTCTTTTAACATTTCTACTAACACCACTTTTTTCTCTCTTTTTTCCCTTTCTTTCAATTATTTTACGATTATCACTATTTTTATTGCAGTTGTTCTTATATTGCTGTTGTCGTGGCTGTTGCCTGTATGTCTATGTGTTTCCGTCTGTCTCTGTATCTATGGGCCCGTGTGCCTGGTAACCTTTGTATCTGTTTATTTGTTCATTTGGTCTCAATGAGCTTGGTGTTACGATCTGCAACTCTGAGCTCCTAGCACTCCCCTCCACTCTCACTCCGTGATCTGGAGACCTGCCACCCCCAGGAGTCCAGATTCCTGGGAGAACTCTCGAGAGGTGTAGACAGGACCTGCACTGCAGCTGGTCAGTGCTGACGCTGCAGTAAAGGTGCGAAAAGATGACGGTCGGCTAAGAGGGAATCACACTGGTGCGGTTGTTCCCCGAGGTTCAGAGCAACAGCCGTCTTCGGCAATAACAAGGCCCACCCCAGATATCCCACAGCCTCTCCTCCTCTCTTCCTGGGCAACCAGATGAGGCCAAGCATCTTCTCAGATGGCAACCATCACGGAACAGACCTGGGACTGAAACACAGGCCCCATGAGTAAAGGGTTTGCCAGAGGCAGCACTGACCTGGGTGGAACACGGGGACTAGAAAACACACCTGCAGAGCCGGGAAACTCCCAGGGTGGGGCTGATCCAGAGGACCTCTTTACTGAGCCTAAGACGCACCTGGCCCTCAGGGGATCACCAGCCTATAGACAAAGGAGGCCAAGAGGCTACAGCTGACAACTAACTGTGCTGAGAATACAAACCTGCAGGACTTAAGACAGGGCCTGAGGCACAGGTTCTGGGAACTCAAATCAGCCACTCCTCTGCAGAGGAATCTAGCAGGGTCAGAAACAAACTCCCACAGGGTTGTTCCATTCACCCAGTAACATAAACTGGAACTGAATGAACACCTCCAGACTCCATCAAGTGCCCGAGGTTGACAGGCCACAACACCCCCTGGTGGATAAAGACAGAGAGTAGTGGCCTAGATGAGCAGACACAGACTACCCTGTGACTTAGGCAGGTGCAAACCCCTGGAGTATCTGCTTATTGCAGACAACTGACTGGGTCACAGCCCTATGGGGCTAGCAGCGACTGGGTGTGACAGAGCTACAAGGTGGGGAAGGAGACATCAATCCTCCTAGACTGATCTATTTACTGGGTGGCTCCTCCCGACTCCACGCAGCACTGAAGCAAGCCATATTAGAGCAGTCACCAGACCCCTGTGATCCAGTTCCCAGGGACAACTTAAACTATCCCACCCGAGGCACCTGCTGACTGAGACAATTGATTTGGACTTTTTGAACTAAGCCACTCACCTGGGGACTATCCAGGTGGAGCCCTGGGTGTGTGGCTGTAGAAAGGTTTGATTTTCCTTTTCCATTTGTTGCCTGTGGTGGGTGGGGTGACTTAATTGCTGGCATTTCTCTACAGCTGAGGCTTAAACCCAGAGTAACTGTTTCACTAGGGTCAAATAGAAACCAGCTGAAAACAAGACAGAATCACTTAGCCCCTCTACACCAAACAGGGCCCCAATTTCTCAGGCCACAGCACCGTACAGGTCCTCGACAAAACACCAGGGAGAAATCAAAGGGAGTAAAACAATCATGGGGAGGAATCAGTGGAAAAACTCTGGTAACGTGAATAACCAGAATAGATCAACCCCCCCAAGGAAAGATACAGCAGATGTAATTGAAGATCCCATTCATAAACAACTGGCTGAATTCAGAAATCAAATTCAGAATTTTGATGGCAAACAAGATTAACAAAATGGAACTAGGAATTCTTGGAGAAATTCAAAAGCTGTCTCAAGAATTTAACGAATTTAAAGACAAAACCACCAAAGACTTAGACACACTGAAGCAAGAATTTGCAGCCCTCAAAGATATGAAAAATACAGTAGAATTCCTTAGCAACAGAAGGGATGAAACAGAAGAAAGTATCTCCGACATCGAAGATAAAGCCTTTGAACACTCCCAAACTCTCAAAGAGGAAGAGAAATGGAGAGCAAAAATGGATCACTCTCTCAGAGAGCTCTGGGATAACTCGAAGAAGGCAAATATCTAGGAATTCCTGAAACAGATGAAGTGGCCTCACTGAGCACAGAGGCCCTTCTGCATGAAATTATGAAAGAGAATTTTCCAGACATGCCTAAAGAACCTGAAATTCAGATAGCAGATAGCTTCAGAACCCCAGCATGACTCAACCCCAATAAGATATTCCCCAGGCATATCATAATTAACTTAACTAAAGTTAATATGAAGGAGAAAATTCTCAAAGCAGCCAGGTGAAAGGAAACTATTACCTTCAAAGGGAAGAACATTAGAATGACTGCAGATCTCTCTGCTGAAACTTTTTAAACCAGAAGAGGGTGGTCATCAACGTTTAATTTCCTAAAGCAAAATAACTTTCAACCCAGGATCTTGTACCCAGCTAAACTGAGTTTCATATATGATGGAGAAATTAAATACTTTAATGACATTCATATGCTGAAGAAATTTGCCAAAACCAAACCAGCTCTTCAGGATATTCTCAGACCTATCTTCCATAATAACCAACCCAATCCCCTACTACAAAAGTAAACTCACTCAGAAACTTCTGATCAAACTCCAACTTCCACAATGGCAAAAGGATTAAAAATGTCCACTGGACTTTTGAAAAACTCAGTACCCAAAATTTCACGAAATTTATGAATACTCTCCATTAATGTGAATGGCTTAAACTGCCCTCTAAAGAGACATAGGTTAGGGCGGCGCCTGTGGCACAGTTGGAAGGGTGCCGGCCCCATATACTGAGGGTGGAGGGTTCAAACCCGGCCCCGGCTGAACTGCAACCAAAAAATGTCCGGGGGTTGTGGCAGGTGCCTGTAGTCCCAGCTGCTTGGGAGGCTGAGGCAAGAGAAAAACTTAAGCCCAGGAAATGGAGGTTGCTGTGAGCTATATGATGCCATGGCACTCTACCAAGGGCCATAGAGTGAAACTCTGTCTCTACAAAAAAAAAAAAAAAGAGAGAGACATAGGTTAGCTAACTGGATACAAAAACTCAGGCCACATATTTGTTGCATACAAGAGTCACATCTTAACTTAAAAGACAAATACAGACTCAGGGTGAAAGGATGGTCATCTATATTTCAGGCAAATGGTAACCAGAAAAAAGCAGGTGCTGCAATTTTATTTGCGGATACAATAGGCTTTAAACCAACAAAAGTAAGGAAGGACAAGAATGGTCACTTCATATTTGTTAAGGTTAATACTCAATATGATAGATCTCACTTATTAATAACTATGCACCCAACAAGAATGCACATCAATTTATAAGAGAAACTCTAACAGACATGAGCAACTTGATTTCCTCCAACTCCATAATAGTAGGAGATTTCAACACTCCTTTGGCAGTGTTGGATTTATCCTTCAACAGGAAGCTGAAATCTTAGATTTAAACCTAACCATCCAACATTTGGGTTTAGCAGACATCTACAGAACATTTCATCCCAACAAAACTGAATACACATACTTCTCATCAGCCCACGAAACATACTCCAAAATCAATCACATCTTAGGTCACAAGTCTAACCTCAGTAAATTTGAAGGAATAGAAATTATTCCATGCATCTTCTCGGACCATCATGGAATAAAACTTGAGATGAGTAACAACAGGAATCTGCATACTCATACAAAAACATGGAAGTTAAATAACCTTATGCTGAATGATAGCTGGGTCAGAGATGAGATCAAGAAGGAAATTGCCAAATTTTTGGAACAAAGCGACAGTGAAGACACGAACTATCAGAACCTCTGGGATACCGCACAGGCAGTTCTAAGAGGGAAATTTATAGCACTGTAAGCCTTCCACAGGAGAACAGAAAGAGAGGAAGTAAGCAACTTAATGGGACATCTCAAGTGACTGGAAATGGAAGAACACTCCAACCCCAAACCCAGTAGAAGAAAAGAAATACCAAAATCAGAACACAACTAAATGAAATTGAAAACAAAAGAATAATACAACAGATCAATAAAGCAAAAAGCTGCTTTTTTTAAAATATCAACAAAATAGGGGCGGAGCAAGATGGCGGCCGAGTAACAGCTTCCTTGCATCTGGGCACCATGAGTCTGGGGAGATAGGACTCCAGGCATCTCTAGCTGGTGTGATCTGCCTATCATCACCCCTGCAATGATACAGGGAGTCAGCAAGAGACTTCTGGACCCCAAGAGGAGGACTAAAACAGTGGAAAAACGGCAAGTGGTCACATGTGTTCAATCCGTCTAAACCTGCCCGCAACTGCACGAGAACTTAAAGAGCCAGAGGAAGTGAAAAAAAAATTAGGGCAAGGAAACAGATACAAGAAATCACTCATGAGGAAAAATCAGCAGAAAACTCCAGGCAACATGAAGAACCAGTCCAGAATAACCCCGCCAAGGGACCATGAGGTAGCTACTGAAGATGATTCCACATATAAAGAAATGTTAGGAATGACAGAAAGGGAATTTAGAATACACATGTTGAAAACAATGAAAGAAATGATGGAAACAATAAAGGAAACTGCTAATAAAGTGGAAAATAACCAAAAGGAAATCCAAAAACAGAATCAAATAAGAGATGAACGATATGAAGAATATAAAAAGGATATAGCAGAGCTGAAGGAACTGAAACAGCCAATTAGGGAACTTAAAGATGCAATGGAAAGTATCAGCAACAGGTTAGACCATGCAGAAGAAAGAATTTCAGAGGTAGAAGACAAAGTTCTTGAGATAACTCACATAGTAAAAGAGGCAGAAAAGAAGAGAGAGAAAGCAGAACGTTCACTGTCAGAATTGTGGGACTTTATGAAGCGTTCCAACATATGAGTTATAGGAATTCCAGAAGGGGAAGAAGAATGCCCCAGAGGAATGGAAGCCATACTAGAGAATATTATAAAAGAAAATTTCCCAAATATCACCAAAGATTCTGACACACTGCTTTCAGAGGGATATCGGACCCCAGGTCGCCTCAACTCTAAGCGAGCTTCTCCAAGACACATTGTGATGAACCTGTCCAAAGTCAAGACAAAAGAAAAGATTCTGCAAGCTGCCAGGAGTAACCGCCAGTTGACCTACAGGGGCAAATCCATCAGAGTGACCGCAGACTTCTCTAATGAAACTTTCCAAGCAAGAAGACAATGGTCATCTACCTTTAATCTACTTAAACAGAACAATTTCCAGTCCAGAATTCTGTACCCTGCTAAGCTAAGCTTAAAAATTGATGGAGAAATCAAATCATTTATGGATGTACAAACATTGAGGAAATCCGCCACAACAAGAGCAGCTCTACAGGAAATACTTCAACCTGTTCTGCACACTGACCACCACAATGGATCAGCAGCAAAGTAAGAACTCAGAAATTAAAGGACAGAACCTAACCTCCACACTGATGCAAAAGATAAAACTAAGCAATGGACTCTCAACAAATGAGACGAATAGACTACTACCACACTTATCAATTATCTCAATAAATATTAATGGCTTGAATTCCCCACTGAAGAGACATAGATTGGCTGACTGGATTAAAAAACACAAGCCATCCATTTGCTGTCTGCAAGAAACACACCTGGCTTCAAAAGACAAATTACAACTCCGAGTCAAGGGTTGGAAGACAATTTTTCAGGCAAATGGAATTCAGAAGAAAAGAGGAGTTGCAATCTTATTTTCAGATACATGTGGATTTAAAGCAACTAAAGTCAAAAAAGACAAAGATGGTCACTTTATATTGGTCAAGGGAAAAATACAACAAGAAGACATTTCGATTCTAAATATTTATGCACCCAATTTAAATGCTCCCAGATTCTTGAAACAGACCTTACTCAGTATGAGCAATATGATATCTGATAATACCATCATAACAGGGGACTTTAACACTCCTCCTACAGAGTTGGACAGATCCTCTAAATAAAAAATAAACAAAGATATACGAGATTTAAATGAAACCCTAGAACAACTGTGCTTGATAGATGCATATAGAACAATCCATCGAAGATAAAGAACATACATTTTTCTCATCACCCCATGCAACATCCTCCAAAATTGATCATTTTCCTAGGCCACAAAACAAACCTCAACAGAATAAAAAGAATTGTAATTTTACCTTGTATCTTCTCAGACCTTAAGGCACTAAAGGTGGAACTCAACTCTAACAAAAACATTCGACCCCACACAAAAGCATGGAAATTAAACAAGCTTCTCTTGAATGAAAGATGGGTGCAGGAAGAAATATAACAGGAAATCATTAACTTCCTTGAGCATAACAACAATGAATACCCAAGCTACCAAAACCTGTGGGATACTGCAAAAACAGTTTTGAGAGGAAAATTTATCACTTTAGATGCCTACATTCAAAAAACAGAAAGAGAGCACATCAACAAACTCACAAGCCATCTTACAGAATTGGAAAAAGAAGAACAACCTAGGCCTAAACCCAGCAGAAGGAAAGAAATCTCCAAAATCAAATCAAAGATCAATGAAATTGGAAACAAAAGAATCATTCAGAAAATTAATGAAACAAGGAGTTGGTTTTTTGATAAAATAAATAAAATAGATAAACTTTTGGCCAGAATAACTAGAAATAGAAAAGTAAAATCTCTAGTATCCTCAATCAGAAATGATAAAGGGGAAATAACAACTGAGATACAAGAGATCCCACAGAGATACAAGAGATCATCTCTGAATACTACCAGAAGCTCTACATCCAGAAATTTGACAGTGTGAAAGAAATGGATCAATACTGGAATCAGACCCTCTCCCTAGACTTAGCCAGGAAGAAATAGAGCTCCTGAAGAGACCAATTTCAAGCACTGAGATTAAAGAAACAATAAAAAAGCTTCCAACCAAAAAATGCCCTGGTCCGGATGGCTTCACACCAGAATTCTATCAAACCTTCAAGGAAGAGCTTATTCCAAATTAATCCAAATTAATCCAAAAAATTGAGAAGAAAGGAATCTCCCCCAACAAATTCTACAAAGCAAACATCACCCTGATACCAAAACCAGGAAAAGGCCCAACCAAAAAGGAGAATTTCAGACCAATTTCACTCATGAATATAGACGCAAAAATTCTCAACAAAATCCTAGCCAAGAGATGGGCTTATCATCAAAACAGTCATACATCATGATCAAGTAGGTTTCATCCCAGGGATGCAAGGCTGGTTTAACATATGCAACTCCATAAATGTTATCACCATATTAACAGAGGCAAAAATAAAGACTATATGATCCTCTCAATAGATGAAGAAAAAGCATTAGATAAAATCCAGCATCCTTTTCTAATTAGAACACTGAAGAGTACAGGCTTAGGTGGCATATTTTTAAAACAGATTGAAGTTATCTATGACAAACCCACAACTAATGTTTTACTGAATAGAGTAAAACTGAAAGCTTTTCCTCTTAGAACTGGAACCAGACAAGGTTGTCCTCTGTCACCTTTACTATTCAACATAGTGCTGGAAGTTCTAGCAGATACAATTAGGCAAGACAAGGAAATAAAGGGAATCTAACTGGGAGCAGAGTAGGTCAAACTCTCCCTCTATGCTGACGACATGATCTTATATTTAGAGAATCCCAAAGACTCAAACACAAGACTCCTGAAGGTCATCAAAAAATACAGTAATGTCTAAGGATATAAAATCAATGTCCACAAGTCAGCAGCCTTTGTATATGCCAATAACAGTCAAGATGAGAAGCTGATTAAGGGCACAACTCCCTTCACCATAGTTTCAAAGAAAATGAAATACCTAGTAATATACCTAACAAAGGACGTGAAGGACCTCTAAAGAAATTTATGAAATCTTGAGAAAGGAAACAGCAGAGGATATTAACAAATGGAAGAACACACCATGCTCATGGATGGGCAGAATCAACATTGTTCAAATGTCTATACTTCCCAAAGCAATCTACCTATTCAGTGCCATTCCTATTAAAATACCAACATCGTACTTTCAAGATTTGGAAAAAATGATTCTGCGTTTTGTATGGAACCAGAAAAAAAACAAAATAGCTAAGGCAATTCTTAGTAATAAACATGAAGCTGGGGCGTCACTATACCAGATTTTAGGCTGTACTACAAAGCTATAGTGGGTAAGACAGCATGGTACTGGCACAAAAATCGAGACATAGACACTTGGAATCAAATAGAAAACCAGGAAATGAAACTAACATCTACAACCACCTAATCTTTGATAAACCAAACAAGAACATACCTTGAGGGAAAGATTCCCTATTCAATGAATGGTGTTGGGAGAACTGAATATCCACATATAAAAGACTGAAACTGGACCCACACACCTTTCCCCACTAACAAAAATTGATTCAAGATGGATAAAGGACTTAAATTTAAGGCATGAAACAATAAAAATTCTCAAAAAAAGCATAGGAAAAACACTGGAAGATATTGGCCTGGGGAAAGACTTCATGAAGAAGACTGCCATGGCAATTGCCACAACATCAAAAATAAACAAATAAGACGTCATTAAATTGAAAAGTTTCTGTACAGCTAAGGAGACAACAACCAAAGCAAAGAGACAACCTACACAATGGGAAAGGATATTTGCATATTTTGAATCAGACAAAAGCTTGATAACTAGGATCTATAAAGAACTCGAATTAATCCACGTGAAAAAAGCCAACAATCCCATATATCAATGGGCAAGAGACATGAATAGAACCTTCTCTAAAGAACACAGATGAATGGCTAACAAACATATGAAAAAATGTGCATCATCCCTATCTATTAGAGAAATGCAAATCAAAACCACCCTGAGATACCATCTAACCCCAGTGAGAATGGCCCACATCACAAAATCGCAAAACTGCAGATGTTGGTGTGGATGTGGAGAAAAGGGAACACTTTTACATGGCTGGTGGGACTGCAAACTAATACAACCTTTTTGGAAGGAAGTATGGAGAAACCTCAAAGCATTCAAGCACAACCTCCCATTTGATCCTGCAATCCCATTACTGGGCATCTACCCAGAAGGAAAAAAAAAATCCTTTTATCATAAGGACACTTGCACTAGACTTTATAGCAGCTCAATTTACAATTGCCAAAATGTGGAAATGCCCACCAAAACCAGGAATGGATTAACAAGCTGTGGTATATGCATATCGTAGAATACTATTCAGCCATTTAAAAAAATGAAGACTTTACATCCTTCGTATTAACCTGGATGGAAGCGGAAGACATTATTCTTAGTAAAGCATCACAAGAATGGAGAAGCATGAATCCTATGTACTCAATTTTGATATGAGGACAATTAATGACAATTAAGGTTATGGTGGGGGTGGGGGAAGGGGAGAGCAGAGAGAGGGAAGGAGGGAGGAGGGTGGGGCCTTGGTGTGCGCCACACCTTTTGGGGTCAAGACACGATTGCAAGAGGGACTTTACCTAAGAAATGCAATCAGTGTAACCTGGCTTATTGTACCCTCAATGAATCCTCCCCCCAAAAAAATAATAATAAAAGAAAAGAAAGAAAAAAATAATTCTTCATTTTATATGGAATCACAAAAAACCTTGAATAGCCAAGACATTACTCAGAAATAAAAGCAAAGCAGGAGGAATCATGCTACCAGACCTCAGACTGTACTATAAATCGATAGTGATCAAAACAGCATGGTACTGGCACGAAAAGAGAGAGGTAGATGTATGGAACAGAATGAGAACCAAGAGATGAATCCAGCTAATTACCATTATTTGATCTTTGACAAGCCAATTCAGTGGGGAAAACGATTCAGTGGGGAATCATTTCCCCACTAAAAACATTCAGTGGGGAAACGATTCCCTATTTAACAAATGGTGCTGGGTGAACTGGCTGGCGACCTGTAGAAGTCTGAAACTGGACCCACGCCTTTCACCATTAACTAAGATAGACTCTCACTGGATTGAAGATTTAAACTCAAGACATGAAACTATAAACATACTAGAAGAAAGTGCAGGGAAATCTCTTGAAGGAATCAGTCTGGGCGAATATTTTATGAGGAGAACCTCCTGGGCAATTGAAGCAGCTTCAAAAATACACTACTGGGACCTGATCAAACTAAAAAGCTTCTGCACAGCCAAAAACACAGTAAGTAAAGCAAGCAGACAGCCCTCAGAATGCGAGAAGATATTTGCAGATTATGTC
Source organism: Nycticebus coucang (assembly GCF_027406575.1). Classification (NCBI taxonomy): domain Eukaryota; kingdom Metazoa; phylum Chordata; class Mammalia; order Primates; family Lorisidae; genus Nycticebus; species Nycticebus coucang. The sequence continues at coordinate 93,595,236 of NC_069795.1, forward strand.
TCTGACAAATGTTTAATAACTAGAATCCACAGAGAACTCAAACGTGTTAGCAAGAAAAGAACAAGTGATTCCATCTCAGGCTGGGCAAGGGACTTGAAGAGAAACTTCTCTGAAGAAGACAGGTGCATGGATTACAGACATATTAAAAAATGCTTATCATCCTGATCATCAGAGAAATGCAAATCAAAACTACTTTGAGATATCATCTAACTCCAGTAAGATTAGCCCATATCACAAAATCCCAAGACCAGAGATGTTGCTGTGGATGTGGAGAAAAGAGAATACTTCTACACTACTGGTGAGAATGCAAATTAATACATTCCTTTTGGAAGGATGTTTGGAGAACACTTAGAGATCTAAAAATAGATCTTATCTTGTAAGATGCACCATAAGTGTGATCCCACCAATCACCCTCCCTCTGCCCATCCTCCCCCCTTCCCTCCCCTCCTTCTCTCCCCAGTGACTGACTGTCATTCAGTCCTATAATTCTTCTACTAGGTACATATCCAGAAGACCAAAAATCACATTATAACAAAGATATTTGTACCAGAATGTTTATTGCAGCCCAATTCATAATTGCTAAGTCATGGAAAAAGCTCAAGTGCCCATCAATCTACGAATGGATTAATAAATTGTGGTATATGTACACCATGGAATATTATGCAGCCTTAAAGAAAGATGGAGACTTTACCTCCTTCATGTTTACATGGATGGAGCTGGAACATGTTCTTTTTAGTAAAATATCTCAAGAATGGAAGAAAAAATATTCAATGTACTCAGCCCTACTATGAAACTAATTTATGGCTTTCATATGAAAGCTATAACCCAGTTATAACCTAAGAATATGGGGAAGGGGGAGAGGGAGGGGAGAGAAGAGGGGAGAATGTGAAACTTAGTAAATGTAGAATATAAATGTCTCAACACAATAACTAAGAAAATGCCAGGAAGTCTATGTTAACCATGTGATGAAAATATGTCAAATAGTATATAAAACCAGTGTATGGTGCCCCCCCAAAAAATTTTAAAATGTTGTACTACAAAGGATGCCAAAGAAAATAAAAGGTTGGCTGGGCACAGTGGCTCATGTCTGTAATCCTAGCACTCTGGAAGGCAAAGGTAGGTAAATTGCCTGAGCTCACAAGTTCAAGACCAGCCTAAGCCAGAGGGAGACCTTGTCCCAAAAAAATAGAGAGGCATAATGGCAGGCATCTATAGTCACAGCTACTTTGGAGGCTGAAGCAATAGAATCACTTAAGCCCAATTATTTGAGATTGCTGTGAACTGTGACAACATAGCACTCTACCGAGGGTGACAAAATGAAATTCTGTCTCAAAAATAAATAAGTAAATAAATAAAGGAAAATGGAAGACAACTCACAAAATGGGAGAAAATATTTACAAATCATATATTTGATAGGGGTGTGGTATCCAGAATAAAGAAAGAGGTCTTCAGAGAGAGAGAAAGAGAGATGGGGGTGGGGTAAAGGAAGAACAGAGAGAGGGGAGGAGAGACAGGGGTGGGGTCTCGGTGTGTGACACACCTTTTGAAGACAAGGCACAATTGTAAGAGGGACTTTACCTAAGAAATGCAATCTGTGTAACTTGGTTTCTTGTACCCTCAATGAATCGCCAACAATAAAAAAAAAAGAAAGAAAGAAAGAAAAAAAGGGCGGTGCCTTTGACTGTGACTCAGTGAGTAGGGTGCCGGCCCCGTATACCTAGAGTGTCAGGTTCAAATCTGGCCCTGCAACTGCAACAAAATAATAGCTGGACATTGTGGCAGGCACCTGTAGTCCCAGCTACTCGGGAGGCTGAGGCAAGAGAATTGCCTAAGCCCAGGAGTTGGAGGTTGCTGTGAGCTGTGACACCACAGCACTCTACAAGGGTGACAAAGTGAGACTCTGTCTCTAAAAAATCAAGAAAGAAAGAGCTCTTACAGCTCACCAATAAAGGGACAATCCAATTTTTTAAGTGGGCAAAGGATTCAAAGACCCATTTTTACAAAGAATATATACAAATGGACAATAAGCACTTGAAAAAAATCCTCAACATTCTTAGACATTAGGAAATGCAAATCCAAACCACAAGGGAATACCACTTTACACCCTGTAGGGTGGACATAATGAAAGAAAGGGGAAAAAAAAAACAAAAATAACAGGGTTTGGTGCAGAGAGTGCAGAGAAATTGGAACCATACATGGCTGATGGGAATGTGAAATGGCACCCCCAAGTGGAAAACAATTTGACAGTTCCTCAAAAAAGAAAACATAGAGTTACCATACAGATGACCTAGCGATTCTTCTCCTAGGCATATATCCAAAGGAATTGAGAAAAAGATAATGCAAAAAGTATACAGAAATGTTCATTGCAGCATTACTCACAATAACCAAAAAGTGGGAATTCAAATTTCAGCAGCTGCCTAGACAGAATGTGACATAACCTATAATAAAATATTGTTCTGCCATAAAAAGGAAAGAAGAACCAGTACACACCACTGCACATCACCAGGCACGGCGGCCACGCCTGTAATCCCAGCACTCTGGGAGGCTGAGGTGAAAGGATTGCTTGAGCTCAGAAGTTCAAAATCAAAAACTACTACAACATGAATGAAACATGAAAATATACTTAGTGAAATAAATCAAACACAAAGGGCTAAATATTATATGACTCCCTTCATAGCAAAGTTGCAGAATGACAAATCTATAACAAAAGGAAGTAGATAGGCGGTGGCCAAGGTGTTAGAGCAGGGATAACAGGGAATGACTGCTAATGGGTAATGAGTTTCTTTTGGGAGTAATAAACCTACTTTGGAATTAGACAGGGATGATAATTGTACAATTTTGTGGATATGCTAAAAGCTACTGAATTGTGCATTTTAAATGATGAATTTTGTAATATGAATTACATCTCAATTTTTAATTTTAAAAATAACATTTACAATAGCCTAAGAAATTACTTTAAGGAAAAAATAATGCTCTTTTGGCGGCACCTATAGCTCAGTGGGTAGTGTGCCGGCCACATGCACTGAGGCTGGCGGGTTCGAACCCGGCCTGGGCCAACTAAAACAACAATGACAACTGCAACAAAAAAAATAGCTGGGTGCTGTGGCAGGAGCCTGTAGTCCCAGGTACTTGGGAGGCTGAGACAAGAGAATTGCTTAAGCCCAAGAGTTTGAGGTTGCTGTAAGCTATGATGGCACAGCACTCTACCAAGGGCGATAAAATGAAATTTTCTCTAAAAAAAAAAAAAAGACAAAAGAATAGGCAAGAGAACATGAACAAGAAAAATTATAAATAACAAACAAGAGAAACAGAGCCATAATTTCCAGAGACAGAGTTAATCAGTTATGAATGTAAAACAGCTATGCTTTTTCCTTCTTTTTTTGTTTTTTTAATACAAGGGTACAAATTTTCAGGTTAGATTGCTGTCAGTTATAAGATAAGGTTCAAATTGTAGTTGAGCCCTTCACCCAGGAGGCGTGCTGAACACCCTCGCACTGTGCACATGAGGTGAGATCCCCCAAATGCCCTCCCTTCCCCCCTCCCCTTTCCTGCCTTGCCAATCTCTCTTGCTAGACTATACTTATATTTTATCATTCCTGTGGGCATGTAGTTACCTATACGTTGGTTTCATATTAGTATTGAGTATATTGGATATTTTATTTTCCATTTTTGAGATACTTTACTAAGAAGAATGTTTTCAACTCCATCCAAGTAAGCATAAAAGATGCAAAGTCTCTGTCTTTGCTTATGGCTGACTAGTGCTCCATGGCACATACATACCACAATTTGTTAATCCATTCATGGACTGATGGGGACTTGGATTGTTTCTAGGACTTGGCATTTGTGAATTGAGCTGCAATAAACATTCTGGTGCAAATATCTTTATGGTAAAATGATTTTTGTTCTTCTGGGTAGATACCTAGTAATAGAATGATGGGAGCAATTGAAAGTTTAACTTTGAGAATTCTCCATACTTCTTTCCATGAAGGTTGTATTAGTTTGCAATCCTACCAGCAGTGTAGAAGCATTCCCTTCTCTCCATATCCACACCAGCATCTGATGATTTGGGATTTTTGTGATGTGGGCTAATCTCACTAGGGTTAGGTATCTCAGAGTGGTTTTGATTTGCATTTCTCTGATGATTGGAGACAATGAGCATTTTTTCATGTGTTTATTGGCCACTTGTCTGTCATCTTCAGAGAAGTTTCTGTTCAAGTCTCTTGCCCACTTATAAATGGAGTTGTTTTCTCTTGTTGATTAATTTGAGTTCTCTGTAGATTCTAGTTATCAGCCCTTGTCAGGTTCATAACATGCAAAAACAACTCCCATTCCAAAGGCTGTTTGCTTTACACACACTCTCTTCTAGAATGTTTATTGTTTCATGTCTTAAATTTAAATCTTTTATCCAGTAAGAGTCAAATTTTGTCAATGGTGAGAGGGGAGGTCCAGTTTCAGTTTTCTACAGGAGGATAACAAGTTCTCCCAGCACCACTTATAAATAGAGATTCTTTTCCCCAGTGAATGCTTTTGTTTGATTTATCAAAGATCAGATGGTGGGCTCGGTGCCCGTAGCTCAGTATTAGGGCACTGGCCACATATACTGGTGGGTTCAAACTCAGCCCTGGCCTGCTAAACAACAATGACAACTACAACAAAAAACAGCTGAGCATTGTGGTGGGCGCTTGTAGTCCCAGCTACTTGGGAGGCTGAGGCAAGAGAATCACTTAAGCCCAAGAGCTTGGAGCAGTGCCTGTGGCTCAGTGGGTAGGATGCCAGCCCCGTATACCGAGGGTGGCGGGTTTGAACCTGGCACAGCCAAACTGCAACAAAAAAATTGCCGGGCATTGTGATGGGTACCTGTAGTCCCAGCTACTTGGGAGGCTGAGGCAAGAGAATTACCTAAACCCAGGAGTTGGAAGTTGTTGTGAACTGTGATGCCACAGTACTCTACCCAAGGAGATATAGTGAGACTCTGTCTCTTAAAAAAAGAGTGTGTACCCAATAAGTATTAGAGCAGCAATCAAAGAGGAATTTTAAAAACAAAATTAAAAGTTGGCTAATCCAAAAGAAGTCGAGAAAAAAGGGCAAAAAGAGCACAACACCAGGAAAGTGAAGTGGAAAACAAGTAAGAGACCAGAGAGTTCCTGCAGCGGTGGGCAGAGACCCAGGCCGGCCCTGCCCCCTGAGCCCCATGCAGGACTGTGGCCCCCCTCGCTGCGCTCCCTCTCCTCTGTTTTCTTTCCTGCTTGGTTTCACTGTAGTCCTCTCTGCCCTTCCAGGAGTCAGACTTTGACAATAGTGGGTGACAAGGAGGTGTCTGCCTGGCTGGTTAGGACGGTTGTTTGGCAGCAAGATTTGAGTTTCTTTAGGGGATTTATGTGCACGTGGCCTGAGGAACTGAGATACCCGCCTCTCCTGTCCAGATTTGTAGTGTTTTTGAAAGGGGTTAGTAGGTGCAACCAGAGAGGAGACCAGGAGAGGTTCAGGGTGAGTTTAATGAAGGGGACTGACACACAACCCCCCTCCAAGATGGCAACTGCACCACGAGTGGTCGGGGGCTTATTTTTATACTGGGTGAGGGGGAGGGAGATTCCATAGGTTGCTGTAAGGCTTTGGCTAGCTACAGTCTTTTCCAGCAAAACTCTTGGGGCAGGGCCAGGTAGGCCTTTTGCTCTGAGAGGGGAAGTGGGGGGGATGTTTAGGCACCTAATATTCTCCACTCTTGTTAAAAGGAGTGAGGAGGTCAAAGGTCAGTCTTCTGGAACTGCTTCTGACTGGCTCTCTAATGCAAAAACACCCTGAACCCAGCCACACCCCTTCCAGTCAGTGGAAGAGAGACTGAGCATGACTGTATGAGAGTTATAGATAATGTGTACTCTAGCAGACCTGACTTGTAATACCAGCCTTGGACAGTTGGAAACTGAGACTTGCATGTAGACTGAAGCAGTTTTATGATGGTGCAAGGTGAGCAGTGGGCTGGGTATACAGTGGTGACCTTAACAGAGACTGTAGAGCCTAAGCCCCTACCCCAAGGAACATTGGCTCAAAAGGCTGAGTTAATTGCCTTGACTTGGGCCTTAGAACTAAGTCAAGGGAAAAATGCGAATGCTTTACTGATTCTCCAAGTATGCAGGGCATTGTACAAGGAGAAGGGACTATTAAATTCTGGGGGAAAGGACATTAAGTATCAGCAGGAGACTTCAGTTACTAGAGGCAGTATGGAAACTCTGGAAGATAGCAGTGATGCACTGTTGTGGACATCAAGGAAATGCTTCCACCATCACTAAAGGGAACACTAGGGTTGGTACTGAGGCAAAGAGGACTGCCTCCCAACCGTACCAGGTGTCGCGAGTGGCTCCCTCATCCCATGGGTTCTGGAGTTCACCCCTATCTACTCCTTGGAGGAGAAGAAATGGTTGGCAGTAGGCGGGAGCCAGGAAGCAGAGGGAGGATGAATAAAGATGCCAGATGGATGAGAAGCAGTCCCCCAGATTCTAGGAGCCACCGTGGTGACAGGAATATTTAATGAAGTTGCTGGGCAAGTACTTCCACATCTCCCATCTGGCAACCCTGACCAAAACTGTCAGCGTGTCACCTGCAGCCAGTTCAAAGTGCACCAAGGACTGACAGTACCCCCAGGAATTCAGTTGTATGGAGCAACACCCTTCCAGGACTTCCAGGTAGACTTTACTGAAATGCCCAGGTTTAGAGGGAACAAGTACTGGCTGGTGATGGTCTATCAGACTTGGAATAGGTAAAAGCCTTCCCCACCAGGATAAAAAAGAACTCCTAAAGTAGTAAAAATATTGCCCAGAGAAATCATTTCATGGTTTAGGTTGCCACTCTGTTTTAAATTTGACAATGGGCTAGCCTTCATAATAGAACTAGAGTAAATAATAAGCTAAAGCTTTGAATAATTTATAGGCCTCAAAGCTTAGACAGGGTAAAGTGCATAAACAGGACCATAAGAGCAGAAATTGGTAAACTCTGCCAGGATGCAGGCCTTGGCACTGGTGTTGTTCGAAGAGGCCTCTGTCAATTCTCTGCAATTTAGCAGGAACTCCTAAAAGAACTGGAAAGACTGAACTGAATAGACAAAAACCCTAGAAAGAGTAACAAGGAAAATCTCCACTGGGGTAATTAACTGTGTTCTGTTTAGTCTTTTGTGTCTGTACATCTTTTCTCTCTGGAAGATCAAGGGGACCAAGTCTAGGTCTGAAATCAGAACCTGGTCCCCCTGAAACCAAGGTAGAAAGGACTTTACACCATCATTCTGACCACACGCACAGCACACATTTAGTACATTTCTGAAGATGGAAAGAATCCTCATCTGGAGTCATCACAGCTGCCTGAATAGGGCTTCACTGCCCTTTGGAAAGTAAAGGTAACTTTTAAGACAATCAACATGCCCTGCTCCAGCCACATACTGGGAGCTGACTGGTCAATGCATGGCTGCAGCCTGAGGAAACTCCTCGAGGGACTTGTCTTAATTGGACTTTGAACTTTGGGAAAAGGGGGGAAATGTCACAGGGAAAAGTAAAAACTCGTATATATATTAGCCTACCACCATGGTACTATTAAGGCCTGAGTAGAGAACCCACCAAGAGTCACAGTCCCTAAAACCTCAGTGCTGAAAAGTAATTAATATTGGCACCTGCAGAAACAAGCTGATATTGAGACCCCAAATTAAAATATATTGGAGTTTCAAAAGGGGGGAATGAAAAAAAAAAAGGGGAGGGGGGAATAAGAGAGGATACCCAAGAAGGGTGAGGTCTAGAAGAACGGGTCTTCTCAAGGAGACCACAAGGATACACATGCAGGGTCCTCTCCATGGTGACTCAGCTCTTGGGAATTTGTAAACTTAACTTCCTGAAACTTAGAAATTTCCAAGTTCTGTGAAATCCTGTAGTTCTGTGGGGGTGGGAATAGCATCTCCCGCTTGATTCAAACTGGCCAATGAGAAGGGTACCTGTGGGGTGGAACTTTTTGACTGTCAATAAAAAGGGAAAGACCAACGCAGTTGGGGAGCATGGCCATTTGGAATTCTTCTATGCTGTAAGCTCCCAGCTGGTGAATAAAGCCCTTCCTCTTATAAACGTGGTGTTTGGGTGCTCTTTCTCTCTGTTGGGCCTTGTCTTCCTGCAACAGGACTACAGGTGTCTGCCACAACGCCCAGCTAGTTTTGATTTGAGCCAGCAAGAGATGAGATTATGCTCTGGCTCAAGCTGGTCTCGAACCTGTGAACTCAGGCAATCCACCCGTCTTGGCCTCCCAAGTGCTGGGATTACAGGAGTGAGCGACCGTGCCCAGAGGCAAAGAAAAGGCCAATGTGGTGGTTCACACCTGTAATCCCAGCACTCTAGGAAGCTGAGGCCTGCAGATGGCCTGAGCTCAGGAGTTTGAGACCAGCCTGAGCCAGAGCGAGACACTGCCTCTAAAATTAGCCAGGCGTTGTGGTGGCACCTGTAATCCCAACTACCCAAGAGGCTGAGGCAAGAGAATCACTTGAGCCCAAGAGTCTGAAGTTGCTGTGAGCTATGATGTCATAGCACTCTACTGAGGGTGACAAAGTGAGACTCTGCTCAAAAAAAAAAAGGCAAAGAAAAGCTTTTTTGTAGTATGCCTGGTTTCTCTGATGGTCACATAACTACCTTTTTTGATGTTCAAACCTGGCCCTGGACAAACTGCAACAACAACAAAAAAATTGTCGGGCATTGTGGCACGTGCCTGTAGTCCCAGCTACTCAGGCTGAGGCAAGAAAATTGCTTAAGAGCCCTAACCCTCGGGGGCAGAGGGAGACCAGTTTTGACACACAGGGTAAGTGGATAGCCACTTCAGCAGTGATTCCAGTGACAAGCACTTTCCTGAGAAAGCTTCTGCTCATCCACAGGCACGAGAACTTAAAGAGCAAGAGGAAGTGAAAGGAAAATTAGGGCAAGGAAACAGATAAAAGAAATCACCCATGAGGAAGAATCAGCAGAAAACTCCAGGCAAAATGAAGAACCAGTCCAGAACTACCCCGCCAAGGGACCATGAGGTACCCACTGCAGAGGATTCCACCTATACAGAAATGTTAGGAATGACAGAAAGGGAATTTAGAATACACATGTTAAAAACAATGAAGGAAATGATGGAAACAATGAAGGAAACTGCTAATAAAGTGGAAAATAACCAAAAGGAAATTCAAAAACAGAATCAAATAAGAGATGAACGACATGAAGAATATAAAAAGGATATAGCAGAGCTGAAGGAAATGAAACAGTCAATCAGGGAACTTAAAGACTCAATGGAAAGTATCAGCAACAGGTTAGACCATGCAGAAGAAAGAATTTCAGAGGTAGAAGACAAAGTTCTTGAGATAACTCACATAGTAAAAGAGGCAGAAAAGAAGAGAGAGAAAGCAGAACGTTCACTGTCAGAATTGTGGGACTTTATGAAGCATTCCAACATACGAGTTATAGGAATCCCAGAAGGGGAAGAAGAATGCCCCAGAGGAATGGAAGCCATACTAGAGAATATTATAAAAGAAAATTTCCCAAATATCACCAAAGATTCTGACACACTGCTTTCAGAGGGCTATCGGACCCCAGGTCGCCTCAACTCTAAGCGAGCTTCTCCAAGACACATTGTGATGAACCTGTCCAAAGTCAAGACAAAAGAAAAGATTCCGCAAGCTGCCAGGAGTAAGCGCCAGTTGACCTACAGGGGCAAATCCATCAGATTGACCGCAGACTTCTCTAATGAAACTTTCCAAGCAAGAAGACAATGGTCATCTACCTTTAATCTACTTAAACAGAACAATTTCCAGCCCAGAATTCTGTACCCTGCTAAGCTAAGCTTCAAAATTGACGGAGAAATCAAATCATTTACGGATATACAAACATTGAGGAAATTCGCCACAACAAGACCAGCTCTACAGGAAATACTTCAACCTGTTCTGCACACTGACCACCACAATGGATCAGCAGCAAAGTAAGAACTCAGAAATTAAAGGACAGAACCTAACCTCCACACTGATGCAAAAGATAAAACTAAGCAATGGACTCTCACAAAATAAGACGAATAGAATACTACCACACTTGTCAATTATCTCAATAAATGTTAATGGCTTGAATTCCCCACTGAAGAGACATAGATTGGTTGACTGGATTAAAAAACACAAGCCATCCATTTGCTGTCTGCAAGAAACACACCTGGCTTCAAAAGACAAATTAAAGCTCCGAGTCAAGGGTTGGAAGACAATTTTTCAGGCAAATGGAATTCAGAAGAAAAGAGGAGTTGCAATCTTATTTTCAGACACATGTGGATTTAAAGCAACTAAAGTCAAAAAAGACAAAGATGGTCACTTTATCTTGGTCAAGGGAAAAATACAACAAGAAGACATTTCAATTCTAAATATTTATGCACCCAATTTAAATGCTCCCAGATTCTTGAAGCAGACCTTACTCAGTCTGAGCAATATGATATCTGATAATACCATCATAACAGGGGACTTTAACACTCCTCTTACAGAGCTGGACAGATCCTCTAAACAGAAATTAAACAAGGATATAAGAGACTTAAATGAGACTCTAGAACAACTGTGCTTGATAGACGCATATAGAACACTCCACCCCAAAGATAAAGAATATACATTCTTCTCATCACCCCATGGAACATTCTCCAAAATTGATCATATCCTGGGACACAAAACAAATATCAACAGAATCAAAAGAATTGAAATTTTACCTTGTATCTTCTCAGACCATAAGGCACTAAAGGTGGAACTCAACTCTAACAAAAATGCTCGACCCCACCCAAAGGCATGGAAACTAAACAATCTTCTGTTGAATAACAGATGGGTGCAGGAAGAAATAAAACAGGAAATCATTAACTTCCTTGAGCATAACAACAATGAAGACACAAGCTACCAAAACCTGTGGGATACTGCAAAAGCAGTTTTGAGAGGAAAATTCATCGCTTTAGATGCCTACATTCGAAAAACTGAAAGAGAGCACATCAACAATCTCACAAGAGATCTTATGGAATTGGAAAAAGAAGAACAATCTAAGCCTAAACTCAGTAGAAGAAAAGAAATACCCAAAATCAAATCAGAGATCAATGAAATTGAAAACAAAAGAATCATTCAGAAAATTAATGAAACAAGGAGTTGGTTTTTTGAAAAAATAAATAAAATAGATAAACCATTGGCCAGACTAACGAGGAATAGAAAAGTAAAATCTCTAGTAATCTCAATCAGAAATGATAAAGGGGAAATAACAACTGATCCCACAGAGATACAAGAGATCATCTCTGAATACTACCAGAAACTCTATGCCCAGAAATTTGACAATGTGAAAGAAATGGATCAATATTTGGAATCACACCCTCTCCCTAGACTCAGCCAGGAAGAAATAGAGCTCCTGAACAGACCAATTTCAAGCACTGAGATCAAAGAAACAATAAAAAAGCTTCCAACCAAAAAATGCCCTGGTCCAGATGGCTTCACTCCAGAATTCTATCAAACCTTCAAGGAAGAGCTTATTCCTGTACTGCAGAAATTATTCCAGAAAATTGAGGAAGAAGGAATCTTCCCCAACACATTCTATGAAGCAAACATCACCCTGACACCAAAACCAGGAAAAGACCCAAACAAAAAGGAGAATTTCAGACCAATCTCACTCATGAACATAGACGCAAAAATTCTCAACAAAATCCTAGCCAATAGATTACAGCTTATCATCAAAAAAGTCATTCATCATGATCAAGTAGGCTTCATCCCAGGGATGCAAGGCTGGTTTAACATACGCAAGTCTATAAACGTTATCCACCATATTAACAGAGGCAAAAATAAAGATCACATGATCCTCTCAATAGATGCAGAAAAAGCATTTGATAAAATCCAGCATCCTTTTCTAATTAGAACTCTGAAGAGTATAGGCATAGGTGGCACATTTCTAAAACTGATTGAAGCTATCTATGACAAACCCACAGCCAATATTTTACTGAATGGAGTAAAACTGAAAGCTTTTCCTCTTAGAACTGGAACCAGACAAGGTTGTCCTCTGTCACCTTTACTATTCAACATAGTGCTGGAAGTTCTAGCCAATACAATTAGGCAAGACAAGGAAATAAAGGGAATCCAAATGGGAGCAGAGGAGGTCAAACTCTCCCTCTTTGCTGACGACATGATCTTATACTTAGAGAACCCCAAAGACTCAACCACAAGACTCCTAGAAGTCATCAAAAAATACAGTAATGTTTCAGGATATAAAATCAATGTCCACAAGTCAGTAGCCTTTGTGTACACCAATAACAGTCAAGATGAGAAGCTAATTAAGGACACAACTCCCTTCACCATAGTCTCAAAGAAAATGAAATACCTAGGAATATACCTAACGAAGGAGGTGAAGGACCTCTATAAAGAAAACTATGAAATCCTCAGAAAGGAAATAGCAGAGGATATTAACAAATGGAAGAACATACCATGCTCATGGATGGGAAGAATCAACATTGTTAAAATGTCCATACTTCCCAAAGCAATCTACCTATTCAATGCCATTCCTATCAAAATACCAACATCATACTTTCAAGATTTGGAAAAAATGATTCTGCGTTTTGTATGGAACTGGAAAAAACCCCGTATAGCTAAGGCAGTTCTCTGTAATAAAAATAAAGCTGGGGGCATCAGCATACCAGATCTTAGTCTGTACTACAAAGCCATAGTGCTCAAGACAGCATGGTACTGGCACAAAAACAGAGACATAGACACTTGGAATCGAATGGAAAACCAAGAAATGAAACTAACATCTTACAACCACCTAATCTTTGATAAACCAAACAAGAACATACCTTGGGGGAAAGACTCCCTATTCAATAAATGGTGTTGGGAGAACTGGATGTCTACATGTAAAAGACTGAAACTGGACCCACACCTTTCCCCACTCACAAAAATTGATTCAAGATGGATAAAGGACTTAAACTTAAGGCATGAAACAATAAAAACCCTCCAAGAAAGCATAGGAAAAACACTGGAAGATATTGGCCTGGGGAAAGACTTCATGAAGAAGACTGCCATGGCAATTGCAACAACAACAAAAATAAACAAATGGGACTTCATTAAACTGAAAGGCTTCTGTACAGCTAAGGAGACAATAACCAAAGCAAAGAGACAACCTACACAATGGGAAAGGATATTTGCATATTTTCAATCAGACAAAAGCTTGATAACTAGGATCTATAGAGAACTCAAATTAATCCACATGAAAAAAGCCAACAATCCCTTATATCAATGGGCAAGAGACATGAATAGAACTTTCTCTAAAGACGACAGACGAATGGCTAACAAACACATGAAAAAATGTTCATCATCTCTATATATTAGAGAAATGCAAATCAAAACAACCCTGAGATATCATCTAACCCCAGTGAGAATGTCCCACATCACAAAATCTCAAAACTGCAGATGCTGGCGTGGATGTGGAGAGAAGGGAACACTTTTACACTGCTGGTGGGACTGCAAACTAGTACAACCTTTCTGGAAGGAAGTATGGAGAATCCTCAAAGCACTCAAGCTAGACCTCCCATTTGATCCTGCAATCCCATTACTGGGCATCTACCCAGAAGGAAAGAAATCCTTTTATCATAAGGACACTTGTACTAGACTGTTTATTGCAGCTCAATTTACAGTCGCCAAAATGTGGAAACAGCCTAAATGCCCACCAACCCAGGAATGGATTAACAAGCTGTGGTATATGTATACCATGGAATACTATTCAGCCATTAAAAAAAATGGAGACTTTACATCCTTCGTATTAACCTGGATGGACGTGGAAGATATTATTCTTAGTAAAGCATCACAAGAATGGAGAAGCATGAATCCTATGTACTCAATTTTGATATGAGGACAATTAATGACAATTATGGTTATGGGGGGGGAAACAGAAAGAAGGAAGGAGGGAGGTGGGTGGGGCCTTGGTGTGTGTCACACTTTATGGGGGCAAGACATGATTGCAAGAGGGACTTTACCTAACAATTGCAATCAGTGTAACCTGGCTTATTGTACCCTCAATGAATCCCCAACAATAAAAAAAAAAAAGAAAAAAAAAAGAAAAAAAAAAAAAAAAAAAAAAAAAAAAACACAAGCCATCCATTTGCTGTCTGCAACAAACACACCTGGCTTCAAAAGACAGATTAAAGCTCCGAGTCAAGGGTTGGAAGACAATTTTTCAGGCAAATGGAATTCAGAAGAAAAGAGGAGTTGCAATCTTATTTTCAGACACATGTGGATTTAAAGCAACTAAAGTCAAAAAAGACAAAGATGGTAACTTTATATTGGTCAAGGGAAAAATACAACAAGAAGACATTTCAATTCTAAATATTTATGCACCCAATTTAAATGCTCCCAGATTCTTGAAGCAGACCTTACTCAGTCTGAGCAATATGATATCTGATAATACCATCATAACAGGGGACTTTAACACTCCTCTTACAGAGCTGGACAGATCCTCTAAACAGAAATTAAACAAGGATATAAGAGACTTAAATGAGACCCTAGAACAACTGTGCTTGATAGACGCATATAGAACACTCCATCCCAAAGATAAAGAATATACATTCTTCTCATCACCCCATGGAACATTCTCCAAAATTGATCATATCCTGGGACACAAAACAAATATCAACAGAATCAAAAGAATTGAAATTTTACCTTGTATCTTCTCAGACCTTAAGGCACTAAAGGTGGAACTCAACTCTAACAAAAATGCTCGACCCCACCCAAAGGCATGGAAACTAAACAATCTTCTGTTGAATAACAGATGGGTGAAGGAAGAAATAAAACAGGAAATCATTAACTTCCTTGAGCATAACAACAATGAAGACACAAGCTACCAAAACCTGTGGGATACTGCAAAAGCAGTTTTGAGAGGAAAATTCATCGCTTTAGATGCCTACATTAGAAAAACAGAAAGACAGCACATCCACAATCTCACAAGAGATCTTATGGAATTGGAAAAAGAAGAACAATCTAAGCCTAAACTCAGTAGAAGAAAAGAAATATCCAAAATCAAATCAGAGATCAACGAAATTGAAAACAAAAGAATCATTCAGAAAATTAATGAAACAAGGAGTTGGTTTTTTGAAAAAATAAATAAAATAGATAAACCATTGGCCAGACTAACGAGGAATAGAAAAGTAAAATCTCTAGTAACCTCAATCAGAAACGATAAAGGGGAAATAACAACTGATCCCACAGAGATACAAGAGATCATCTCTGAATACTACCAGAAACTCTATGCCCAGAAATTTGACAATGTGAAAGAAATGGATCAATATTTGGAATCACACCCTCTCCCTAGACTCAGCCAGGAAGAAATAGAGCTCCTGAACAGACCAATTTCAAGCACTGAGATCAAAGAAACAATAAAAAAGCTTCCAACCAAAAAATGCCCTGGTCCAGATGGCTTCACTCCAGAATTCTATCAAACCTTCAAGGAAGAGCTTATTCCTGTACTGCAGAAATTATTCCAAAAAATTGAGGAAGAAGGAATCTTCCCCAACACATTCTATGAAGCAAACATCACCCTGACACCAAAACCAGGAAAAGACCCAAACAAAAAGGAGAATTTCAGACCAATCTCACTCATGAACATAGACGCAAAAATTCTCAACAAAATCCTAGCCAATAGATTACAGCTTATCATCAAAAAAGTCATTCATCATGATCAAGTAGGCTTCATCCCAGGGATGCAAGGCTGGTTTAACATACACAAGTCTATAAACGTTATCCACCATATTAACAGAGGCAAAAATAAAGATCACATGATCCTCTCAATAGATGCAGAAAAAGCATTTGATAAAATCCAGCATCCTTTTCTAATTAGAACACTGAAGAGTATAGGCATAGGTGGCACATTTCTGAAACTGATTGAAGCTATCTATGACAAACCCACAGCCAATATTTTACTGAATGGAGTAAAACTGAAAGCTTTTCCTCTTAGAACTGGAACCAGACAAGGTTGTCCTCTGTCACCTTTACTATTCAACATAGTGCTGGAAGTTCTAGCCAATACAATTAGGCAAGACAAGGAAATAAAGGGAATCCAAATGGGAGCAGAGGAGGTCAAACTCTCCCTCTTTGCTGACGACATGATCTTATACTTAGAGAACCCCAAAGACTCAACCACAAGACTCCTAGAAGTCATCAAAAAATACAGTAATGTTTCAGGATATAAAATCAATGTCCACAAGTCAGTAGCCTTTGTGTACACCAATAACAGTCAAGATGAGAAGCTAATTAAGGACACAACTCCCTTCACCATAGTCTCAAAGAAAATGAAATACCTAGGAATATACCTAACGAAGGAGGTGAAGGACCTCTATAAAGAAAACTATGAAATCCTCAGAAAGGAAATAGCAGAGGATATTAACAAATGGAAGAACATACCATGCTCATGGCTTGGAAGAATCAACATTGTTAAAATGTCTATACTTCCCAAAGCAATCTACCTATTCAATGCCATTCCTATCAAAATACCAACATCGTACTTTCAAGATTTGGAAAAAATGATTCTTCGTTTTGTAGAACCGGAAAAAACCCCGTATAGCTAAGGCAGTTCTTTGTAATAAAAATAAAGCTGGGGGCATCAGCATACCAGATTTTAGTCTGTACTACAAAGCCATAGTGCTCAAGACAGCATGGTACTGGCACAAAAACAGAGACATAGACACTTGGAATCGAATTGAAAACCAAGAAATGAAACTAACATTTTACAACCACCTAATCTTTGATAAACCAAACAAGAACATACCTTGGGGGAAAGACTCCCTATTCAATAAATGGTGTTGGGAGAACTGGATGTCTACATGTAAAAGACTGAAACTGGACCCACACCTTTCCCCACTCACAAAAATTGATTCAAGATGGATAAAGGACTTAAACTTAAGGCATGAAACAATAAAAACCCTCCAAGAAAGCATAGGAAAAACACTGGAAGATATTGGCCTGGGGAAAGACTTCATGAAGAAGACTGCCATGGCAATTGCAACAACAACAAAAATAAACAAATGGGACTTCATTAAACTGAAAGGCTTCTGTACAGCTAAGGAGACAATAACCAAAGCAAAGAGACAACCTACACAATGGGAAAGGATATTTGCATATTTTCAATCAGACAAAAGCTTGATAACTAGGATCTATAGAGAACTCAAATTAATCCACATGAAAAAAGCCAACAATCCCTTATATCAATGGGCAAGAGACATGAATAGAACTTTCTCTAAAGACGACAGACGAATGGCTAACAAACACATGAAAAAATGTTCATCATCTCTATATATTAGAGAAATGCAAATCAAAACAACCCTGAGATATCATCTAACCCCAGTGAGAATGGCCCACATCACAAAATCTCAAAACTGCAGATGCTGGCATGGATGTGGAGAGAAGGGAACACTTGTACACTGCTGGTGGGACTGCAAACTAGTACAACCTTTCTAGAAGGAAGTATGGAGAATCCTCAAAGCACTCAAGCTAGACCTCCCATTTGATCCTGCAATCCCATTACTGGGCATCTACCCAGAAGGAAAGAAATCCTTTTATCATAAGGACACTTGTACTAGACTGTTTATTGCAGCTCAATTTACAGTCGCCAAAATGTGGAAACAGCCTAAATGCCCACCAACCCAGGAATGGATTAACAAGCTGTGGTATATGTATACCATGGAATACTATTCAGCCATTAAGAAAAATGGAGACTTTACATCCTTCGTATTAACCTGGATGGAAGTGGAAGACATTATTCTTAGTAAAGCATCACAAGAATGGAGAAGCATGAATCCTATGTACTCAATTTTGATATGAGGACAATTAATGACAATTATGGTTATGGGGGGGAAACAGAAAGAGGGAAGGAGGGAGGTGGGTGGGGCCTTGGTGTGTGTCATAGTTTATGGGGGCAAGACATGATTGCAAGAGGGACTTTACCTAACAATTGCAATCAGTGTAACCTGGCTTATTGTACCCTCAATGAATCCCCAACAATAAAACAAAAAAAAAAAGAAAAAAAAAAAAAAGAAAGAAAATCGCTTAAGCCTAGGAGTTGGAGGTTTCTGTGAGCTATGACTCTATGGCACTCTGCTGAGGGCAATAAAGTGAGACTCTGTCTCTTTAAAAAAAAAAAAAAGAAAGAAAATTTAAGAATAGAAGTCATAACACCTTCATCACTTCCCCCACCACCTCCCTAGAGTAGCAGAGAGGTGGATCTGTGATACATGTACCTGGAGGTATCCCCTCTTCCAACCACCTATAATTTCCAAGAAAGCCATGACCACTTTCCTTGGAGTCCAGAACTGATTGGATTGAAGAATCCCATATTTATGCAGGAGACAAGAGCAGGGCAGGTACCTAAGTACATTTCTTTTTCAATTGTTGCTTATAACAGAATATCTGAAACTAGGTAATTTATAAAGAAAAGGAATTTATAAAGTAAAAAAGCTATAGTAAGCTAAAGTTAATTTATAACTGAAGAAAATTTTTCCATAAATTTAGTGTAGCCTAAAAAGAAATTTTAGTGTAGCCTAAGTGTAGAGTGTTTATAAGGTCTACAGTAGTGAACCATAACGTCCTAAGCCTTCACACTCACTCACCACTCACTGACTCATCCAGAGCAGATTCCAGTACCACAAGCTCCATTCATGCTAAATACTCTATGCAATGTACCATTTTTAAAAAATATTTTATACCATATTTTTGCTGTACCTTTTTTATGTTGAGATACACAAATACTTCCCCACTGTATTACAACTGCCTGCAGTATTTAGTGTGGTAACACAGTGTGCCAGTTTGTAGCCCAGGAGCAATAGGCTATTCCAAAAGCATGCGTGCATAGTAGGCTCTACCATCTAGGTTTGTGTGGCTACATTCTACGATGTTCACACAACAAAATCACCTAATCAAACATTTCTCAGAATATATCTCTAATTTTTTTTTTTTTTTGAGACAGAGTCTCAAGCTGTCACTCTCAGTAGAGTGCTATGGCATCACAGCTCACAGCAACATCCAACTCTTGAGCTTAAGCGATTCTCTTGCCTCAGCCTCCCAAGTAGCTGGGACTACTGGCACCCACCACAATGCCTGGCTATTTTTTGATTGCAGTTGTCATTGTTGTTTAGCAGGCCCAGGTGGGGCTAGAACCCGCCAGCCTCGGTGTATGTGGCTGGCACCCTACTCACTGAGCTACGAGAGCCGAGCCACATAGCCATATATTGCTCTGTTAAACATATGACTGTACTATATTTTTTCCTACACCTACATATCTATAATAGAGCTTAATTTACAAATTAGATGCAGTAAGAGATTAATAATAACAAATTAGGTGCAGCAAGAGATTAACAATAACTAATACTAAAATAGAACAATTATAACAATATGCCAACATCACTACTCCTATGCTTTGGGACCATTGTTAAATAAAATAAGGGTTACTTGAAGACAAGCACTGCAATGTTGCCACTGTCATCAGTCAGGTAACCGAGAGGGCTGCTAAGTGGCTAATGTGCAGCAGCTTCTATAGCACAGGTACACTGGACAGAGTGAGTCACATCCTGGGTGAGACGGAGCAGAACAGCTCGATGTTTCATCACACTACTTAAATGGCATGCAATTTAAAACTTATGAATAGTTTATTTCTGGAATGTTCTATGTACTTTTATTTATTTATTTATTTATTTATTTAGTTTGAGATAGAGTCTCACTATGTCACCGTGACATCACAACTCACAGCAACCTCAAATTCTTGGGCTTAAGTGATTCCCTTGCCTCAGCCTCCTGAGTAACTGGGACTATAGAACCTGCCAGGTTTGGTGTATGTGGCTGGCACCCTACTCACTGAGCTACAGGCGCCGAGCCTCTATGTAATATTTTTGGATGATGGTTAACTGTAACTGACACTTCAGAGAGCAGAGAGCAAAACCCTGGATAAAGAGGGACTGCTACAATTGCTTTATAAATTCCTTATGTGAGTGTATGTATTAAAAAAGATAATACCTATAACTGTCTTGGGTGTGCAATAATGTCAGCTTCTATTATTACACTCTTTATTATTTATTGCACCCTATATGTACTATGATTAAGCCATCACCTGAAAAATAGGGCAATGAAGTTGAGACCTACCAGGAGGAGAGATAGCATTAAGATCTCTAAGAGGGGCTCAGTGCCTGTAGCTCAAGTGGCTAATGCACCAGCCACATACACCAGAGCTAGTGAGTTCAAATCCAGCCTGGGCCTGCCAAACAACCATGACAACTACAACCAAAAAATAGCCAGGCATTGTGGCGGGTGCCTGTAGTGCCAGCTACTTGGGAGGCTGAGGCAAGAGAATCGCTTAAGGCTCTGTCAAAAAAAAAAAAAAAAAGAAAGAAAAGAAAAGATCTCTAAGAGGGGCGGCACCTGTGGCTCAGTGAGTAGGGCACTGGTCCCATATACTGAGGGTGGCAGGTTTGAACCTGGCTCCGGCCAAACTGCAACAAAAAAATAGCCAGCCGTTGTGGCGGGCACCTGTAGTCCCAGCTACTCAGGAGGCTGAGGCAAGAGAATCGCCTAAGCCCAGGAGTTGGAGGTTGCTGTCAGCTGTCACGCCACAGCACTGTACCAAGGATGACAAAGTGAGACTCTGTCTCTAAAAAGAAAACAAAGATCTCTAAGAGATGGGGTCTTGCTCTGTCAACAAGCTAGAGTGCAGTGGCACAGTCATATAGCTCCTTTTGCAGCCTCAAACACTCAGACTCAGTGACTCTCCCATCTCAGCCTCCAGTAGCAGGGATTGCAGGCATACACTACTATGCCTGACTAAATTTTTTCTTTTTTATAGTGGCAGAGTCTCAATATGTTGCCCGGGCTTGCCTTGATTCTCCCACCTCAGCCTCCCAAAGTGCTGGAATTATAGGTGTGAGCTGCCAGGGCACCTGGCTAACTGTTTACATTTTGATAAAAACAAAGAATACAGAGACTATAAGTAGCCTGCAAAAGCTATAATATTTACTATCTGTTCCTTTATGTAAAAAATTTGCGGACACCGGTTCCAGACTTTAATGAACAAAGAAGTCTTCAAAGAAGGCATGTTTTATGTAACATTTAACTGAGGGACAGATATGGGATGGGGGATGGGCTCTTAGAAGAGGGAATGAGGTGGCTGAATGTCCAGGTGGCAGTCCACTTCAGAGTACATTTGCAGAATGTGATGAAAAATCCCATTTGACAGGGCTATGAGGCTTGTGAAGGGAAGAAGTGGAGGAGAAGTCTGGAAGGGCTGTCTGCAGTGCTGGGCTAAAGAAGTTGACTTTGTAGTAATTGAGAAAATATTAGTTGCCAGAAAGAATTTCCTGGGGTTTTTGAAGTGGCCTCTCTTTAAAGCCTTTAATCATTGGAGTGAAGATGACTTTTCTCAGTAGAGCATTATAAGAATCTAATTTTTAGGACAATTAGCCAGAGATGAATCCTGCGCCACCAAACTTGTAACAGTGATGTATACTGTCTTAACTTCAGCCTAAGTCAAAGTGAAACTCCCAAAGGGTGCTTAAAGACACTGCTCTGTTATTGCTCCTCTCTTCAACCATCTAGCTCCCTGAAAATGTGATTTTAAATGGGACTTCAGACAGACCCTCCAGTGTAGCTTTGTTTCACATGACACTATGTTATTAATGCATGACACTGTATTATTAATAATATTCACCAACAGGTCCCCGACCCACTATTTCATCCTCATTTAGTGGCAATCTCCAGCAATCAAATAATTGTACTTGTCTGTCTGGCCCAGGCACAAGATGCACTTATACAGATTGTTCTGTTGGTCAGCTCCGTTTGCTGACAGCTCAGCAGGGAGGGCTTGATTGATTTAATGCAGGAATCGGCTGCATACACTTGGAACCCTGGCTAAGGAAAGGGAAACGGACTGGCAATGGACAAAAATATGCTAAGATGAAATGAAATGGAGGGTCAGTTGGAGAATCTCCATTTTAGAAAAGACACTAAAGTTACCCCAATTTTCAAGTTTTCCCTGATCCCAAGTGCCTCTGTTTTTTTAACAGCCTGAAGAGAGAGCAGAGCCTTTATCCAGAAGTACATCTTTCCTAGATAACTGTCACTCTGGTCAAATAAAATGCAATTCTTCCACCACCCACATGTTGTAGACTTAAAACACATACACACATACCCATTCTTATGATTAGAAAGGAAAGTAGGAAGTTTTCCTAAAATAGATGCAGTGAGGGAAAAAATGAGGAAAGTTGTGGAAAGGAGAGAGAAAAATCAAAGGAGAAATAGTTATAAGTTATTTTATGACAGCCAGAGGGCAGGGCAGCGTCACCTCCAGTGGGTACAGATAGGATGGACTGGAGAACAGACGGTTGCATGCAGGGTGCTTCCTTCTGGTTTCCCAGCATCCTCCCTCGGCCCCAGTGTGCTGGGTCTCCCTGTCATTCCCGCCTGGGCCTGTCTGCAACGTCCTGCTCTGAAGCTCTTCTCTTTCTTCCAACCTTTTCGCCCCCAAACGAAGTCTTCCATTCACCAGTTACAACAACAAAAGAATCTCTTAAAACTCTTCATAGAGGAATCTGTTGATCATAGCTCAGTCTGATATGTATCAAGAATATTCACATTCAAGCAGGGGACAGTAGGATAAATTTGCACTGGTATATTGTCAGGAGATGGCAGGATTGTTGGAAGAAAGGAAGGACAACAGAAATGAAAGGGGTAGGTCAAAAAGAAGGAAAGAGAATGGGGAGAACACGTTTCTGTGGGGGGCAGAGAAACAGGATGATGATGGGACAAAGAGGAAAAAAAAAGGAAGGGGCGGAGAGAGGAGGCAAGGGAAGGGAATATTTATGGGTGCCATTTACGTTTAGGCAAAGACTGGGCAGTGACCGTAGCTCAGTAGGTAGGGCGCCAGTCACATACACTGGGGCTGGCAGGTTTGAACCCGGCCCGGGCCTGCTAAACAACAATGACAACTGCAATAATAAAAAAATAGCCATTCGTGGCTCAGTGCCAGTAGCTCAGTGAGCATGGCACCGGCCACATACACTGAGGCTGGCAGGTTTGAGCCCAGCCCCGGGCCTGCTAAACAACAATGACAACTGCAACCAAAAAATAGCCTAGTGTTGTGGCGAGAGCCTGTAGTCCCAGCTACTCAGGAGGCTGAGGCAAGAGAATCGCTTAAGCCCAGGAGTTTTTTTTTTTTTTGAGACAGAGCTTCAAGCTGTCACCCTGTGTAGAGTGTTGTGACATCACAGCTCACAGCAACCTCCAACTCCTGGGCTCAAGCAATTCTCCACCTCCCAAGTAGCTGGGACTACGGGCGCCCACCACAACACCCTGCTATTTTTTGGTTGCAGTTGTTATTGTTGTTTGGTGGGCCCCCGCTGGATTCAAACCCACCAGCCCAGGTGTATATGACTGGCGCCTTAGCTGCTTGAGCCACAGGCGCTGAGCCAAGCCCAAGAGTTTGAGGTTTCTGTGAGCTGTGAGCCAATGCAATCTACCCAGGGCAACAGCTTGAGTCTCAAAAGAAAAAGAAAAAAGTTTAGGCAGCTGTCTACAAAAGATTCCCTGAGCTAAATGGCGGCTACTCAGGAATTTAGATGTTATTAAGTGAGACATGAGATCACCCCTAAAAATAGTGGTAAGGAAATATAGATAAAGGCAATTCTAGGGATTTCCAATTTTGTGACCCTAACATTACATCTATCTTGAAATTCAATAGTAAAGGCAAGTATTACTGGACTCTGTCAGGAGTTTAGAAAAGTCAGTCAGCCACACTGTGGCCCAATTTCTTCATTTTTTTTTTCTTTTCTTTTTTTGGGGGGTGGGGGGGTATCAATATCTTTTTTTGTTTGTTTGTTTGTATTGTTTTGTTTTGTTTGAGACAGAGTCTCAAGCTGTTGCACTAGGTAGAGTGCCACAGGCGGCACTGCTCACAGCAACCTCAAACTCTTGGGCTTAAACAATACTCTTGCCTCAGCCTCCCAAGTAGCTGGGACTACAGGCCTCCACACAACGCCCGGCTATTTTTGGTTATAGTTGTCATTGTTGTTTGGTGGGCCAGGACTGGATTTGAACTCACCAGCTCCTGTGTATGTGGCTGGTGCCTTAGCTGCTTGAGCTACAGGTGCCGAGCCTTCTCTGATTCTTTTTTCAGCAAAATGCCCTTAAAAGAAACTTCTTATAACCTATATTTCCACTCATACTCTCTTGAATCCACTCCAATCAGACTTTTGTTTCCATCATGCCACAGAAATTCTCGTTATATCTATCGACAATCATCTCCAGTAGTCAATTCTTGGTCATTCTTTCACTTGACTGTCAGCAGCACTGGCCACAATTAACACTCCAACTCTAAGTGGGAAGTGTTCCTCCATCCTCACTCAGCTTCCAAAACACCACACTCTCCTAATTTCTGCTCACTCATTTCCATCTAATATTCTGGGTTTTCCTAATGTCCCCAAATTTCAAACATGGAAGTCTCACCCAAACCCAGCTTTTATTCCTCCTCTTTGTCTCTCCATTCATGCAGTTCTCATCCCCTTCATGCATTCCATGGACTGGAAGACCACGAGGGCTGATAACTCCCAAACCTCTTTCTCTTAAAGGCACCACTTCCTAATACCATCACACTGGGGATTAAGTTTCAACATATGAATTTTGGGAGCATGGCACAAACACTCAGATCATAGCCAAATAGAAAATTTAATAAGGGGACTGTTTACTAAAGCGTGGACAGGATTAAAGGAGATTAGCAAACAATAGGCCAGGGCCCTGTGTTTATAGCAAGGCAGTCATATTCAGGCCAGGTTTACTGAAAGGAGTGGGTGACTGTCTGGGCAGTGTAAAGGTGGCTTCTATGCCCGAGGGGCAGTTAGAGACTCCTTTTATATGTGGCTATGAGGGGTGGGTAAATTTCACAGCTTGCTGGAAAGGTTAGGGTCCTTTGTCTGGGAAACTTCTGGGGTGGGGCTAACCAGATCCTTTGTGTTTTGTCTCAGGAGAGGAAAGAGTTCTGTATGGGGCATTAGGCCCCACAGTGAAAGTCATCACTACTCCTGAAGGCGCAAGAAGCAGAGGTAATGGGTGGCGCCTGTGGCTCAGGGAGTAGGGCACCAGTCCCATATGCCGGAGGTGGAGGGTTCAAACCCAGCCCTGGCCAAAAAAAAAAAAAAAGAAGCAGAGGTAATAACCCAAACACACACACACACAACAGGAGATGTATTCTTCAGTGGACAAATTCAGCCAGCCTGTGACAACCACCAGGAGGAAGAAGGAGAAATGAAGAACATGTATTCACACTGCTCCTGCCTTCTCATCTCCTGAGCACCAACCTGGCTGAATCCCAGGCCAAAAGACCACAGCTCACTTATACAGTTCATTAAGGTCAGATTCCTAACCTCACATGTTCCTCTGGGGCACAGAGAAGGGTGAAAAAAAAGTAGGGAGAGGATCTGGAGGGAAGACAAAAACGTATCCAGCAAAATATCCTTACCTACAGTGTCTGGCACATAGTTTCTGTGGTAAGGGAACCCTTATTTGCGAGGTGTCATAGTTCTAAATGTGGATTCTTGTGAAGTGATGATTTCCAAACATTAAGACATGACCAATTAGTGACTTATGAACTTAATAGGTTTCCTAGCATTTTTTTTTTAAGAAACAGAAAAGACCAGCATGCATCTCATGAAGTAAAGGTAAGTATTATCTCATAAATTTTGATCTTGTGTATATGGGTATATGTGTGTGTATATATGTTTGTTCACTGGATCACGATGTAAAATGTATTTCTTACTAAGGGTCATGGTCAAAAAATGTTTGAAAGGCACAGTGGAAAAAGAACTCTTAACTACTCCCTCTCACCTCTCACCATTGACTTCAAGATACGGACTTACAAGACTGCAGTTACTCAGTCAGCAAAGAGTGCTGGCAGTCACCAGAAGCTAGAGGAAACAAGGAATGATTATTTAGCCATTCAGTAGTGAATGGACATTTAAAAAGACTACTTTTAAAGGCTCTTCCCAGGACATTAGCAGGTAGATGAGAGATTACCAGACTCAGACCCACTAGTGACGTATCATGAGAACAGGGAAGGCTTCCATACACCCAATTTACCCTTTGGCTTCCCTCATAATGATAATAATAGCCCCACACTGAGTGATGACTATTCACAGAACACAATATTCACATAATTTCTGTCCTCACAAAAATTCAGCATGGTAATTATTACCCTTATTTTACAAATGAGGAAACTCAGAGTCAGAAATGACTTGTCTAAGTGACAGAACTAGTAAGTTACAGAGCCAGGTTGTACCCCTAGTTTGATGTCCCTCTCAAAACAGAGGTATTGCCAACTCAACAAAATATTTTCCTGTGTTGTCTACCTCCAATTTCCCAAGGTCAGGTTTCTGGAAGGAAACCTGCTCCCTAAGCAAACTGCATGCCATAGTTTGTACATATCAAAAATATGCATAATAAATTTTTCTAGATAGCATCTGGCTTATTTCTGCCAATTTGATTCCAAGGTCTTATGCTTCACTTGATTATTTCTTTTTTTTTTTTTTGCAGTTTTTGGCTGGGGCTGGGTTCAAACCCGTCACCTCCAGCATATGGGGATGGCGCCCCACCCCTTTGAGCCACAGGAGCCACCCTTGATTATTTCTTTTATAACTGCTAGGTAAAAACTAGATAGAAGGCTTGGTGCCCATAGCACAGTGGCACATACACCGAGCCACATACACCAAGGGTGGCAGGTTCGAGCCCAGCCCGGGCCTGCCAAACAAAAATGGCAACTGCAACAAAATAATAGCCGGGCACCGTGGTGGACGCCTGTAGTCCCACCTAGGGGGAGGCTGAGGCAAGAGAATTATTTTTATTATTAATATTATTATTATTATTATGAGGGAAGCCAAAATGCAAATTGGGTGAATGGAAGCCTTCCTTTCATATGAAAGCTATAAATTAGTTTCATGGTAGGGCTGAGTACATTAGATACTTTTTCTTCCATTCTTGAGATACTTTACTAAGAAGAATATGTTCCAGTTCCATCCATATAAACATGAAAGAGGTAAAGTCTCCATCTTTCTTTAAGGCTGCATAATATTCCATGGTGTACATATACCACACTTTATTAATCCATTCATGGATCGATGGGCACTTGGGCTTCTTCCATGACTTAGCAATTATTAATTGGGCTGCAATAAACATTCTGGTACAAATATCTTTGTTATACTATGATTTCTGGTATTCCTATACCTGGTAGAGAAATTGTAGGATTGAGTGACAGGTCTATTTATAGATCTGTAAGTGTTCTCCAAACATCTTTCCAAAAGGAACATATTAGTTTGCATTCCCACCAGCAATGTAGAAGTGTTCCCTTTTCTCCACATCCACACCAACATCTCTGGTTTTGGGATTTTGTGATGTGGGCTAATCTTTTTTTTTTTTTTTTGTAGAGGCAGAGTCTCACTCTATGGCCCTCGGTAGAGTGCCGTGGCCTCACCCAGCTCACAGCAACCTCCAACTCCCGGGCTCAAGCGATTCTCCTGCCTCAGCCTCCCAAGCAGCTGGGACTACAGGCACCCGCCACAATGCCCGGCTATTTTTTGGTTGCAGTTTGGCTGGGGCCGGGTTTGAACCCGCCACCCTCGGTATATGGGGCTGGCGCCCTACCGACTGAGCCACAGGTGCCGCCCGATGTGGGCTAATCTTACTGGAGTTAAATGATATCTCAAAGCAGTTTTGATTTGCATTTCTCTGATGATTAAAGATGATGAGTATTTTTTCATATGTCTGTAGGCTGTGTGCCTGTCTTCTTCAGAGAAGTTTCTCTTCAAGTCCCTTGCCCACCCTAAAATGGGATCACTTGTTCTTTTCTTGCTAATACGTTTGAGTTCTCTGTGGATATTAGTTATTAAACCTTTGTTGGAGACATAGCCTGCAAATATCTTCTCCCATTCTGAGGGCTGTCTGCTTGCTTTACTTACTATGTTCTTGGCTGTGCAGAAGCTTTTTAGTTTGATCAGGTCCCAGTAGTGTATTTTTGATGCTGCTTCAATTGCCTGGGGGATCCTCCTCATAAAATATTCACCCAGGCCAACTTCTTCAAGAGTTTTCCTGCACTTTCTTCTAGTATTTTTATACTTTCATGTCTTAAGTTTAAATCTTTAATCCAGTGAGAGTTTATCTTAGTTAATGGTAAAAGGTGTGGGCCTAATTTCAGTCTTCTACAGGTCGCCAGCCAGTTCACACAGCACCATTTGTTAAATAGAAAATCTTTTCCCCACTGAATGTTTTTAATTGGCTTGTCAAAGATTAAATCATGGTAAGTAGCTGGATTCATCTCTTGGTTCTCTATTCTGTTCCATACATTTACCTCTCTGTTTTTGTGCCAGTACCATGCTGTTTTGATCATTATAGATTTATAGGATAGTTTGACGTCTCGTAGCGTGATTCCTCTGGCTTTTTTTTTTTTATTTCTGAGTAATGTCTTGGTTATTTGAGGTTTTTTCTGATTCCATATGAAATGAAGTATTTTTTTTTTTTGAGATACTTAAAGTATGACAGTGGAGCTAAAATAGGGATTGCATTAAAATTGGATATTGCTTTGGGTAGTACGGACATTTTAACAATGTCGATTCTTCCCAGCCATGAGCATGGTATGTTTTTCCATTTATTAACATTTTCAGCTATTTTTTTCTTACAGTTTCATAGTTCTCCTTATAAAGATCTTTCGCATCCTTTGTTAGATAAACTCCCAAATAGTTCATCTTCTTCTTTGGCACTACTGTGAACAAAATAGAGCCCTTGACTGTTTTTTCAGCCTGATTATTGTTGGTATATAGAAACGCTACTGATTATGAATGTTAATTTTTTAACCTGAGATGCTGCTGTATTCCTTGATCACTTCTAAGAGTTTTGTAGTAGAATCCCTGGTAATTTCCAGATATACAATCATATCATCTGTGAAGAGTGAAAGTTTGATTTCTTCTGACCCTATATGGATACCCTTAATCGCCTTTTCTTCCCTACTTGCAATGGCTAAAACTTCCATTACAATGTTAAAGAGCAGTGGAGACAATGGTCAACCTTGCCTGGTTCCTGATCTAAGTGGAAATGACTTCAATTTAACTCCATTCAATACAATATTGGCTGTAGGTTTGCTATAGATGGCCTCTGTCCGTTAAAGAAATGTCCCTTCTATACCAATTTTCTTAAGTGTTCTGATCATGAAGGGATGCTGGATATTATCAAAAGCTTTTTCTGCATCAATTGAGAGAATCATATGGTCTTTGTTTTTTAATTTCTTTATGTGCTGGATTACATTTATAGATTTACCTATATTGAACCAGCCTTGAGACCCTGGGATAAAACCAACTTGGTCATGATGTATAATTGTTTGATGTGTTGCTGGATTCTGTTTGTTAGGATCTTGTTGAATATTTTTGCATCTATATTCATTAGTGATATCGGTCTATAATTTTCTTTTCTTGTTGGGTCTTTCCCTGGTTTGGGGATCAGGGTGATGTTTGCTTCGTAGAACGTGTTGGGTAGTCTTCCTTCTTTTTCTACCTTTTGGAACAGGTTGAGTAATATAGGTACTAATTCCTCTTTAAAGGTTTGGTAGAATTCTGACGTGAAACTATCTGGTCCCGGGCTTTTCTTTTTAGGGAGGTTTTGTATGGTTGATGCTATTTCCAAACTTGATATGGGCCTGTTCAACATTTCCACTTGATTTT
Organism: Nycticebus coucang; assembly: GCF_027406575.1. Lineage (NCBI taxonomy): Eukaryota > Metazoa > Chordata > Mammalia > Primates > Lorisidae > Nycticebus > Nycticebus coucang. The sequence continues at coordinate 93,624,987 of NC_069795.1, forward strand.
GGTTAAGTCTTGGAAGGTGACGTGCTTCCAAGTATCAGTCAATTTCCTTCAGATTTTCATATTTCTGAGAATAAAGTTTCTTGTAATATTCATTAAGGATTTTTTTGATTTCTGAGGAGTCTGTTGTTATTTCGTCTTTGAAGTTTCTGATTGATGAGATTAGAGATTTTACTCTTTTTTTCCTGATTAGGTTGGCCAGAGGTTTATCTATTTTATTGACCTTTTCGAAAAACCAGCTTTTTGATTTATTGATCTGTTGTATTATTCTTTTGTTTTCAATTTCATTTAATTCTGCTCTAATTTTGGTTATTTCTTTTCTTCTACTGGGTTTGGGGTTGGAATGTTCTTCCTTTTCCAGTTGCGTGAGATGTCCCATTAAGTTGTTAACTTCCTCTCTTTCCGTTCTCTTGAGGAAGGCTTGCAGTGCTATAAATTTCCCTCTTAGAACTGCCTTTGCGGTGTCCCAGAGGTTCTGATAGTTCATGTCTTCATTGTTGTTTTGTTCCAAAAAATTGGCGATTTCTTTCTTAATCTCATCTCTGACCCAGCTATCATTCAGCATAAGGTTATTTAACTTCCATGTTTTTGTATGAGTATGCAGATCCCTGTTGTTACTCAGCTCAAGTTTTATTCCATAGTGGTCCGAGAAGATGCATGGAATAATTTCTATTCCTTTAAATTTACTGAGGTTAGACTTGAGACCTAAGATGTGATCGATTTTGGAGTAAGTTCCGTGGGCTGATGAGAAGTATGTGTATTCAGTTTTGTTGGGATGAAATGTTCTGTAGATGTCTGCTAAATCCAAATGTTGAATGGTTGGGTTTAAATCTAAGATTTCTTTGCTCAGCTTCTTGTCGAAGGATCGATCCAACACTGCCAAAGGAGTGTTGAAATCTCTGACGATTATGGAGCTGGAGGAAATCAAGTTGCTCATGTCTGTTAGAGTTTCTCTTATAAATTGAGGTGCACTCTGGTTGGGTGCATAGATATTGATAATTGAGATCTCATCATATTGAGTATTACCCTTAACAAATATGAAGTGACCATTCTTGTCCTTCCTTACTTTTGTTGGTTTAAAGCCTATTGTATCTGCAAATAAAATTGCAACATCTGCTTTTTTCTGATTACCATTTGCCTGAAATATGGATGACCATCCTTTCACCCTGAGTCTGTATTTGTCTTTTAAGTTCAGATGTGACTCTTGTATGCAACAAATATCTGGCCTGAGTTTTTATATCCAGTCAGCTAACCTATGCCTCTTTAGAGGACAGTTTAAGCCATTCATATTAATGGAGAATATTGATAAGTCTGGTGAAGTTTTGGGTATCGAGTTTTTCAAAAGTCCAGTGGGCATTTTTAATCCTTTCACCAGTGTGGAAATTGGAGTTTGATCCGAAGTTTCTGAGTGAGTTTACTTTTGTGGTATAGGATTGGGTTGGTCATTATGGAGGATAGGTTTGAGAATATCCTGAAGAGCTGGTTTGGTTATGGCAAATTTCTTCAACATATGAATGTCATTAAAGTATTTAATTTCTCCATCATAAATGAAACTCAGTTTAGCTGGATACAAGATCCGGGGTTGAAAGTTATTTTGCTTGAGGAGATTAAAAGTCGGTGACCACCCTCTTCTGGCTTGAAAATTTTCAGCAGAGAGATCTGCCGTCATTCTAATATTCTTCCCTTTGAAGGTAATGGTTTTCTTTTTCCTGGCAGCTTTGAGAATTTTCTCTTTCATATTAACTTTAGTGAAGTTAATTATGATATGCCTGGGGGATGTCTTATTGGGGTTGAGTCGTGCTGGGGTTCTGAAGCTGTCCGCTATCTGAATTTCAGAATCTCTAGGCATGTCTGTAAAATTCTCTTTCATAATTTCATACAGAAAGGCCTCTGTGCGAGGCCACTTCATCTGTTTCTGGAACTCCAATGATTCGGATATTCACCTTCTTCGAATTATCCCAGAGCTCTCGGAGAGAATGATCCACTTTTGCTTTCCATTCTCTTCCTCTTTGAGAGTTTGGGAGCGTTCAAAGGCTTTATCTTCGATGTCAGAAATCATTTCTTCTGCTTGTTCCATTCTGTTGCTGAGGGATTCTACTGTATTTTTCATATCTTTGAGGGCTGCAAATTCTTGCTTCAGTGTGTCTAAGTCTTTGGTGGTTTTGTCTTTAAATTCATGAGACAACTTTTGAATTTCTCCTCGAATTCCTAATTCCGCTTTGTTAATCTTGTCTGCAATCCAAATTCTGAATTCGATTTCTGACATCTCAGCCAGTTGTTTATGAATGGGATCTTCAATTACATCTGCCATATCTTTCCTTGGGGGGGTTGATCTATTCTGGGTGACTCAGGCCCCGTCTGTGCCACTGCCCAGTCTTGGCTGCTCTTTATATTGGAGCGCCATGTTTAGCTGTCAGTTCCAGCCTCTGCCTGCCCGCCTTTGTCTCAGCTAATGATCCCCTGAGGGCCTGGTACATCTTAAGCTCAGTAAAGTGGTCCTTTGTGTCAGCCACACCCTGGGAGTTGTTGTCTCTGTGCATCGGTATTCTAGTCCATGTGCTCTACCCAGGCCAGTACCACCTCAGGCAAACCTTTACTTTTGGGGCCTGCGTTTCCGTCCCAGATCTTTTCTGCCAGTGGCTGCTGCTGGAGAAGATGCCCAGCCTCCTCTGGTTGCCCAGAGAGACAAGGGGTGTGACTCTGGAACATCCAGGGGTGGGCCCTATTGTTGCTGCTGGGGCTGTGCTCTGTGCCTCGGGGCACCACCACTCCTATATGGTTCCCTCTCAGCTGACTGTCCTCTCCTTACTCTTGTGCTACAGAATCAGCACTGACCAGCAGCAGTCCATGCCCTGTCCACACCTCTTGAGAAAATACCCAAGAATCTGGACTCCTGGGGGAGAGGCTTTCAGACCTCAGAGTGAGAGTGGAGGGAAGTGCTGGGAGCTCAGAATTACAGGTAGAGAATATATACACTTTTATACAGTTTTATGCCTGTCAGGAGAGTGTCATGGCACCCTAGTAGAGTAAGGAGGTCCGGTTTTTAGAGGGTCTCTCCCATGGAATATAATGGGAGGACTTTTGAACTCTGCTGGCTTGTTTGTATGGAGTACTGTGAGCCGTTCTCATGGGGGAGGGGACTCCTGTCCACTTGGTGATGGATTTTGTACCTTTTGTTTGTATCCTTGGGGTCGCAGCTTGCCTCAGCAGAGTTGATGTACTTTCTTCAATCTTCTTTCTTGGCTCAGCTCTAATCCACCAGGTTACTCGCTAAACTTCTGTCCTTTAACTCTCCTTCTGGATGGGAGCCTCCATGGAAAGCTGGCTTCAGTCAGCCATCTTGCCCTTAATGCTAGTATGTTAAGGTAGGATGTCACCTTAAATCCTATGCTGACAATAAATTACATCACAAAATCTTAGGGCTAGAAGAGGTCTTCGAGATGAAAACACAAACTTTTTATGGACAAAGAAAAAAATGTATATTTATTTAACAGCCCATAAACTCATCAAGGCAGAATTGCTGCAACGTAAAAAGATTTCTAATACTAATTAGATTTCTAATTTACAGATAAATTCTAAGTGGGAAGTAACTCCAAATTTATTTTGATCATGCAAACATTATAAAACTTCATTATCTCCATTATTTTTCTCTTAAGCATTTATGTAAGAATCTATGAAACCTTTTATTTGAAGGTAGTAGGTCAAATTTTAAATAGCACTTTCCAATTGTAGGATTTTTTTTTTCTTTTTGCAGTTTTTGGCCAGGGCTGGGTTTGAACCCACCACCTCTGGCATACGGGGCCAGCGCTCTACTCCTTTGAGCCACAGGCGCACCCCGCAATTGTAGGATTTTGATATCTCATGATCAGAGTATTTACCGGTTCTGAAGTGGTTATTCCACTCAACAAAATGAAAACTGAGACATTCACAGAATATCCTGTCAAGTCACACCTTGACACAAAGGCATGGTGGCTCACAACCCTAATCCCAGCACTATGGGTGGCCAGAAGCCCAAGAGCAGTCTGGGCAACACAGCAAGACCCTGTTTCTACTAAAAATAAATTTAAAAAATTGCCAGCCAACAGTGGTGACCATGCCTGGATTTCCATCTACTCCTGAGTCTGAGGTAACAGCCAGATATTCCAGGTTGCACTAAGCCTTGATAACACCTCTGTACTTCAGCCCTGGAAACAGAGCGAGACGCTGCCCAAAAGTAATTAATTAATTAATTAAAATGAAAAAATGCTGCCAAGAATCCTGAAACACAGTGCAGTTACTGCGTTTAGTTTCTTGAGACATCTTGCTTCCTATACTAGTTCACTACCTATTTGGCTTCATGTTGGAAATCTGTCATAGTAGGTTTAAGTGGAATAGTGGTTTAAACTGTTAAAATAAATGGCAAGGGCGTCGCCTGTGGCTCAGTGGGTAGGGCGCCGGCCCCATATACGAGGGTGGCAGGTTCAAACCCGGCCCAGCCAAACAGCAACAAAAAGTAGCTGGGCATTGTGGCGGGCGCCTGTAGTCCCAGCTACTCGGGAGGCTGAGGCAGGAGAATCACCTAAGCCCTGGAGTTGGAGGTTGCTGTGAGCTGTGACGCCACCGTACTCTACAAAGTGAGACTCTGTCTCTAAAAAAAATAAATAAATAAAATAAAATAAATAATAAATAAATAAAATAAATGGCAAAGCGAAGTGCTAACAGGTAGGAAAAAACCCGTTCTGAGTAAGGCTGCACAACATTTGCCCTCGCCCTCTCATACCCCTTTCACTGAGAGAAATTTACAAATACTCAACGCCCCAGGAACAAAGTGCATGGAACAGAGAAACGCAACCCCGGCCCATCTGCCCGCCCTTCCGCCCGCCCACTGCTGGAGCGACTCCCCCCACCCGCCTCCGGGTTTGGTTTTACGACATTTTCCGGCCTGGTTTGCGGCTTCTACTGTCGTGATTCGTAGGGAACCTGTGCCCGGGAGGCTTGTGCGTACTGCCTGCGGCTGCGTTGCTCCTCGGGAAAGGCGCGCAGTTTGTGGCCGCGGCCTTTTGGCTGGGATGATCCGCGCTCCCGGTGGAGGCGGGGGGAGCTGAGCTGGAGCCATGGTGAGTGCGGCTTCATTCTCCCGGGCGACCTCCGGCCTAGGCCCCGACCTCATCTTCTGGCCTCGGCGGGTTGCGGCTGAGGTTGTGTCCCCTAGGGCAACTTCGGGAGGGAGGTCTTTGGGGCGTCCAGCTCCCCAGGACACAAAACTGTTGGCTCACTTTTCTTGGGTGTTTGTCTTCATGCGTTGTCTCCAGCCTCTGATCCGCTGTCCCAGGCTTTGGGCGCTAAAGCGTTCCTTCCCTGGAAGTCAACTTAAGGGTCTGTTATGAATTCGGCCATTCCTATAAACGCATCTGATATAACTGCCCTTCCTCCCCGTACTTGTTCCACTTTGTTCTATGCTTCCTTTCCGGGTGGTTCTTGCAAAAATAGATCTCTCCACTTTCTGAACATCTTTGGAGCTCCTAATTGGAGACAATAAGACGGGATAGTGCTGAAAGCAGGCCTTTAATAAGCTAGTCTCCTAGTTTAGCCCACCCTTTTCATTGAAAATGTTTAAACAAATTTTACAGCAGTCAGTGACAGTTGTTCCTTCTCTGGTAGAAACCTTAATTCCATTGCTCTTGATTGAACTTTATGTGACTTCATTTGCCCAGAGCTAAGAAAAGTTTTCAAAGGGAGGTTATCTTTTTCACTATTGTGAAAGAGGGCAAGTCGAGTTGGCCTCTTCTGAAGTGAAAAGCCCCATGCCTTTACAATGCATTCAGTATTAGTTGCAGTAGGTTTGAAGGATTATTGAGCAGAATATTTTCACCTTAACGCTTGTTTCTCCTCTTGAAATGCAACTAGTAATGAGTAAGGGATGGGATAATGATCAAAAGGAATGGTGGAAGTTACAGAAATAAATGTTTACTCTTCTCTTTCCAGGCCAGTACAGTGGTAGCAGTTGGACTAACCATTGCTGCTGCAGGATTTGCAGGTTTGTTTATGTTTTAGGGGTGGAAATGAAGTGAGGAGATTGGGGATTTATCTATTTCTTCTGTTGCTTTTGGTTTTAGGTCGTTATGTTTTGCAAGCTATGAAGCATATGGAGCCTCAAGTAAAACAAGTTTTTCAGAGTCTGCCAAAATCTGTAAGACTTCCTGAACATTTTTTTCTAATTCTTTGCTACCTATGTTTGAAACATAGGGCTACACTTGAATAAGGGTAAATTTCAAATTTCAAACGAAGTTCTAAGTGAGTTTAGCACTTTGAGCCCCTTCTCTTGCTTCCACAAGGGGAATGTAGAAGTTTTGAAATTTCTACTGGCACTACCATAAAAAAATCAAATGTTATACATGACAGAATTGGGGGTGGGGTCATTGTTTAGTACACTATTATGAAAGCTATTATTACTTTATTGTTCACATATTATCGACTTTAGCATCATCTGTCCATATTCTTGCTTTCCTTCATCTGCCCTGCATCATAAGCACTCAGATACAGGGTTTTAAAGTGATCTGTTCTTACTTTGTGACCCTGGCACTATCTAACACAGGCGTCCTCGAACTTTTTAAACAGGGGACCAATTCACTGTCCCTCAGACCGTTGGAGGGCCAGACTATAGTTTGAAAAAAAAAAAAAAAATATGAACAAATTCCTATGCACACTGCAAATATCTTATTTTGAAGTAAAAAACAAAACGGGAACAAATACAATTCACACTGCTTCATGTGGCCCGTAGGCCGCAGTTTGAGGACGCCTGATCTAACATGATACTTAGATAGCACTGTAGTTGATCAGGCTGTAGATGCAGGTGTGTCTAAGCTTTTTTCTTTTCTGCCACACGTTGGAAGAATTGTCTTGGGCCACACATTAAATACGTAAATGCTAATGAAAGGTGACTAGCAAAAGAAAAAAGTCCATGCATACTGTTTGTTTGTTTTTTTCACGCATTTTTTTTTTTTTTTTTTTTTTTTTTTGCAGTTTCTGGTGGGGCTGCGTTTGAGCCTGCCATCTCTGGCATATGGGACCAGCACCCTACTCCTTTGAGCCACAGGCGCCGCCCCCCCCTTTTTTTTATTTTTATTTATTTTTATTTTTTGCAGTTTTTTTTTTTTTTGGCCAAGGCTGAGTTTGAACCCGCCACCTCTGGCACATGGGGCTGGCACCCTACTCCTTTGAGCCACAGGTGCCGCCCCTTTCATGCATACTTTTTAAACTATCTGACACTACAGATAAGCAAAGCAGTCCTCAATTCTGTGTGTGACCTACAGGCCACAGGTTGGACACTCCTGCTAGGGTATAACTAGATGTTTTGATCAGATCTTCTATGGCATAGTTAAGAATGAATTTGGCGGGAGGGTAATTGGTGGGACCACACCTATAGTGCATCTTACAAGGGTACATGTGAAATTTACTAAATGTAGAATATAAATGTCTTAACACAATAACTAAGAAAATGCCAGGAAGGCTATGTTAACCAGTTTGCTGAAAATATTTCAAATTGTATATAAAACCAGCACATTGTACCCAATGATTGCATTAATGTACACAGCTATGATTTAATAAAAAAAAAATGAATTTGGCTGTGACAACCTGCTGAATATTAATGTTATGATTAAATGTAACAGAATAATGATAGCCTTCATTAGTTATGATATATGATATATCAAGGTCAGAGGCCCTGATAGTATGATTTTTTTTCTATACCTGTCTTAAAGGCTTATTTCAAATACTTTGAACCATTTGTCTCAAAAGACCTTCAAGTCCTCTTCGTGAGTAACTTCTTGTTCTAAAGCATAGTTATATTATGAGGTCAAATTTTTATCTAGAATATGGCTAATTTGGAATGACCTTTCCTTCCTTACAGGAAGAACTGGCTTTCAGAAACTATTTTGTTTCCAACCTAGTTTATATTAGCTGGAAAAACAGGATCTGTTTCATGATCATTTAATTTGTTGCTTCTTAGGTATGATTCAGCTAGAGCTAAAATACTGTGGAAATTGTACTTAAAGTTCTCTGAAATGTTTTAGTTTTTCTACAGATTGATTCTATAAACATTTATAGACTTAGCAACTTTCACTTTATTCTGTTAACCTTTCCTTAAAAAAAATGTATTTCTTCTTTCAGGCCTTTAGTGGTGGCTATTACAGAGGTGGGTTTGAACCCAAAATGACAAAACGGGAAGCAGCATTAATACTAGGTGTAAGGTAAAATAATTTCCAATATTAATATTTTTTTACAACTCCAGAGCTATGAGGAAATGTAAGAAAGACTTTCCCTATTGCTCGATGCCAGTAGCTCAGTGATTAGGGTGCTAGCCACATACACCAGGGCTGGCAGGTTCTAACCCTGTCTGGGCCTGCTAAACAACAATGACAACAACCACCACCACAAAATAGCCGAGCGTTGTGGCAGGCGCCTGTAGTCCCAGCTACTTGGGAGCTGAGGCAAGAGAATCACTTAAGCCCATGAGTTTGAGGTTGCTGTGAGCTGTGATGCGATGGCAGTCTAGCAAGGGCAACATTGTGAAACTGTCTAAAAAAAAAAAAAAAAAAAGACTTTTCCCTCCTTAACAATTAGAAGGGAGTTAAAGGTCCCAAGAAGATTGGCATTATCAATTCTAGTCATTGGCGCCTTCAGGTCCTTCCTTAAAAATAGTTTTTTTTAGAGACAGAGTCTCAGTGTGTCGCCCTCAGTAGAGTGCTGTGGTGTCATAGCAACCTCAAACTCATGGACATAGGCTGTTCTCTTGCCTCAGACTCCCAAGTAGCTGGGACTAAGGTGCCCACCACAACGCCCAGCTGTTTTTTGCTTGTAGTTGTCATCATTTGGGGCTGGGATGATCCCACCAGCTCTGGTGTATGTGGCTGGCGCCTTAGCCGCTTGAGCCATAGCTGCCAAGCGTCTCCTTCATTTTCAAATACTTAAACAAGCTTTTCCTTTTCAGTAAAGGATTGTAATGAATATTATCAAATTCACCTACGTTTTTGAGAATGCCTTAAGTTTTTTTCTTTATTTTTTTGCCTTTAAATTGACCTTTCTGTACAATTTCTTGATGTGACCCAAAAGTAGAATGAAGTAAATGATACCTTTTCCTTTTTTAATTAGCCCTACTGCCAATAAAGGGAAAATAAGAGATGCTCATCGACGAATTATGCTCTTAAATCACCCAGACAAAGGTAAGTAGTCATTAAACTGATTACATATGTAGTTTGTATGACTGTTATTGGAATAATTTTATATCTTGTTCTGACTATTATAAGGGAAATGGCTAAACCTTTGTGTGAGCACTGTCATTCATGCTGGATCCAATTTTTTTGACATCTTCAAAGAAATTGAGTGGAGACTTTGTTTTGAGACCTATAATTGGGATAAAATGTAAATTCTAGTGACGAATACTGCTAATTTTACTGTTTTATCTACATTCATAATTAAAGAAAATGTTAAAATTTAGTTAATAAAACTGAAATGTAATTTCCCTCCATCCAGTTTAGATACTCCAAAATGGAAATTACCTAGTCAAAATCTGAGATTTAGGCTCTGCACCTGTGGCTCAAGCTGTTAAGGCGCCGGCCACATACACCTGAGCTGGTGGATTCGAATCCAGCCGGGCCTGCCAAACAATGACGGCTGCAACCAAAAAATAGCTGGGCATCGGGCGCCTGTAGTCCCAGCTACTTGGGAGGCGGAGACAGGAGAATCGCTTTGAGCCCAGGAGTTGGAGGTTGCTATGAGCTGTGATGCCACTGCACTCTACCCAGGGCAACAGCTTGAGGCTCTATCTCAAAAAAAAAAAAAAATCTGAAATTCATTCATTTCTGATATACTTCTAAGCAACAAGCCACAGAATCTATGTTCCAGTGCTCAAATCCTTTACTTAGAGAGAGGAGGCCTTAATAGCCGGGCGTTGTGGCGGGCGCCTGTAGTCCCAGCTGCTCGGGAGGCTGAGGCAAGAGAATCACTTAAGCCCAGGAGTTGGAGGTTGCTGTGAGCTGTGTGATGCCATGGTACTCTACCGAGGGCCATAAAGTGAGACTCTGTCTCTACAAAAAAAAAAAAGAGAGGAGGCCTTTCAGAGAGTTTTGACAGTTTAAACAAGGTTAAAAATGTTGCAGTTTTGTTTTTTTTTTTCTGCCAGGGGGCCCGTTTGAACCCGCCACCTCCAGCATATGGGGCTGGCGCCCTGAACCCACCACCTCCAGCATATGGGGCTGGCGCCCTACTCTTAGAACCGTAGGCGCTACCCCAAACAAGGTTAAAATTGTTTGGTATTTGGGCGGCACCTGTGGCTCAGTGCCAAACTGCAACAAAAAAATAGCCGGGTGTTGTAGTGGGCGCCTATAGTCCCACCTACTCAGGAGGCTGAGGCAAGAGAATCACCTGAGCCCTGGAGGTGGAGATTGCTATGAGCTGTGTGACACCACAGCACTCTACTGAGGGCGATAAAGTGAGACTCTGTCTCTACAAAAAAAAAATGTTCGGTATTTGACCTCACAGCATCTTTTACAAAATTTAGCTTGTATTATGTGGAGGGCTTCTGATTCAGTAGGTTTACATTCATTAGGTGGACACTACAAATTTACATTTATATCAAGTTTCCTATTGATGCTTCTTGCTGGGCATAGGGCATACTCTTGAGAATCACTGCTCCAGCCTATAACCTGTAGACACTGTGAAGGGCATTTGATAATAGGAAAACAGAAAACTGCTAAGGACAGAAACAAAGATTTAAAGCAAATTGGGGTCTTTTCAACAGACTTAAGAAGCCTTTTGAGAATATTATGGTTTAAAAATAACATGGTACAATAAAGCAATGTTCATTCATGATTTATAATCATGAATAGGCTAACTTACACTATTGCAAAAACACATATTTGTTATGGTTTTTTTTTTTTTGAGACAGGGCCTCAAGCTGTTGCCCTGGGTAGAATGCCCTGACATCACAGCTACCTCCAGCTTCTGGGCTCAAGTGATTTTCCTGCCTCTGCCTCCCAAGTAGCTGGGACTACAGGCGCCTGCCACAACACTCGGCTATTTTTTGGTTGCAGCCGTCGTTGTTCGGTGGGCCTGGGTAGATTCAAACCCACCAGCTCAGGTGTATGTGGCTGGTGCTTTAGCCACTTGAGCCTGTATGATTCTTTTTAAAACATTTTTTAAGTGTCCTGAAAAGTGTCATTTTTATGGAAATCTTTTTCATGGAAATTACTTCATTTCCCAAAGATCAAATATACTACCATATATTTGGTGATCTAGTTGCAGTGTCATAGTTTTCCTAAAAAAAAGGTCTGCTAATTACCTTAGATAAGCATTGGGATCCTTATGAGTGGGTTTTTACTGAGCAGAAATTGAGAATCCATATAATTACTACTTCTTTCTTTCTTTCTATAGGAGGATCTCCTTATATAGCAGCCAAAATCAATGAAGCTAAAGATTTACTAGAAGGTCAAGCTAAAAAATGAAGTAAACTTATAATGAATTTTAAGTTCATATTAGTTATGTTATGTGAGTGCCAACTTTTTATAATAAAATGCCTCAGAGGTTCAGTTTTGAAAATGACTTGGCATACACTAAAGCCTTGGTATAATTTCGTTTAAATTTGAGGATTTTAAGTCAGACTATAGATTAGAATATTTGATGGACAAATGCAGACTGTTGAATAGAAATATTATTCATTACTTATTGCAAGTAAGTTGCTTTGTGTACTGTTCAAGACAAAGTGAAGTAGACAGTCCTTGCTCTCAGCCTCCAGTCTGGTGGGAGACTGGTAAACTGGTAGTTAAGCTGTTCAAGCTGGCCCAGCTACAGGGAACCTTATATTTAAAAGTGAATTTAGCCATGATTTTGATTTAAGTAAGCAACCTGTGTGTGTGTGTGTATATATATATATATATAATGTCACTGATAGAATTGTTTCATACATTAAAAATTCTTTTAACATGGCTCTGTGCCTATAGCTCAGTGTCTAGGGTGCCAGCCACATACACTGGAGCTAGTGGGTTCAAACCCAGCTCTGGCCTGCCAAACAATGACAACTACAACCAAAAAATAGCTGGGCGTTGTGGCGGGTGCCTGTAGTTCCAGCTACCCAGGAGGCTGAGGCAAGAGAATCACTGGAGTCCAAGAGTGTGAGGTTGCCGTGAGCTATGTGATGCCACAGCACTCTACCGAGGGCTACAAATAAATAAATTTAACAGTATGATAACGATTTGAGAGTACAAATCCTATTATTAAGTATTTACATTGTATTTAGCCCCTTAAAGGTACTATTTGCAAATTATTCCTCCAACTGGTTATTTTTTTGACACAATAGAAGTTTTGTAATTATTAAAATCAAACTTAAACAGTTGGCAAAACTGAAAACTCTTAGTGCCCTCAATATCAACTTATCAACTTGGATTATTAAGAATTTATATACTAGGCAGCGCCTGTGGCTCAAAGGAGTAGGGCGCTGGCCCCATATACTAGAGGTGGTGGGTTCAAACCCAGCCCCAGCAAAAAAAAAAAAAAAGAATTTATATACTAATACATTTAAATGATACTTGAGGGCAAATGACTGTCTAACAAAGTATGTGTCTTAACTAGAGCCTCTGTATACACATCTGAGGTAAGCTAGCTAATCAGTATTCCCCACCAAGGGTATCATGTGTAACTCTGAGTTGATAAATTATACTAACTACCATCCAGATTTAAAGGTCTTGATTATTAACCGAGAATACAAAGACCTGATGTGTAAAAATAATGGGGATAGTCATATGTATTGGCATTTTAAAGTAAGGGTGTAGCTGTTCTTTTTATACCTAGTACCCTTGTTTAAAATGTGATGAAGTCGGTTATGATTTAGTGAAGCCCTTAACTTCTAAGGCTCTTGTGTATTTCCAGGGGCAAGTGGGCATGAAGGTATAATTGGTTCTTGTTCATTGTACTTTTTTGTCCTATAAAGTTGCTGTGAACACTCAATTAGCAAACACTGAACTATTGTTCCTAGGGGAAATATAGGTTCCTATAAGCCTGTGGTCACACCTTTCTCAGCTGATGAATATATAACTTTTACATGTTTCTGTTTAAAAACATGTAATATGTATTATCATTAACACAACCCACAGCCAACACCATTATAACTTAACCTTGATGCATAACACCCACCTCTGCTTGAAGAACACTACTAGATGACAGTTCACTCCTTTTGGGAACCATCTTAACAGCAAAATTTTCAACAAAATGTGTAAAGATGATAGATCATAAAAAAGGATACTTGTTTTTGAGAGCTGAAACAAGGAAGAGCATTGTTTTTGCACATGGAGTGTTTGAAATTTTTGCCATTCTGTGCATATTCACCAATGACCAGAAATATCACATCAAGTGTTGATTTTGGAGTTACAAATAAATTGTATTAAGTAGGCAAATTCACTAGTATAGAAGATCAACTGTATTTTGGTTTACCAATCTTTTATTTCAGTCCTTTGGACTAATCAAAAAATGGTTCTGTGAACAAGAGCCTCACTTAAAACTAAAAAGCTAATTTTTTAAAGTGTGATGGTATGACCATAGGCAGTGAAGCATTCACTCCAAAATACTGTTGAGTGTCTAATAGCACAAACTTTTTTAAGACAGATGCTGAGATAAAGGAAACCACTTTAAAATAATATGCACTGCTTTGCTCCTCAGTATTTTTCTTACCCATCAGTCTTCCTGCAGGATTACCTTTTTCAAGTAGAAGAAAAAGGGAAAACTGAACATTTAAATGTCATCCAGGTGAGGGTTCTAGATCATAGTGGGTAATTAATACAATAGTTAATCACTCAAGACAACAGAAGGTTGTCATCTCTTAGGGCTCCTGCTTCCTTGTCTGTAGGATAAATGGCTACCCTGAAACTAAGGATTCCTCCACATTTTATGGCTAGGGAAACAAAAAGCCACAGAGAATGGTTTCTAAGGTTATAGCTAGTGAAACTACAATTAAGGCCTGGGTGTCTTCTCAATTCACTGTTTATAGTTATCAAAAAGTGTTCTGGGAGGAATGCCTATTTGTAACTTTACTATTAGTTCTGGCATACTAGAGATTTCTGTGTCCTTTAGCCTAGTGGTCCCCAAACTTTTTGGCACCAGGAACCAGTTTCGTGGAAGACCATTTTTCCTTGGGGGAGGGGATGAAGGGGAAAATCTGACAGGAGTTGGAGCTCAGGTGGCGGTGATCCAAGCAATGGGGAGCTGATTAAGTGCATACGCAGCTTCTGCAGCTTCGCCATCACCCACTCTCCCTGCTAAGTGGCCTAGTTCTTGATAGGCCAGGGACCAGTAATGGTGTAGGTCTGTGGCTTGGGGGACCATAGCCTTAGCCGCCTTCCCTTCCTTTAAATCCGAAGCTACCCGCTCACTGCCTGTAGCTCAGCGACTAGAGCAGCCACATACATCAGGGCTGGCGGGGTTTGAGCCCGGCACAGGGCAGCTGAACAACAACTGCAACAAGAAAACAGCCAGACTTTGTGGCAGGCACCTATAGTCCCAGCTACTTGGGAGGCTGAGACAAGAGAATCACTACTGCATTCTACTGAGGACGACATAGTGAGACTCTCAAAAAAACAAAAGTCCGAAGCTACTGTATATAAAAAGTCTGTGTTGGTAATGAAAGGATATAATTGAGTGGTCTTGGTAGTTAACTATGTTCTTCCACCTTTAGTTTTAAGCCAATTCTTTGCCGTATAGTATTTTCCAGCCAGATGTAGTTGCTTATGCCTGTAATCCTAGTACTCTGGGAAGTTGAGGCAATTGTATTGTCTGAACTCAAGAATACAAGACTACAGAAGAGACCCCTGTCTACTACAAATAGAGCTGGGCATTGTGGCAGGTGTCTGTAGTCACAGCTACTTGGGGGACAAAGGCCAGAGATGGCTCTAGCCTACAAGTTTGAGGTTGCTGTATATGCCAGAGCACTCTAACCCAGAGAGACAGACTGTCTCCAAAAACAAAAAGGGTGTTTTCCAAATGATGAGAGAACATACACAAGCATTTAAATGAATAGTTACTCAGATCACAATTCTAGAAATATTTGAGATCCCTTGTTTGAAAATGGGTGGTATGTAAGTCCATACCTACGTATTCTGCTGATTCTAGAAGTTTGGTTGCATGGTTTTCTCTGCCACCCTCAATTTGCTCTTAATTACGAGAAACAAAAGAAGGGTAGAAGGCAGCTAGAAGCAAAATCACAAATTGGAGAACACTGTTAACTAGCTTAACATAAGGTAAAGTACTAAACTATGCCACACTGTAAACTATGTATGTCCCACCTTAAAACTCTCCACTTGAAATATTTAAAATGAAATCCACTCAAGCACAACATTTAAAGAGTTAGTAGCATTTTAGGCTAGAATGCTGAGAACTGCTTCAATTATGAGAATGTGTAGGGCATCTTTTCTGGTTGACAATGATGTATAATGTTTGGCAATTGAGAAACCTGTTGCATTTTGAGTGCAGGTGATCCTCCGGACATACTAACTGATGAAAATTTAGAACTTGATTCAACACTTCAGAGAACAGCATAAGCTAAGAAACTGTAAATATGAGGTAAACAAAATGTAAGAACTATTATTTAGAACGAATGCTATACTCAGTTTTTATTGTTAAAGAATCCTGGACTGAGACTAACCTTGAGTATCAGAAAACTTAAATGACCTAAGTTCTGCTTTTTGTTGTTGGCTGTTGTGTAGAGTGCTGTGGATCTGCTTAGAGGAAACTGTTGCCTTAGCAACAGGATATAGAAGAACTTCTATCCTGTTACCTATTATACCTGACCCAATAATAGGTAACAGGATAGAGTAACCGTCCAATGTTGATATAATCTGGAACATGGTAACACTTGCTACCTTTGTGCTGTTTTGACTATTGAAATTTAAAATGTGACGTATTCATTTTTCTTTACAACTTGAAAACAGCAAATTAGATGAAAAGGAAAACTCAAAGAGGTTGAAGTGTAAGTTCCAGGCAACTATTAACACATTGCTGACCAGTTAACATGGAGTTTGAGTAAAACTGTCAGTCAACGATGTGTTAAAAGTTAAGAGGCACTAAGTGATTCTGTATTATAAGCGATTCTGTATTATAAGCAACTGGGAGATGAGGAAGGAAGAATAAAATAGGCTGAATTTGGGACAACTGGGGACTGAGAGAAATGAATCAGGGAACAGGTGCTATGTTAAGTATAAACTGGTTTATCTGGAAAAACTACTGGAAAATATCTTTAATGAAAATGACCTTTAAACTAGAAAATGTGTGTAGCAGATACATTTCACCATTAATCCATTACAAGGATACAAAATATTTTACCCAGAAAAGGAAAATACCGATCACCAAAATACAAAGAAATTCAAGGATCTACTTAATGGGGCTACTGAGACTGAGGAAGTCAATGAAAGAATTATTCTTTGTTTTACCTTTAGATTGCATTCAGAATAGTTCCAAATGGCTTGGATGGATACATAACACAGAACAAATGCCCATTTCGTTCAGCATAAATTCTTGGGCATCTGCTTAAGTGTTACCCAGGTCTGACCCATGACTAGACTGAAACTGTATTAATCTTGGAAGGGCCTTCAGGAGAGTTCCAACTAGTCCAGCCCTCTCTGGTTGGTAAGAATGAAGACTACAGAGAAAAACTTAAAACTAAAACAGTGGCTCCCAATTCTGTACATTTACATAAAGCATCTTTAATAAACAAATTGCTTATACAGCTAAATTATAGTTTTTCCAGGAGAATTTTTAGGTACCTCAGTACTACAAAGAGTAGTATACAAGATAAAGATAAATCTGAATCTAAAGTGATCTACTGATAGACTTTTGAAAAATATATTTTCTTATAGATTATATATGCCCTCATCATCCAGTAATTAGGGGTTTTCTGGATGATTGAATCTGTCTTCAATTTCTAATTCTTAAAAATTTGTAGTTAGTTTGAATCATAGGAAATTCCCAAGTTGACCCTTTTTGACCCACAGACATGCATTTCCTGTCATTCAATCTATTGGACTTATCTCAACCAGCAGTAGAGTGCAATTCACGTTAACACCCACTTGCCAAAAGTCTAAGCAGATTAAAATTATTGCTTTATTATAAAAGTTCTGCAAATAAAACCCAAATATTAATGCAAGTTAATCCTGGGTTGTGAGCAACTATAATTCATTTAGGCACTGTTCACACTAATAAAGGACTGAAATTTTTAATCAGGAGCTCAGCAAATTCACTATCATCAGATATCCTTATAAAAAAGTACAAGGGATCCAGCCCTTATATTATAGCAAAAATAGGAAGATTGAGGTTTTTTTTTGCAGTGTTTGGCTGGGGCTGGGCTTGAACCCACCACCTCCAGCATATGGGGCTGGCGCCTTACTCATTTGAGCCACAGGCGCCGTCCAAGATTGAGGTCTTTTTAAGAACTTTTTTTCCTGTTGGAATTTTGCCAAACCCATACATTTAGTTCCAATTTCAAGTTCCTTGACACTTTCTGGAAGAAAATCTATGTGTAAAAAATTTTCCATTACTTCTTTCACAGCTACTTGACACAGGACTTAGGCAGTATAGCCAGTTTTATAATTATCTGTCGTTAATATAAGCTCCCTGTAGACACTAGTTGGTTAGAACCTTTAAAGTCTCAATCTGTTCGCAGAGGACATAAATACTATCATTTACCCAATCCAAGTACATTTAGTCAACATTGCTAATATTATACCTGTGACTTAGTGCAAAGTTAAGGGAAGCCAGCCACAAAAGAACATGCTAACATGAATGGGGATCTAGAACACAAGCATTAAAACACCAGCTGCTTTTTTGACTCCCACCACAGCTTATCATCTCTCTCATCTGTCCTTTTGTTTACTTACCACCTACAAGTTTTAAAACAATACATTTATTTAAGCAGCCTCCCTCCATCTGTTCTAAGCAATGTCTCAGGTAAGTTTGCATAAACTCGCTAATTTGATGTACTGCTCTTAATTCCACATTAAAATACATGATTATTTTAAATTAAGATTTCTGTCAATCTATCCCTACAGTACTTTTACTAATGTTATCTGACCTGTTACCAGAGTAGATACCATTTCACAGTAGTTTTAGGCCCTTTTAAGGCTTAAAGATGCCTAAACCAAGAATCCTAGGCCTCCCAAGGTCTCAGAAAAGGCAGATCATTTTTTGCTCCCACATAATCTCAGCTGCTACTTCATGGTTCAATTCAGGTTCCATGTACTATTTCACATACATATGTTAAAGCAGTTATCTGAGCCATACAAGGCTTTATAGAGTACATTTTTTCTGCCTTAGTCTTTGTTTAGTGTATACTAGCAGTTCTCCCTTAGTATGGTTCATCCAAAAAAAGACAACAGCAGAAGAGATGGACTCCTTTCAAAATAAGTTTGGGAGGCTCCCTGAATTATAACTGTAGTTACCTCTGGAGAGTGGGCTTTTCATTTATATTCCTGAATATGAGTATGTCCTGTTTTAAAAAAAAAAAAAAAGGCCTGCTTATCACAACTCTAGGCATATTTTTTAAAGGACAAAACATAGGTTTGGTCATTTGAAATGAACCCGTTATTTCTTGTAAGTTACTAAGTAACTGCTACTCCAATGAACTGCTTCAGCCACACTCACTCTTTAAATTGGTTTTGCTCCTTTCCCATTGAATCAAACTTTATGGAAAAAGAATTTTAGTGAATCTGTTCTACATGGGAGAAAACAAAAAATCACTTTACCTCAACACATTTGCCAATTTAGGGATTAATCAAAATTCTTCTGATACCTTATAGTTAAGTTGTAATACAATCATACAGAAGAACTATTTGACTTATTTCTGGAACTTTGATGGATTTTTTAAAAATCTGAGTAAATTGGGTGGCGCCTGTGGCTCAGTCAGTAAGGTGCCGGCCCCATATACCAAGGGTACAAGGTTCAAACCTGGCCCTGGCCGAACTGCAACAACAAAAATAGCCGGGCATTGTGGTGGGGACCTATAGTCCCAGCTACTCGGGAGGCTGAGGCAAGAGAATGGCTTAAGCCCAGGAGTTGGAGGTTGCTGTGAACTATGTAATGCCACGGCACTCTACCCAGGGCCATAAAGTGGGACTCTGTCTCTACCAAAAAAAAAAAAAAATCTGAGTAAATTTTTAAAAATCAGGATAGGAAACCATTTGATATCTTTACATAAAGTGCAAAATCACACTATTCACAACATACTTCAAAATTCTCAGTTATCAGAAACAATTTAGAAGGTTTCTGGAAAAACCACATAATACCAGAACATTTGAACTTCAATTAGAAGAAATTTGAAGGCTAGGGTTATATACACACTGACCTAGCAAACTTTGCATTTTTAACTATACCCTGAATTAAGCATTAG
The DNA here is from genome assembly GCF_027406575.1 of Nycticebus coucang. Classification (NCBI taxonomy): domain Eukaryota; kingdom Metazoa; phylum Chordata; class Mammalia; order Primates; family Lorisidae; genus Nycticebus; species Nycticebus coucang. The sequence goes on from NC_069795.1 coordinate 93,644,383, forward strand.
GTCATGTAAATTAAAATCACAACATTTTTATGCAGGTATAAACTGACACAAGTGGTGGTGCTCGTAGCTCAGTGGTTAGGGTACCAGCCACATACACCAAGGCTGGTGGGTTCAAACCTGGCCTGGGACAGCTAAACAACTGCAAACAAAAAATCGCTGGGCGTTGTGGCAGACGCCTGTGGTGTGGCGGACACACTTGTGAGGCTGAGAAAAGAGAATCACACAAGCCCAAGAGTTTGAGGTTGCTGTGAGCTTAGATGCCACAACACTCTACCAAGAGCAACAAGTCTGTCTCAAAAAACAAAAGAAAACACGAAGTATGTACATAAAAACACGGCAGATGCCAGGTTACAAATATGTTAGTCTTCCTCAGTGTAAAGTTTATATATTATAAAGCAAACCCTTTCCTAGGTCCACATTTATTTGACCTCACAATTAGCTATATAAATTAATGCATTGTTGTTACTCTAATAAAACATTCGGGGTTTTATCTCTGCAAACTTAAATTTGATAGTGATTTTCAATCATTGCTATAAGAATCTTCAAAATTAGTTGCTTGATACTCTAGAGGCAAATTTATTGGCCTATCACTTAAATATTGCTCATCATACTTTAATAACTAAAACCAAGGTAAAAATTCGCTTCTGCCCCCACTGTCTTCCAAAAAGTTACCTTTCATTAGAATTTTGTAATGAAAGATTTTTTTTTTGTCCTCCCTGGTGGCAAATGCATTTATCAATTCCCAAAGCCATCTATTCTAACAATCTCAATTTTAAGTGTTAAGATTTCAAAGGATTCATTACAAAATGATTACATAGCCAACTGACATTTTAATGCTATTTATGGGAAAATATAGATGCTTTTTAAAAAGCAATCAAAGCATACTATTCTAGGCCTATAAATACCTCCAACTATTCCAACAATTGATGTATAAAGTAGAAAGTTAAAAATCACCAAATGGAAGATCAAAGTTTATTTACTACCTGCATACAAAAAAACATATTGCACATCAAACAACCAAAAATCAAAAAAAAAAAAAAAAAAAGAAAGAAAGAAAAGAAAAAAGGGAGAGGAAGGGAAAGAAAGAAAAGAAAAAGATACTCTACCAAAGACTAACATGGAGTTTATACAGAACAAACCTTCTGGAAATTGATCTTTTCAGTAGTTCAGGTTATGTCTTGAATGGACATGACTAATTCAGCTTAGTGTTTTAAACTAAAGCTATGTTTGATTTTTAAATACTGTACACTTTAATAAATAAACCAAACAAAGCCTCAAGGTAGAACAGTCACTGCCAAATATCACCCAGTGTCCCTGCAGATGAGAGTTTAACAAATGTATTCCAGTGGTCTGCAGATATTCCTCTACATACAGCATTTAAAAAACACATTAAAACAGACCAGTTTCCAGACTAAACTAATGAAGAAATTACAATTCAGTGCAAAATATTTTAGACTGCATTTCATTCTAGTTTTCCTCAGGTGAAGAAGTGGTTGCATATTAAAAATGTAACAAAAGCAGCTAATGCTTTCATAAAGAATATTATTACCATAGGGATCCCATCCCACCCACCTCCCCCCATCTCTGCCATATTTTGAAAACAAAATAACATTTCCTATAGCCAGCAACTTTTTTTAATGTTACATATACTATTCTCAAGGCACATCTGATGATATATTTTATAACACAGTAGGTGTCAAAGTATGTTTAACATATGATTTCTTCAGGATCCCTCCCCTTTCTGAATTCCAAATGGAGGAACTGAAAGTGCGATGTAAAGACTGGCGATCCATATTCTATCTTTGGCAAGCTTGTACAAGCGCTATTGTAAATGTAATGTAAAAGAACTGTAAACTAGGAACTTCTTCAGTTTATGAAACACCATTCAGGACTGCTGCTTCTTCAGTGTTTTCTTCTTTTAACGTATTAATCTTTTCTTCTCCTGGAGTACGCTGTAGCTTAGCAATTTCATCGCCAGAAGCACTAGTTGGGCCGTTTATTGCCTTTTCTGAAGGACCGTGCTCTTCAATCACATCTTTTGCCTGCCAAAGGGAGACAACTTTTTCAACTTCTTTATAAATGAAATCTATAGCTGAGGAGAAAAACAGCTATATAAACATTAGCTAATAAAAAAGCTACAATGGATCAAAGTTTTAAAACTTTCTTAAAATTCCAAACAAATACCAATGTATTCTGCTTTCTGGGTCTTTTCTTATCCTACTACTTAGCAGTGCACAAATCACAAGAAGCATCTGTACTGTTTAATGAAACCTGTACCCAATTTTAAACCAGTGAAAAGCTCACCATGTAAATGATATAAACAGTTAATACCTTAAGTAAAACAAACAATCACCTATTTTACTCACCTTTTTGTGAAACTGAGTTTATATATCAAATTCTTCAAAGCATTTAAAAGAACTGAAATTTAAAGAGGTACACAACCTACTCCCCAAAATTAAACAAGTCTCTATGCCCAACATCTATGGGAGGAATGAATTTTACAAATGCTGCTGAAAGTTCTAACTGAAAAGTATTTCGGGCTCAAGCATGCATATCTTTAGTTACTCGGGGCAAAGTACAAAATCAAGAGTTTCTTCTTTAAAATATTTGTCTACATGTGGAAACAAGTGATCATACAGTAAGAAGTAAAAAATAAATAAATATATATATAAAGCTAAACCATATTTAAAAAAAAAAACCTACAGGTTAAATTCTCCTTACCATTTCTTTCTTGTTTTTAGCCAAAGTTTCCCTTGGGAGGTTTCTTTGTCTGCTCTGAGACTCAGCTCTAGAAATATAATCTGCAACTGTGACTGTTAAAGATGAGAAAAAAATTACAGGTGTTGAAAAATATTTCTAAAGTTTATATATGGATTAAGAGTAATTTAACTATTAAACTAGTGGTGGGTCACCCAATTTCAAAATTTTCTAAAGCTGGGTACCACCTCCAACCAAAAACAAAGCTTGAAAAATCTGCCTGTGATTTTATTACTGACAATAGAAAATTTCATGTTTGAGATTGAGGAAATACAGGCTAAAGTCCTCTTTCCCAAGAATCCAGTTTTGGGCTTCTAGTTGAGTCTAGGTTGTAGGGTAAATTTGGTGTACAAACCCACAACCAATCAGAAAACATAGATGCAGTGTTCTAAGCCCAAACAGGGATTACAGGTATCAGTGGGTAGGAAATGGGATATATTTGAGTGCAAACCATGGTGTGATTTATTTGAAAATTTTGAAATTTACTCAAATGTTAGTTTTGCTTAAAAAAAAATTCCTGGTATGGTATATTTTATGGCTTTTTAACATTTCACACTAAAAACCATTCAGAAAGATCAAAATAAGAAACTAAAGATGACAGATCACCACTTTAAAATGTGGACACTGATCATAGTGGGAAAGGGGCTAGAGTAAATACAGTTGACACTCCAGCCCCCACCTCTGCCAGTCTTGCTAAGGATTGATTAAAAATTTGTGTTTGCAAAGAAGTGGTAGTAGTAGATTAGGGGAAAACTAAGCCAAGTTAACACTCTACTGCCAACCCAAGTGTAATATAAATGATCTCTGTTCTACAGGTATTGTGGGGTGGCCACATTTTATAACTCAATCCTTTCTCTTCAAGAACCTGAAGTATAGAATTCACTAATTTAAAGGAATACCCTCTTTCGTCCCAATTATTATTTACCATGAACTGGTTAACAAAATCCCTAATATATATAAAATATGGTATATTTTTAAATTACAGGAGCAAATTATGTGAAGAATGAAAACTCAAGTAAATTTTAAATTTATTTGAAGTCACTAGGTATGAGGAGAATGGGCCAATCAGGTTCAAACTGTATAAAATAACAATCACTTTTATATATAATAAAAAGCTGGATAGTGTTTAGAATTCATTCTTAATTATGAATGAACATACTAACACTTTCATAAGATCAAAGAGTCAAATCAATATTTTCAAATCATAAGAACTCATTGTTTCAAGTCTAAAATCGCCTCTTTCCTTCCAATTTATACGAAACTCAGTGTGCTCATTTTAAAGTTTTCAAAACTGTCATTTCTAAAAGTTTGTTACTAGGGTGGCGCCTACAGCTCAGTGAGTAGGGTGCTAGCCATGTACACCGGGGCTGGCGGGTTCGAACCTGGCCAGGGCCTGCTAAAACATGACATTGCAACAACAACAAAATAGCCGGGGGTTGTGTCAGGCGCCTATAGTCCCAGCTACTTGGGAGGCTGAAGCAAGAGAATCACTTAAGCCCAAGATTTTGAAGTTGCTGTGAGCTATGACAGCACAGCACTCTACCCAGGGCAACACAGTGAGACTTTGTCTCCAAAAAAAGTTCATTAGTAATGAACTTTCAAATAGAATAACAGTTTCCAATATTGGAAAGGGGCAGATTATGAATCCACTTTAATATATTATGTCTAAATCTGTAGTGGCAAAACCCTTACAAAAATGAGTCTACCCACAAATTAGGAACCAGCATAATGAATGCCTTCTAGTTTCCTAGTTCAGTCCTCAGTGGCAGCTGGGGCCCTGCTGCTAAACTTAAATACATGTTGAAACAGTTCTTAAAACCCTTCATTCTTATGCACATAGATCATACTTTGATAGTTATCAATTAAGAGGCACTCAGCAGCCGCCAAGGCAATGCAGAGGAGTGTGCCCCTGGAGCTGGGTGGGGAAGAGGGGCCAGGAGTGCCCACCAGCTTTTCCCTACTGTCCTGGCCCTCTCCTCCTGGAGGTGCTACTGAAGTCCTATTGTCCCCAGGGACTTCTGGCTTGCAGAGACAGACAGCAAGGACATTTAATAAACAATGTCAGCATCAACAGGGGAAGGCCACCCTTGTCTAAATGGTCAACATCACGAGGCACACGGCTGGAATCCTCCCTCTCCAAATGAAAGGAACCAAAAGAAACCTCAAAGAAAACCTATTTATAGCCAGTTTTAAAGGTTCAATACCAATTAGTAAAATACTGAGGAAAAAAAACAGGCCGCTTGAGTAGCACAATTTGTACTCTGGAATTTCCTCTAAAGGGTCCAAGTTAATAAACTGGACATTGGTATATTCTTGTATTCAAAGTGTAGCAAAGAACATGCACTGCTTAATTTACACCAAGAGCAACAAAAAATATTGAGCAAATGACAGCAAATAATATTAATTTTAGATGGAGACTCCTTGCCTAGAATTGCTGCCAGGAGCAAGAAGAAACAATTTTATGTTTGTTTTACACACCCTATCTTCCTATCTTTGGGGGAGAAGGAGCAAGCGAGGAAAGGCAAGGAGTTTAAGAGAGGAAAAGCAGTAATCCCAAAGAACAAAGTTAAAATAGGAATAGATCAAGTATGGAATACAAATCATTGCCAAATTACTGAAAACTCCTGATTATTCGTATTTTGATTAATACTACATAGAAACTACTGCCTCTTCTACAACAAACCCCACTATATCATTTTTTCAATGTCTAGCCACCATACATCTAGTTAAATTATAATTTATTCTACTAAAGCCCATATTGATAGCCTGAAATTTCTTATTTATAAAGCCAGAAAGGGTATTCACTGCTGTGCCATCTTTAAAAAATGAAATATGACCCCTCTGTCTAAAATATATTTCTGATACTATAAGGGGAAGAAAGAAAAGAAAGGAAAACACATCTTCTTGGACACTATTTTCTGACAATATTTAATTCCTTTCAAAAATCCCAACTATCTTGTACTTTTAAGAATGGGAACTAATTCCCTCAGCTAGTAAACCACTAAACTTAAAATATTAAAGATGCTAGAATTTACACTATTTGGGGAAAACACATGAAGGATTGGTTTTGGAAAGAATGCAAAAATTGATTAGTTTGAAAGGGGTTTATTTCTAGTGCACACAGTTTCTTCAATGTGAATATACATGTCTCTGTACATAGGAAATGAAATTAAGTTCAAAATAATATAGACACAGCAAACAAGTTTCTTTGAAGTTACTAAAAATTATGACTACATAAAACAACATTCTAAAACTAAGTAAGTACTATTAATTTGAGTAGTTAGTAGGTGTAAAGGAAAAGGCATCACACTACAATAAACAAAGAAAAACAACATGCATTCCTCTTATTAGGAAAAAGACTTTCAAGTATTTTAATCTTTTGTACTTTTTTATAAACTGTGGGTATTACAACTCCCACAAAAATTAGGTGCTGAATTCAGATATAATAAAGCAGGCACCATGCAAAAGCTGCCCATTTTTGCCAATCAACTTCAATCACCATCTACAACATAGTCCCTGGGATGGCAGGCCCCATCTTAAGTGTGAACAATATGCCAGGTGAAGAAAATAACGAACTTCTCAACAGTATTTCCATGTAAAAAATTGAGACAAAACATTAGTTCAATTAGACAGGTTACTAAACATTTAAGTTGTGAAGAATGCATTTTCTTAAAAGTAGTAGTCATATTAGTTGAATAAACAGTTTATGCAATGCAAATTTGGAATGTCTATGCACACATGTGTACATGTAAATATAATATATTCAGAAAGCAGACACATGACATTTTTTCATGCTTGTGACCTGATGTTGTCAACAGGTTCACTCAAGTTACCTGGCTGTCTATCTTCAGCCTGACCCCTGAAACGACGCCTGCGGCTACGATTGCGTCGCTGGGGTTTTTTTTCACTATCATCTGTAATTGCAAAGTTTACCATGAACTATTCTGACAAAAAAAAAACTAAAAAAAAAAAAGAAAAGAAAAACTTCTTTCCTTCAAAGATTTAAAGAAAGAAAAAGCACCAAAGATAAAACATTCATTACTGACAAGAAACAGACTTTTGTACTTTTAAAGCTTTTAACAATGGAAGTATGATCTAGAAATTATGAGGGATTTAACTCATAATAAAAGAAAATCTCAGACTTAATGTAAATTACATCATTCAGAATAAAGTTTTCCTTTCCAATATAGTTTGGTTTATACCAAAGTTAATGACATTTTAGCCCTTTGAAAATTAATACCTACTTTTGATATATACTCCTTCATTAGTGCCAGTTATAATTTTAAAGAGGCAAGCTGACAGGCAGATTTTCATTTGGGCACAATAAAAGCATTAAGTACCTTGCAGTTTGGGTATTTGTACTGATTTAATGTATCAAAGGGCACTTTATATTATACACTCCCAGTTTCATGTACTTTTGATGATAAGAAGTCTGAGAACTAGACATTTAAGACAGACCAAAAAGCTAGCTCGTTGAAGTAAATACTAAGAAAAAGTCAATCTGTGAATTGCATACTATTTGGGGGGGGGCTTCATACATTAACAATATTATACAATTACATATGTTTTCCCTAAACGCTTACATACCTAGCCCATTTTCATTAACTGAAGCAGTATCAGATTCAGTCATTCCATCCATCAGAACAGCATCTTCATCAGTCCTTCGTCTACGAGACCGCCTACGACGGTTAGTACTGTGATGAGATTCGCTGGCATCAGTGTCTGCAGTCTGATCTGATTCTGTATTATCAAGTAAGCTGTATGGATTGCTGTCTGGATCTTTGAGCACTATATTCATGTCAGAGGCAAGAAATACTCGTTTAAGAGGGCTGAAATTATAAATGTTTTGATCTATTTTGAACTATATCAATGATAAACTTCATCCCCCAATAAAAATGCTTTGTCTTCAAATAAATGTTTTCTGTATCATTATTTTACCTGGAAAATAATAAAGATGATTAAATATGAAAAACTTTAAATGGTGATGAAAATTCAAAGCAGATGATGAAAGAAGATCTCAGCTTCCCAACACTTCATTTGACTTGTTTTGAAAATATGTATTAGGAAACAGTGTATATTAAATGACAATTTTGACATCTACATTTCAAGTTAATCTTGCCCCAAGGCTAGAAAAATGAAAGAGAAATAAATATTCAGCTAATATAAATAATTCTGGTGGTGCCTTTAGCTCAAGTGGCTAAGGTGACAGCCACATACACCAGAGCTGGCAGGTTCAAATCCAGCCCAGGCCTGCCAAACAATGACAATTACAAGCAAAAAATAGCTGGGCGTTGTGGCAGGTGCCTGTAGTCCCAGCTACTCAGGAGGCAGAGGCAAGAGAATTGCTTAAGCCCAGGAGTTTGAGGTTGTTATGAGCTGTGACGCCATGGCATTCTACCCAGGGCCATAGCTTGAGGCTCTATCTAAATAAAATAAATAAATCTGAAAAAGGACTTTGGTCCCCTTTACTGAGTTCAAGGTGACTGCTGCATTTGTGGTGATAGCATGGACTATTTCCAAATAATACCTACTCTCCATGACATAATAGAAATCTGTAACTATGAACTGAATAAAGTAATCAAAACAAGTTCAAAGCAGCAATTTAATGAAATTCTAACTGGTTATGAAAAGGAAAATGCTAAAACAAATGTTAACTAGTAGTACTCCATCTCTAGTAACAAAGCCTAAAGGTAGGGTGAAGGTGGACAAAGAAAAACTTGTAAGATAGAATTCGTAAGAAAAATACCCATCTTACCTATGTGCACTTACTGCCTCCAACAAATTATAGAAGAAAATCGCCTAATCACAATTTTTCCTTTGTTTCATTTGGTAACAGCTAGCAAGCTAGCATCTTTACAGAAGACACTAAGTTTATCCATTAACCATAAACACTAGGTAAAGGACATTTATTTTGCAGTTTAGCATACTATGTGAGTTTACAAACCCTGGTAATGGTGCACAGTATACTAAAATATAAGAACTATTTCCCTGTAAGCCTGCTAACTAAAGTCCTTAAAGAATATTAATGTGGAACCAGAGAGATCTTTTAATAAGTCCCTAAATTTTGCCTTTACTTATTCCAGTTTTTGTAACTTGTAAGCACATTTGGCATATATTTAACATATATCCACATACCTTGTATAGTATATAAAATACCACAAAAGTTTATGTAGGTATGTTATAACATTAGGAAAAGTGGTTTTCTTAAACTGGTATACAGTATGTTAAAGTTATAGCCCAGATATAATCTAATTCATGTATCCTTAGTAATTCTCCCTGCTAGCTCATCATGTTAACCAAAAACATCCTGACAGCTCCACTTAAAGCATAAAAATTCTTTAAAAGGCACAAGTAAACAAGTACAAGTTGTTTATATACCTCAAATCTTTAGTCATTTTAACATTCCGCTTTACAGATGAATTCCTCAATCAATACAATTTTCTTAAAAAGTTGATTCCGTAATTTGTCCTGTACCCAAATTAGCATATAATGTAGCAAAGAATGATTTCTAGTTAGTTTTCGCTACTAAGTACACAAAAGTATTGTGAACTCTCTATGCATTAGAATTCTCTAGGTCTGTCCAGCAAACATACATAACTCAAATTCCAGGGAAATTAAAATAAAAAGAAGAATTCCGGCTCAGTGCTTGTGGCTCAAGCAGCTAAGGTGCCAGCCACATACAACTGAGCTGGCGGGTTCAAATCCAGCCCGGGCCGCCAAACAACAATGATGGCTGCAACCAAAAAATAGCTGGGCGTTGTGGCAGGCGCCTGTAGTCCCAGCTACTTGGGAGGATGAGGCAGGAGAATCACCTGAGCCCAGGAGTGGGACGCTGCAGTGAGCTGTGATGCCACGGCATTCTACCCAGGGCAACAGCTTGAGGCTCTGTCTCAAAAAAGGAATTTCAAAGCCTCCCCAATACCAGAAGAGATGAACATCTGACCCTCAATATAAAAAGAGAAATCAGCCAACTAAAGTTCTGACATCAATACTAAATAAACCTTCACTGCAAAACACTCCATAGGGCTTTTTCCTTATATTGCTATATAGTTTACTATTTTCACCAGAAGAGTGGAAAGAGAAACTTCCCACAACAGGTGGCCCAAGGAGATGGATTAACTTTTGTCAAGTTATACTGTTTACAAAAAATGGATGCTGACATAGTATATAAAAGACTACCAGAACTGATGGAGGATTTGCCACCACGTGGTCCACCACGACCTCGACCCCCTGAAACACTTCTGCCTCTTCCTCCTGGGCGTCTCCTGCTGTCACGCTGATGTCGGCTGTCTCGGTCATCTTCTCCTGCCAATGACCAATCACTCAGCTCATCTTTACGCTCAGATTCTGTTTCAGACGGGTTAGACAGCTCAGAATTTGTACCTTGAGAAAGAAGAAAGCAAGCCAATTATATTCCCAGTTTTTAAAAAACAGCCTGAAATTTTCAAAATTATCTCCTACAAATTAATTTTTAAATAAGCATAATGTCTAGATGCTTCAAGAGGAGCTACTTTAAAATTAAATCGGAAATTTACTAAGGGATAATCAATTGTTAGCATTATACTAGTAGTACAGAACTCTACTAGTCAAGAAAGATTTAAAAATAATGTGCAGAAACACAGCCCAAAGAACAATTACAGAAAAAACACAAAAATTTCCTATCAATATTAAAATGTACTTAACAGAGAGAGAAAAGTTTCTGCCCATTTAGGTTTTTAGTCACCTAAATTATTAGTAAAATAAACTGTCAATATGTGATGCAAATGTAATCATATTAGAAAAAATGAACAATTTAATTGTGTATTCATTCTACCATTATTTCACTGATTCTATGGCGTACTTTTTTCTTCACATTTTAACATCTCTGAAATCAGGAAATTTCTAATAATTGATGGTGTTTTTTCCCCCAGTGGTTGTAAGACAGCATGTTTCACTAGCAATTGTGTCTCAAATTCGAAGAATATTTGAAATTACTAAAAATTTAAGGTTTCTCTGAGAGAGAAGATTTCTATCACCTGACAAAGAAGATTTCTATCACCAACAAAACTGATGCCATGACCAGTGACAGAAAATTCAGCATGCCTTTTAAATTTTACAGACCAGTTCTAACATTGCAACAACCTATTTTAATGGTGATCTTTCAGAAATTTAAACATTGCAAAATTTCCATAAGAAATATACAATACTGGGGCGGCGCCTGTGGCTCAGTGAGTAGGGCGCCGGCCCCATATGCCGAGGGTGGCGGGTTCAAACCCAGCCCCGGCCAAACTGCAACAAAAAAAAAAATAGCCGGGCGTTGTGGCGGGCGCCTGTAGTCCCAGCTACTCGGGAGGCTGAGGCAAGAGAATCGCGTAGGCCCAAGAGTTAAGAGGTTGCTGTGAGCCGTGTGACGCCACGGCACTCTACCCGAGGGCAGTAAAGTGAGACTCTGTCTCTACAAAAAAAAAAAAAAAAGAAATATACAATACTGTTAATAATACAATAAAGTAGCGAATACATATGACCCAATCTCTAGTATGCTCATTCTCACTTCGGTTCTTACTTAGTTCTGGGATGCCACTTCCAGAACTAACGAAGAAAAGAAAAAAAAAATCAGAACAAAGTGACATCTCCTTTAGTGCCTACTTCAATTTCTAGCTTCAGACAAATTTAACTGAAAACAGACCTCTCCCCTTCTCTTATTTTCCTAAAAGCAGAGTCTATCTACCATACAGTGTGTCTCGTGTCGTTCTGTATATTCCCCCTGTAGAATTACTTCAAAATTGGTTTTTGATAAAGGGTAGAACTTCATATTGTACCGTTAAACATACCCAAAAGCCTAGAAATGTATGTATACACTATGCCTAGTATAAACAATTTTCTCGATCAGTAAATTTACTATCACATGGTTTTAACGTTCATTCCGTAAGTAAGAGTGATTCTCAAAATACCTAAAAGTTCCCTATGTTTATAAACTCCACAGTCTTTTGAAGATAAATATGCAAGAAAACATCTTCAGAACAAAATGTAAGTTCAACAAATAAAGGTGGCTACTTCCTATTTCTTTAAAGATAAGTCTACAACACATCCCTTTTTCTCCACATGCTGTTAAGTATGAATGTGGAGTGAATTAATTAGTTGGAAGTGCATTTGACAACGAATATTTCCAGTTTCTATTATGTACTTTCAAGTCTTTGTTGAGAAGGAGATATCATAGAAGGGAATGAATCTCCCCTAACACTTACTACTCAAAATGACCAAAAAAAAAAAAAATTAATTGGCTATTACAGATATTGGAATAAAGAATTTATCATATGAATGGTAGGGAAAAAACCTTGAGAATGCGTAAGACGTGCCTGCCATAAAATGTTACCAAAATTTAAGGTAGATGATGATTTCAGTTTGAAATCTAAGTTTTCTTTTAAACTCTCCTGAAAAATCTATAGTGTACTACTTATCTAATCCAGTGTCACAACAAAGAAATTTTTCCGTTAAATTAACCTAAAACTAGTATTCAAAAATACTTACCGCTCGGCACCCATAGTTCAGTGGTTAGGGTGCCAGCCACATACACCAAGGCAGGTGGGTTCAACCCAGCCCGGGCCTGCTAAACAACGACAACCGCAATAACAACAACAAAAAAAAGTAGCCAGGCGCTGGCAGGTGCCTGTAGTCCCAGCAACTTGGGAGACTGAGGCAAGAGAATCGTGTAAGCCCAGGAGTTTGAGGTTTCTGTGAGCTGTGACATCACAGCACTATCTACTGAAGGCAACATACTGAGATTGTCTCAAAAGACAAAAAAAAAAAAAACTTACTCAAAGTGTCTAAATTATAGATTTCAGTAGGAATGAATGATTGAAGTAAAAAGCAAAAAGGCTAATGAATTGGCTCGTGCTCAGTATTTATTCATAACTCTCAGTAATTTGGGACGCGCCTGTGGCTCAGTGGGTAGGGCGCCAGCCCCATATACCGAGGGTGACAGGTTCAAACCCAGCCTGGCCAAACTGCAACAAAAAATAGCCAGGCACTGTGGCGGGTGCCTGTAGTTTCAGCTACTCAGGAGGCTGAGGCAAGAGAATTGCCTAAGCCCAGGAGTTGGAGGTTGCTGTGAGCTGTGTGATGCCACGGCACTCCACCAAGGGTGATAAAGTGACTCTGTCTCTACAAAACAAAAAATAAAACATAACTCTCAGTAATTTGTATTTGATGTTTTTTGTGATGATAAAAAGCAACTTGCAAATAAGAATATGAGTAAGGACCTTGAAATGAGGAGATTATCCAGTACTATCCAAGTAGGCCTAATCTAAATCTCATAGGTCTCTAGAAGTGGAGAACCTCTCTCAGCTTCAGAGAAGGGGATTTATCTAAAGCCTCCAAACTGAATGTAGCTCAGCTGACTTGACACTTAAGATTTCAGCCCAGTAAACCCCATGTCAGTCTTCTGACTTATAGAACCATGAGATAATAAATCTGTGTTATTTAAGCCCTTAAGTTTGAGATAACTTATAACAGCAACAGAAAACAAATACTCCATAAAAACTGCAGTCATTTCAACCGCTCAATTTCATAAAATGTTAAATTTGAGATTCAAAAAATTTTTATAATGAATCCCCAACAAATTAAAAAAAAATTTTTAAAGGCTTTAGAAGTGATTCATGACACTAATACAATTTTTATAATGTCTCCAAAAATAAAGGCAATCTATTTTTAACTGGCTTTTAAATCAGATTTTCCCTCTAAAACTTCTAGTCACCTTATCATGAAGATGGTCATGTGAGTTAAGCTTAAGAGCTAAACATACCACATTTATCAAATCCAAGATGCCATCAATTGTAACACTTATTTTTGTGTGCCATTAAAAAAGTGAAAATACAGCTAATTAATGCTGTAAGACGTCCAATACAAAACACATACCAACTTCAGAGATGTTACAATGGAAAATATTTTTTATAATTCTTACAGAACTGATGTATCTAGCTGATATACATCTATGTATCTTACATAAATGACAACTGTTCTATAATTATAAGATTATATAATTGTATAAGAATTCTAATTACAGGGTGGCGCCTGTGGCTCAAGGAGTAGGGCACCGGTCCCATATGCCGGAGGTGGCAGGTTCAAACCCAGCCCCGGCCAAAAACCACAAAAAAAAAAAAGAATTCTAATTACAGTTATATAATCACCTAAAAATCCTTCTGATAAAGTATACAATTCTATAAGAATTATAATTGTAGTGATATAATCACCTAAAAATCCTTCTGATAAAGTATACAAGAATATCTATAACCAAATTCAAATGTTTATTACTTGCAACAGCTATTTCAAAATACAATGTTAACTAGTTCAGTGACGATCCAAGGTAAGAGTGCCACCTACTGAACAATTTGCATAGTTTTTTTCAATCCAAATGTTTCTTTACAACTTTGATTATCTCATCCAAACAAAAGCATTTTGCCAGTGACCTCTCATCAATAAGCAGACATCCCCCCAGAAGATAATAAAATCCTTTAATGAATGAATTCATCATTCTCAATATCCAAAAAGTCAGCTTTAATTATCTGTGCTAATAACTGATGTTCAAAAATCAATCAGAACATATTTAATTTCTATATAACTACTGTTGCCTTCTGTATTAAATATATTTTCAGGAATACAATAATAGTTACATAATTCTCAACCCTTCACATGAACACTTCTATACTAGTATGTTACTTTTGAGGTTCCAAAATAACGTTAACTAAAATTTAAAAAATACAAGCACAAAGATAGGATATTAAAGGGAAGGGATACTAAAGCTTCAAGAAATGAGAGACAGTATTAAGTTGAATATGACTCTGGCATCACCAAACAACTCTTCAATCAAACATGAAATCTGAACCTGGAATCTGCACATTGGAATCACACACTTCTATTACCTTTCAATGCTTATATTTTGGGAAAGGATTACGAAATATTTTCCCCAGGGGGGTGGAGAAGAGAGAGAAGGGAAATAGAAGTGAAAGGGAAAAAATGAGGGAGAGGAAAAAACAAAACTCAGGTCACTGTTAAAAGTCCAAGTCCAAATGTAAAAAAATGGAACAACTCCAAAGCTGAAGAAGAAGCGAGAATTTAGGATTAGACAATTGTTGGCTATTATCACTCCACTGGCCCCTTTCTACACCTGTGAAATCCTCACAGTGAAATGTATTTTAGAAAAACATTCATTTACAAACTGGTTTATATTCTGCCTTTTAAAGCCCTCATTTTAGTGATATGCTGTTATTACATACCAAGCAATTCCAAATGTGGGATGTTAATACATTCAAATATGCCAAATGAGTCAATAAAGTACATATTTTAAAAGCCAGTAAAAATGTGGTATATGTAATCTTGGCACAATGAGTAACAATTTTTCTTTTTTACTTTTCTTAGAGGGTGGATGAAAGAAAATTTCCAGCATTATCACCACTATTACTATTTTTTACTGGGAAACAGAAAACTGTGCCAGGGAAATGTTTGAAAAACAAGTTTCATATATTCTAAGTATCTAGAATAGACACGATTGGCTCAGTACCCGTAGCTCAGTGGTTTAGGGCACTGGCCCTAAACGGAAGCAGGTGGGTTCCAACCTGGCCCAGGCCTGCTAAACAACACTGACAACTGCAACAAAAACTAGCCAGGCGTTGTGGCAGACATCTATAGCCCCAGCTATTTGGGAGGCTGAGGCAAGAGAACCGTTTAAGACCAAGAGTTTGAGGATGCTGTGAGCTATGATGCACAGCACTCTACTGAGGGCAACACAGTAAGACTCTGTCTCAAAAAAAAAAAAAAAGGAACAAATGATTATGAACTACCAATTTAAAAACACGCTTTATTTCACTGTATAATTGTACTGTAATTAATACAGAACAGGCCATCAATACTATTAAGAACTTAGAACTACCTCCTACACTCAGAGTGATGAACTAATTATAAGCAAATGTGTTGTAACACCTAAACTTTACATAATACTACTACTACCCAAAAAAAAAAAAATTTTTTTTACCATAACCGGAGGTGTAATTAGGGCCCCGACGACCTCTGCCTCTTCCACTATAAGACCTAGAACCTTGTACAGAAGAGACGGTACTTTCATCAGTGGCATATCCTTTCTCTTTTTCAGGCCCTCTGGTGGAAGAAGGTCTGAAACCCATACCAATCTGTCGTAGCTGTTCATCAATCTGTAGGCGTTCCATTCTTAGCTGCTCTACTTCCTACAAGCAAAACAAAAAATGAGTAAGTCTTCTTTATGTGTAACTTTTTGTCTTCCTAAGGCCTAGAGCTAGAGCTACTCTGTACAAAGAATAAAGCTGTGACCTTGGCCAATCATTTGATAAAGGAGACTTGTATTCCTAGTAAAGCACAATTTACAAGGGTATCTGCTGATTCGATTCAACATTTACTAGGTGCCTTAGGTGTGTCAACCATGTTGCCATAGGCATACATGGACTCAGGTGGCGCCTGTGGCTCAAAGGAGAGGGCACCGGCCCCATATGCCGGAGGAGGCAGGTTCAAACCCAGCCCTGGCCAAAAACTGCAAAACAAACAAACATGGACTCTAGGTGGCGCAGTAGCTCAGTGAGTAGGATGCCGGCCCCATATACGGAGGGTGGCATATTCGAACTCGGCCCCAGCCAAACTGCAATAAAAAAAAATAGGCACCACTACTTGGCAGTCCCAACTACTTGGGAGGCTGAAGCAACCTAAGCCCAAGAGCTACAGGTTGCTATGAGCTGTGACACCATAGCACCCTACTGAGGGTGACAAAGTCAGACTGTCTCTAAAAAAAAAAAAAAGACATGGACTCTTCCCATTCAAAGAATGTTTAATGGACAGCTTTAAAATAAGTCGTTAAATAGTTAATACTTATTATAATATTACCAGATTCTGCCCTCAAGAAATTAAAACACTAGCTCAGCGCCCATAGCTCAGTGAGTAGGGCGCCAGCCACATACACTGAGGCTGGCAGATTCAAGCCTGGCCCAGGCCAGCTAAACAATGACATCTGCAACAACAACAACTAGCCAGGCGTTGTGGCGGGAGCCTGCAGTCCCATCTACTTGGGAGGCCGAGGCAAGAGAATCGCTTAAGCCCAGGAGCTGGAGGTTGCTGTGAGCTGTGATGCTTCAGCACTCTACCCAGGATGACAGCTTGAGGCTCTGTCTCAAAATAAATAAATAACAAGCTACTTTCCTATCAAGTAATGACATCTACATCAAGACCTAGATAGACACTTTTCCTATCAAGTAGTGACATCTAGGTCAAGACCTAGACAGACTGGTAAACTTGGTCATTCATACGGTATGTGAACATAAGTTGTCCAGAGGAAAGCTATTAGCTAAAAGGTAATACAGTACTGAAAAATAAAGCCATCAGCTAACAGTGTCAGAATTAAAATATCCTATAAAAACGAATTTCAGAGAAAAAGAACAGCATTATCAGGAGTGATTTCAAAACAGTAACTCAACAATGATTCACAAAGAGTAGAGGCAAGCATACAGAAGAACAGAACAGTTGGGTATATCCCTATACTCTAAAAAAAAAAAAAAAATACAGCAGGAATAAAAGAGAAAGTAGAAAGTAACAATTATAATATTTAATCATTTATGAGGCCATTTCTTTTTCTAATACTTGCTCTTTATGTATCAATGAACTTTTCTGGTAACAACAGTTTAATCAAATGACTACTACTCAAAGCAATCTACAGATTCAATGTAATCTTAATCAAAATATCAATGACATTCTTCACAGAAATAGAAAAAATATATATCCAAAAATGTGTATGGAACTACAAAAGACCCTGAATAGCCAAAGCAATCCTGAGCAAGAAAAACAAAGCTGATACTTCCAGATGTCAAAATATACTACAAAGCTATAATAACCAAAACAACACATATTGGTATAAAAACAGACACATAGACCAATGTAACAGAATAGAGAACCCAGAAACTAAACTACAGATTTTTGATAGCCTCCAAAAACATTTACTGGGGAGAGGACCGTCTCTTCAATAAATGTGCTGGGAAAACTGTACATTCATATGCAGAAGAATGAAACTAGACCCCTACCTCTTAACCTATACAAAAATCAACTTGAAAATAGATCAGAGGTGGGGCCTTGGTATGTGTCACACTTTATGGGGGCAAGACATGATTGCAAGAGGGACTTTACCTAACAATTGCAATCAGTGTAACCTGGCTTATTGTACCCTCAATGAATCCCCAACAATAAAAAAATAAAATAAAATAAAATAAAATAAAAAAAAAAGAAAAGAAAATAGATCAGAGACCAAAATGGTTATTAGAATCGAAATAGTTAAACTAGTACAAGAAAACAGGGAAACACTTCAGAAAACTGGTCTAGGAAAAGATTTTATAAATAAAACCTCAAAAGCACAGGTAACAAAAGCAAATATAAACAAATGGGATTATATCCATTTAAAAAGCTTCTATACAGGGCGGTGCCTGTGGCTCAGTAAATAGGGCGCCAGCCCCATATACCGAGGGTGGGGGGTTCAAACCCGGCCCCGGCCAAACTGCAACAATAATAACAACAAAATAAACTGATTATGACTTTGTTTAAAAAATAAATAAATAAAAATAAAGTCTCTTAAAAAAAAAAAAGCTTCTACACAGTGAAATAAACAATCAACAAGTGAAAAGACAACTTACGGAATGGGAGAAAATATTTTAAACTACTCATCTAGCAGGGTATTAATATCTAGAATATACTGTACAGGAAACTGAAACACCTTAACAGCAAAAAAACAAGTGATCCAAAGCTGAGACAAGAGGATGGCTTGAGCCCAAGAGTTTGCGGTTGCTGTGAACTATGATGCTACCACACTCTAGGAGGATGATACAGTAAGACTCTGTCTCAAAAAAAAAAAAAAAAGACAAATGACCAAAAGCAACAGTACAAATGGCCAAGAAAAACAAACAAAAATGCTCACATCACTAGTTACCACAGAACGGCAATCAAAACCACCATGATCATCTCACCCCACTTCAGATGCCTATTAGCAGAAGATAAAACATAACAAACGTAGGCAAAAGATGAGGAACTCTTAAAACAGTATTGGTAGAAATTAGAACCAGTGCAGCGGGGCAGCACCTGTGGCTCAGTGGGTAGGCCACCGGCCTCATATACCAAGGGTGGTGGGTTCAAACCCAGCCCCGGCCAAACTGCAACAAAAAATAACCAAGCACTGTGGCACGCGCCCGTAGTCCCAGCTACTCAGAAAGTTAAGGCAAGAGAATCGCCTAAGCCCAGGAGCTGGAGGTTGCTGTGAGCTGTGATACCACGGCACTCTACCAAGGGTGACAAAGTGAGACTCTGTCTCTAAAATAATAAAGAAAGAAAAATCACTATGTATTCCATGAATATAATTACTTGCCAATTAAAATGGATTTTAAAAAAGAATTGTCAAATACAACTGATTCAGATAAGACTGAAGTTAATCAAGCAAGCCCAACATCACCCCTGCCTTTCCTATTTGTATGGAAAATACAAAGGTAAAAACAAAATGACTCCAGGAGAGAATAAACAAAAAATATAAGTGATAAAAACCAAATTACTTAAACACAAGAAGCAACCATTTCTTAAAGAAATAAAAGAAATTTCAGAGAGAACAAGAAAAATAATACACATTTGGATAATCATTTTATTATGGCAAAGGTAATTGTTATTTTTAAATTGCTATGTAGAAAAATGGTAAATCTGAAGCTGAATAAAAATATAATAGCTGGGCATTGTAGTGGGCGCCTATAGTTCCAGCTATTTGGGAGGCTGAGGCAAGAGAACCACTTAAGCCCAAAAAAGTTTGAGGTTGCTATGAGCTGTGATGCTCTACAGACCCTCTACAGAGCCTCTATCTCAAAAAAAACAAATAAATAAAAAGAAAAGAAAATTCACTACGTGAATATTTTGTATTTGTACTAAATGTAGCAAGAAGGACAACAGAGTATACGAGCCATATACAAACCTTTAGATAAGCAATATGGTATTCTAAAAGAACTTGCACGTTTCCGATGCTTTCTTTAGTGCCAACAAATACAAATGGAACCATCCCCTGTAAGAAAACATAACGTCCTTAATATTTAATGTATTAACAAAACTTAAAACTGAGTTTGACTTAACAATATGTAATTTGAAAATATTAAAAACACAAAGTAATTTTATACCTACTAAACTTTAAGATTTTTAATTGTTAAAAATCTATATGCTGTCTCTAAAATGCAGAAGAATTTCTTTAAAAAAAGAAAAATCAATGTAAATCACAATACTCAGATTTTCAATGTTATTATTTGTGCTACAATATAGCATTTGAGTGTGATAAAAATTATTTTTCATAATCAATTTATATCAACCAGGATTTCTTTTTTTTTTTTTTTCAGACGCTTTATTGCCCTTGGTAGAGTACTGTTGCGTCACAGCTCACAGCAACCTCTAGCTCTTGAGCTTAAGCAATTATCTTCCCTCAGCCTCCCAAGTAGCTGGGACTACAGGCATCCGCCACAATGCCTGGATTTTGTTGTTGTTGTTGTTGTTGCAGTTTGGCTGGGGCTTCCCTATATACCAGCCACCCTTGGTATATAGGGCCTGCGCCCTATTCACTGAGCCACAGGCGCCGCCCATCAACCAGATTTTCTAATGTCTGATTCATAAAGACATTTTTAAAGTAAAAACAATTTTCTTCAAACTGGCCATGAAATTACAGACTATAAGTATCACCTTAGTAGATACAGCTTTATTTTATTTTTCATGTATACATTAATGCATTTATGGGGTACAAGCTGCTGATTTCATACAGAATCAGGAACGTTTACATCACACTGGTTAATATATACCTCATCTTGTATAGATACAGCTTTAAACCATAATAAAGAACATTAGGCTTGAAGCCCATAGCTCAGTGAGTAGGGCACAGGCTACATACACCAAGGCTGGTGGATTCAAGCCCCACCCAGGTCTGCTAAACAACAATGACAACTGCAACAAAATAGCCAGGTGTTGTGGCAGGCTCCTGTAGTAATCCCAGCTACTTGGGAGGCTGAGGCTAGAGAATTGCTTAAGCCCAGGAGTTTGAGGTTGCTGTGAGCTCTGATGCCACAGCACTCTATGGAGGATGACATAGTGAGACTGTCTCAAAAAAAAAAAAAAAACATTGGCCCGGTTACCCCTATAATATGTACTTAGATAACAAAATTTTGAGTGTTAATGTACTGCAGGAGATATTTCCTATTAAGAGATGCTATCACTTGCAGAGCATAAATATTTGCACAATGTAAAATTACCAAGCCTGAGCAACACAGTGAGACTCAAAAAGTAGCCAGGTGCAGTGATGCACACCTGTAGTGCCAGCACAGGCTGAAGGAGGAGATCACTTGAGCCCAGCAGGAGTTTGAACCACTACACTCCATCCTGGGCAACAGAATAAGACCTTGTCTCAAAACCACAACAAAAACACTCCAAACAACACACTGTAAAATGAAAGGAATTACTAATAAAACAATCACAGGTATTACAGTAAATCAAAAAATCATCCCAGACCTGGGTTTACTATTGGCATGGTGACTCATGCCTATAATCCTAGCACTCCGGGAGGGCGAGCCAGGTGAACTGCCCTGAGCTCAGGAATTCCAGACCAACCTGAGCTAGAGTGAGACCCATCCTTTAAAAACAGCCAAGGGGCGGCTCAAGAGGCTAAGGCGCTAGCCACATACACCTGAACTGGTGGGTTCGAATCCAGCCCAGGCCCACCAAACAACAATGACAGCTGCAACCAAAAAATAGCTGGGTGTTGTGGCAGGCGCCTGTGGACCCAGCTACTTGGGAGGCGAAGCCAAAAGAATTGCTTGAGCCCAGGACTTGGATGTTGCTATGAGCTGTGATGCAACGGCACTCCACCCAGGGTGACAGCTTGAGACTCTGTCTCCAAAAAAAAAAAAAAAAAAAAAAGCCAGGGGTTGTGGCAGGCACCTTTAGCCCCAGCTACTCGGAAGGCTGAGGCAAGAGAATCGCTTAAGCCCAAGAGTTGGAGGTTGCTGTGAGCTGTGATGCTACAGCACTATACCAAGGGTGACATAGTGAGAGTCCGTCTCAGGGGAAAAACAAAACAAGATCTCTTGAGCTCAAGAGTTTGAGCTATGACATGACGGTACTCTGCCCAGCAGGACAAAGTGAGACAGGGAAAGGAAAAGGAAAGGAAAAAGAAAAGAAAAGAGAAGAAACACAAGTCCAGCTTGCTAATGGCTGAGGAAAGTAAAGCTTAAGTAAACGCCCCTAAACACATTCAATGTCTCTCCTCGTTTTCTTCAGTTTACAGAATAGTCTTTAATAGTTAAACAGCAAAATGTCTTTAAAAGTTTTGGTTCTAAATATTCTTCTATGTGTAGCTTAAGACATCTCCACTCTTTATTTTCCAAGTCATTTTTTTTTTTTTTTTTTTTTGAGACAGAGTCTTACTGTTGCTCTGGGTAGTACTATGTTGTCATCATAGCTCAGAGAAACTTCAAATTCTTGCGCTCAAATTATCCATCTGCCTTAACCTCCTAAGTATCAGGGACTACAGGTGAATGCCACCACACCTACCTAATTTTTCTATTTTCAGTAGAGACAGGGTCTTGCTCTTGCTTGAGGTGGTATCCAACTCCTGGGCTCAAACTATCTTCCTACTCAGCCTCCCAGAGAGCTAGGATTACAGGTGTGAGCCACCACAGCCAG
Organism: Nycticebus coucang; assembly: GCF_027406575.1. NCBI lineage: Eukaryota > Metazoa > Chordata > Mammalia > Primates > Lorisidae > Nycticebus > Nycticebus coucang. The sequence goes on from NC_069795.1 coordinate 93,666,865, forward strand.
CCATCAAAGTTAATTTTTAAGAAATTACAATTGACGACTTCTAGATATGGCTGATTAAAAAGCAGAAAGACACTAGGGACAAGTACTTGGAAAGAATACAGCACAGAACTATCATGGAGAAAACAAACTTTACTTCAACTATAAAAGCATAAAAGAGAATCTAAATCTAGTTTAAGGTTAGGGAGTAAGAACATCTTGAACACCATCAGGAATTCACAAGCAGGTAAGAGGGCAAAGTAAATAAAAGAAAGGGAGACTCTTAAGCTCATACATTTTTGGACCTCTATCATACATTCTATATATCTTATTCAATGTTCATGAAAAGGTATAACTAAAGTATCCCAGTTTTAAAGGTGAAAAAACAAAATGATCTGCCAAAGTCAAAACATTAGCAACGGAGACAATTTCACAACTGTAAGTTATCTAATTCCAAAAATCATATATACATGATTAACAGGCAGGATCTATGGTAACGAATAAGAATAAAGTCCATCTTCTGCAGACAATCACAATCTCAAAAGAGATACTAAACACTCCTACAGTAAACTCACTGCATAGCATTAGTGATATGATCAAAACCAAGAATATTAAGGACAATGTGATTTTTGCAACCCAATGTACATACCTTAGGTTGTTTGCCTAAAAGTTAGGGGAATGAATAAGATTGTTATCTAAAGCCAATGTTAAAAACAGAATTTTACCAAGAAGTCATTCCAGACAGATGATCTGAAGAGAAGTAAGAGAAATACAATGCCTTGACTTTGAATGGGAGATATCAATGTCATTACCTCCAAAGAAAAGTAAAAGTAAAAGGAATCCTTAAAGGCACAAATTTTGCAATGTTTTTAATGACTATTGTAAAGCAATAAGAAAAAAAATTTAAAGATAAATAATTACTAATGAATACAAGTTCATTTTTAAGAGTTGTTCAAGTGAAATTTCAAGGATTTTTAAAAATTCTAAAAGCTGATCATTTATATTTAATAGCTGACACTGACACAGTGAACTAGACCTCAGAAAAATCTAGATCCCTATTCCTGATATCTTATACCAAATAAATTTCAATCAGAGCAAAAAACGTACTAAAAAAACTGGAGAATACAAATGGATTTATGAACGTTGTAGGAATAGAAAAGTCTTTGCCAATCATCACAAAAATTTAAGGAACAATTCAAGTGATGGCTTGGCACCTTTAGCACTGGGTTATGGGCGTTGGCCACATACACCTAGGTTGGTGGGTTTGAACCCGGCCGGGCCAGCTAAACAACAATGACAAATGCAACAACAAAAATAGCCAGGCGTTGTGGCAGGTGCCTGTAGTCCCAGCTACTTGGGAGACTGAGACAAGAGAATCAGTTAAGCCCAAGAGTCTGAGGTTGCTGTGAGCTGTGACACCATAGCACTCTACCCAGGGTGATAGCTTGAGACTCTGTCTCAAAAAAGAAAAAAAACAAAAGAAAATAATTTATTGAGATCTAAAAATTTAAATGCCATAAATAAATCCACTGATCCAACAAATGTACATCCAGAAATTTCCTCTGTAGTTATACTTGGCAGAGTCACAGGAGCCGTTTGTTGCACCATTGCTTTCAATAGTAAAAAGACTATCTGACAACGACCTATAATTTATTAGGCATGACAGAGTGGGAAGCAAAGACATGGACAAGACACAAATATGCATCTATTTTTAATTCTACACCATCTGTGCTATTTGAACCTTTACATAAACATAATTCTTTTACAATCAGAAGTGCAAACTTGGCTGGTGCGATGGCTCATGCCTGTAATCCTAGTACTCTGGAAAGCTGAGGCAGGTAGAAAGCCTGAGCTCAAAAGTTTGAGAACACTCTGAACAAGAGCAGAACTCAAATGGGGTGGTACATGCCTGTAGTCCCAGCTACTCAAGAGGCTGAGGCAAGAGAATCGCTTAAGCTCAAGAGTTGGAGGTTGCTCTGAGCTGTAATGTCACGGCACTCTACCAAAGGCAACATAATGAGACTCTGTCTCAAAAAAAAAAAAAAAACACAGATTTGACCTTTTTACTTCAAGAAGTTCATAACTTGGTTCAGAGATGTAAGATTAACAGAAAACTAAACACATGACTTTCTGCAAAAAAAATCATATAATACTCAATTATACAGATAATAACTGCTATGCAGACCTGAAAAGTCATTTTAGGCTAGGGGTGCATCATCTAAGGCTTCAGACAAAAGTTATAAAATGAGTTTCCAACTTAAACTGTGAAATGGTGGCAGCCAATAAGCCAATACCAACCTTTGGACTTAACATCAGTGTTCTGAAAACTAAAAAGAACTTTGCACCTTAGGGTTCTCTTGCTCTTCTGTAAAAATTTCCAAAGTAGACTCACACCTGTGCCTCAGCGTCTAGGGCGCCAGCCATATACACCGGAGCTGGCAAGTATACAAATATACTGGGCTGGACATAGCTGGGTGTTGTGGTGTGTGCCTGCAGTCCCAGCTACTTGGGAGGCTGAGGCAAGAGAACTGCTTATGCCAAAGCGTGTAAGGTTGCTGTGAGCTGTGACACTACAGCACTCTACCCAGGATGGCAGCTTAAGACTCTGTCTCAAAAAAAAAAAAAAAAAAAAAAAAAAAAAAATTCCAAAGTAGCAGCACATAAGGCTTGCATTCCCACATAAAAAGGTATCATCCTTTCCATCCCTTTTGTACATTCCAACTTGCTTAACCATTTACAATTGCTTGGCCTCTGTAAGCATTTCTCTCTCTCAACCCTGGCATACAAATGGCAGTAACAATGGCAAAACTACAAACCCAGGAAGCAGATTCTTGTTTATGAAGGAGAATCCGAAAGAATATGCTCACAACAAATCCAATTTTTAGGTGGTGCTTGTTGCAAAATGGATTACTGTTTTTTTATATGCTAAGTATAACTGGAAAACGTAACAATTATATTGGTATCATGTCATACATTTTAAACCTTAACTCAAGAAATCTTAAAATCATGTAAAATAGGACAGAGGATACTTAACAAAGAAAGTAAAAATTACATAAGATTTATAACACTTTTTATTTTTTAGAGATAGAGTCTCACTTTATCACCCTCGGTAGAGTGCCCTGGAGGCATAGCTCATAGCAATCTCTAACTCTTGGGCTTAAGTGATTCTCTTGCCTCAGCCTCCCGAGTAGCTGGGACTACAGGTGCCCACCACAACACCTGGCTATTTTTTTGTAGCAGTTTGGCTGGGGCTGGGTTTGAACCAGCCACCCTCAGTATATGGGGCCAGCGCCCTACCCATTGAGCCATAGGCACCACCCTCATAACACTTTTTAAATGAATCACTGAAGAATAGAGGCCAGGCAGGATGGCTCACCTATAATTCTAGCACTTTTGGATGGCAGGACAATTACTCAAGGCCTGAGTTTGGGACCAGTCTAAACAATATAACCAGACCCTAATTTTAAAGAATTAGCCAGATGTACTGAGACACTCCTGTAATCCTGGCAATCTAGGAGGCTGGCTGAGTCAGGAGATTACTTGAGGCACAGGAAATGGAGGCTGTAATTAGCTATAATCATACCACCGCACTTTCACCTTGGTGACAGAGTGAGACCCTGTCTCCCCCACAGCAAAAAAAAAAAAAAAACTGAAAATATAATTCTGAAAAAAAAGAAGAAAATATCATTCTGAGCCACAAGTAGTCTTTTGTATAATACTTAGACATTTGTTTTTTTCTCATTTTCAAGGGTATATTCATTTCCACATTCTATTTTTTTTGTTTGTTTTTTTTAAGAGACAGAGTCTCACTTTGTTGCCCTTGGTAGAGTACCATGGCATCACAGTTCACATCAACTTCAAACTCTTGGGCTCAAGTGATCCTCTTGCCTCAGTTTTTCATTTTTAATACAGACAGGATCTCGCTCTTGGTCCAGCTGGTCTCAAACTTAATGAGCTCAAGCCAACCAACCACCTCAGCCTCCCAGAGGGCTAGGATTACATGTGTGATCCACTGCACCTGGCCTACATATTTAACTAATTAGAAGGAATAAAGAAAGTGGCTATCTTTAATAGGATCTTTACAACACTTAATACAGTACTTGATGTCACAAAATTTATCAAGGCTGAATGTATGCAGCTTTCTCTGTTTTAAAAAGACTGATTCTATCCAATAGGTTAACAACTTCCCCAAATAGTATTCTCTACTGTGCAAAATAAAGAACTTACGTGTACCTTATATTCAGGCATGCAAAGCTTAAGTCAAATATACAGAGTTGACCACTGGAGCCACAAATGTTGAGATAATTAAAGTGATGTGCAAGGAGTACAAAAGACAATGGTGGACAAAGTATCGACGTATGAAGAGAGATTGAAAAGAAATTTCAGAATGTTGGGATCAGAACTGACAGCAACAGAAGGTTAAGGGAATTCCAATTAAGAAATGGGTCAGCCTTTTTGGATTCTACACAATGGTCAAAGGAGAATGTGAGCAAGAGTTACGTTAAAACAGACTGTTTTGTTTAAAGTATTTAATTCTACAGCTTACTCTCCAAGTATAAGAACTGGAAAGATTCTTAAAAATGAAACCTTTCTACCAAGGATTGGTCTCAAGCACGGACAAACCAACTAAGGACCTAAACCCCAGACAACTACCGGATGGCTTGTTTCCCAAATGAGAAAAGCAGGAACATAAGAAACAGAATTCTAAAAACAAAGACAGACCCACAGCAACTAACCCAATAGACCTAACTGTTTCCAAAATAGCAGGAAGTTGGCCAAGAACCAAACATTAAAAAAAAGAGGCAAATAAATTAATTTTAAGCACTTACGTCTTCTCTAGGTAGTTTATTCTCATTGTCCCCTTCGATTCTAACCCGAACCACACCAGATTTGTCCACGATTTCTTGAATGACTTTGCCATTTTTCCCAATAACTTTTCCTTTAGTAAGAGAAACAAATTATAACTGTTAAAAAAACAATTCTGCTATCCTTTCAACACCAGCCCGAATAACTTATGACTTGCTATCAAATAATAACCACCAAGCAAAGCTTTGCCTTTTCACTTTCAATTAACTTACCCTGAAGACTACCAAGAATTTCATTCCTTGGTCTGGAATTTCTTTCTTTTCTGTATGCGTAAGTATATTAACTGAAATTGACAGTGCTGCTCACATGTAAGAAATTCTCAAAGTCTAAATATTTTTATGTAACCATATCATTTTCATATTTTTAAACACCCTATTTCAAAACTTTAGATATGTACATTAAAGCAGAGAAAATATTTTAATTTGGCATTAATTGCTATCAATTTGTTCATATTTATCTTGCTTTTATTTTCAAATTTGTATTTGTCCAAAAGGTATCTGTGACTTGACTATAATTCAGAATGAATTATTACTCTTCAGTAAAATAAAATGTTTACAAATATTACTTTCTACACCTGGAAGGTTTTAAGTACTTCACAGCTAAATACATAATAGCAGTGCGGCGCCTGTGGCTCAGTGAGTAGGGGGCCGCCACCATATACCGAGGGTGGCAGGTTCAAACCCAGCCCCAGCCGAACTGCAACAACAACAACAAAAATAGCCAGGCATTGTGACAGGCGCCTGTAGTCCCAACTACTTGGGAGGCTGAGGCAAGAGAATCGCCTAAGCCCAGGAACTGGAGATTGCTATGAGCTGTGTGATGCCACGGCACTCCACCAAGGGCAATAAAGTTAGACTCTGTCTCTACAAACAAACAAACAAAAAAAAAAAAAAAAAAACAAGTGTGACAGGCTGCTTGCAAAGTATGAAATACTGTAAAATGACATGAAATTCAAACTATTTACCTTCTCCACACTTAAAAGTCTGTCCAACAGCACTAGTGAGTACACAGTAATTAAAGGAGGAATAGGGTAAAAATTCTCTTCCCCTGAAGAGCTTACTATCTAGTTATATAGATTAGAAAATATTCACATAAAATAAGATTAATAAAAGCAATATTGTGGAAGTAAATATCCAGGTAACCGTCACTATACAGAACAGATATATCTCTTATAAAGTTAACAGCAACAACTTATTTATCCACATTCCTAATTATTTCAATAAATCATTTTCATAAAAGTTTGAATTAATTTTAACTGAAAGGGGTTAAATTGGAACTTTGTCCTATCGCATGCCTGAAAGAACAGTTTCCATTAAAGAATGAATTAGGAAATAATGGCAACAGAAATCTGAGCAACACAGTACAAGCACTAAAATGAGATTTCTCTCTGGTATTCCTACTCTCAAACCACCTTCCCCATTAGTAACATTAAACTTAAAAGCAGCAGCCACTGAACAGGAAAGAAAAAAAAAAAAAAATACAGTAGGACAGGGGATTCACATCACATATGTCTTCTTCTGAGCAGTCCTAGCAGCAGCACATAAAAGCAACCTTCGTTGTTAAAACAGTAAAGCTCAAGCAGCAACTCCATCCTTGACCTTGCTAAAAATAAGCAAGTTTCTTTTGGGGGTGGAGGTAAATCAGGTTGATATACCATAATCCCACCCCCTAAATTTCTGTCACTTCCTTCTTGTGAACTGTACCAGTTGTGAGTGATCATCCAACACCCTTTTGGGGTCCTTGGCAGGGACCTACCTTCAAGTTTTATTTAGTCCCACCAGAGACCGTCAATATTTTAATTGATCATTTCCATAGTTTATATTCCAGAGCATATTGACAAACTGAAGCAGACCTGTAGTATAAATTGAGTATTGAGTATAAATGCTAAAGGGACAGAGTAGTGATTAAGGAAGGCCTACAAGAGGTGAAAGGTTTGGATCCATATTCAAATTATGTTCACATATTTTTCTCTTTGATTTGGGAGGAGTTGGGAATGGTTCAAGTCCTAGAACTCTTAAAACCCAGATGTATACAGAACTCCTCTCTGGAACTTACCCACCAAGTGCTCCTCATTCCCTTTTATTCCTCATTCCTTTTTCTCTTTCACTTGGACTAAGAATGTACTACTTTTCAAAAGACTGCTTCACCCATAAAACATTTTGGAGGAAAATATAGTATTATTATACATAATAACCAACAGAAATTTTTACACTATCCTTGAGTACTTCACCAACATTTAATAGTTGTTGCTAATTTGTGTACTTCCTAAAAAGCACATAACCCACATCATCAAAGCCAACCAAGACAGGATAGAAGGCAGACACAACAGATACTCACATTACTGCACTGATAAATGACTAGAGAAGAGATCAGGGAACTATAAAAATATTCTAATACTCTGTAAGTATCAGGAATTCTTACAATTAACACTACCACAACTCTATAAGAACAAGGCTATCACCTACAGAATGATTGGTTTGGAAAAAAATCCGAATATCTTTCACAAACCCACCACCAACTATTTACAGAAGAGGAAACCTTAGTAAAGTTATCTTCTGTAGGGACAGTTAACACAAGATTTAAGTATGGATCATTGTCAATAACTGAGTATTACCTAAACAAGAGAATCATTTTCAAAAACAGCTTTCTTGTCAAAAGAGATTTCATTTGGCAATGATAAACATGTGATAACACTTAGTAATTTAAAAAATGTTTAATTAGCTGGGCATGGTGGCTCACGCCTGTAATCCCCAGAGGCTTCCGGAGGCTGAGGCAGCAGGGTGCCCACCGCCCGAGTCTGAGCTACGGCGCCCACTGCACTCTGCTCAGGGGCATAGGGTGGGACTCAGTTTCAACAACAAAAAAAAAAAAAAAAGAAAAGAAAGAAAGAAAGAAAAAAAGTTTAATTAAGGGAGGTGCCTGTGGCTCAAAGGATAGGGCGATGGTCCCATATGCCGGAGGTGATGGGTTCAAACCCAGCCCCGGCCAAAAACCGCAAATAAATAAATAATTTTTTTAAAGCTTTAAAAAAAAATGTTTAATTAAAATTATACAAAATTCTTCAAGCTTTTTTATTCAATTTTAACACCTCATCTCTCCAAATCTACAATGAACAACGATATGCCAAGAACTGATAAAGTAGAGCGGTGCCTGTGGCTCAAGGAGTAGGGCGCTGGTCCCATATGCCGAGGTGGCGGGTTCAAACCCAGCCCTGGCCAAAAAAAAGAACTGATAAAGTAAAGCTTACATAACTGGAAACATGTCAAATCTATCCATCCAAATGTTTGGACAGAACTGAAAAGCTTTATAAATATTAATAGTTGAATTCCAAGAAACAAATTCTCGTAAACTATTTTTCCTAAGTATACTACTTGTTCCTGGCCAAAAATAATTCTTTTTAGAATAAAGGATTTTTTTAATTTTTCAATTAATATCTTTTACAGGATTTGAAAAATAGAACTATATTTAAGAAATCATTACCTAAAGGCATAACAGGCTATATTATATAAATGGAGCCCGAAGAGCTCAAACTATTGCCTTAGAATCAAAAAAGTTAACGAGACATATTTGGGAAGAAAACTCATCGCCTCCTAGTAGACCTCATTATATTATGTTGACGCTTCTTTTTATAAAATGTTTAAGATAGTCACTGAATACTGTACACATAACCAAAGCCTTCCCAACTGCCTCAAACAGCACATAAAAGACAAACAGCACAGATGTAGATTATATAAATAACAGAGCTGTTAATTAACTCATCCCCAAACTACAATGCTCATTTAATCATAGTTTAAACTCAAATTTCTGTCACTTAACTTAACCTAAGGGTATAATACTTTCATTAATGGTATCAAGCAATCCCCTCATTATCATCAACACCATCCTTCTCTCCTGCCCACAACTTCTTACCTTATTCTACTCCTTTGCAACAACCAATTATTATTTATTCAGGGCCTACTGTGTAGAAGTTTATTACCCTACTGTTAGTCCACTGTTACTTTTTCTTCTGCACTAAACAAAAGAAAACAATTATCACAAACACCTTCTCAAAAAGTACTATCATAATTTTGATGGCTACATGAATGATATAAGGATATTAAAGGAAAAGAGAATACAACAGAAAAGATCCCAAAGGATGAGAAGGCTTTAAAAAAAACCATACTGACAAACTATTATGAAAATCATGGGTTTTATTAGTGAGGGTCACCCTGTACAGAAGAAAACATCTTTACTTTTTAACATACGACAATAACGACGTACAAGTCACATAAAATATATTACCCCAAAATGAAAATAAATATTGCTATCTAAATGTTCCACAAAAGTGGAGTAAGGTATTTGACTATTAAAACTAATTTCAATCAAGCAATTATATGTAACTAAACAACATTTAACTTAACACTTAGTGTAAGTACCTACCAACAAGATTCCTAGGAACCTGAATAAAATCCTCCACAAATTCCAAAAATCCTCTAGCTTTTTTTACAGCATCGGCACTCTGTAGAAGGGAGAAAAAATAAACATGAAATCCTGTTTCAGTCCTAAAGGAACCCACAATCCAAAACAAAAACATGAGAGAAAGAAAATTATGAATGATATATTCTACTAAAAGATTATGTTCAGTTCACTGGGAAGAGATTTTTCAGGTTGGGTGGGGCAAGGTGGCTCACATCTATAATCCTAGCACTTGGGAGGCCAAGGCGGGTGGATTGCCTGAGCTCACAGGTTTGAAACCACCTTCTCTAAAAATAGCCAGGTGTTGTGGCGGGTGCCTGCAGTCCCAACGCCTTGGGAGGCTGAGGCAAGACAGGAGTTTGAGGTTGCCATAAGCTGTGATGCCAGAGCACTCTACTGAGGGCCACAAAATGAAGACTCTGTCTCAAAAAAAAAAAAAAAAAATGATTTTTCAGTAAAGTGAAAATGTCTCTATTAAAAAAAAAAAAGGCTGTTTTTGTAGAGATGCGTTTTGTAAAAACTTACTGATAAGAACATTACAATTCTTAATTTTTTCTTTTTTTTTTTTTTTTGAGATACAGACTCACTTTGTTGCCCTTGGTAGAGTGCCGTGCTGTCACAGCTCATAGTAACCTCCAGCTTCTGGGCTTAGGCGATTCTCTTGCCTCAGCCTCCCAAGCAGCTGGGACCACAGGCGCCCACCACAACGCCCGGCTGTTTTTTTGTTGCAATTTGACTGGGGCTGGGTTCAAACCCGCCACCCTCGGTATATGGGGCCAGTGCCCTACAACAATTCTTAATTTTTAATGGTTATAATTAAGAACTAGAAGAGAACTCTAAAGGGATTTTGTAGTGCTCAATAGTATATTACTGTCCACTTTTATTTGTTCCTTAATACCACAGTTCAAATTCATTGTGGGCTCATTACATCATGTAATATCCAACAAAAAAAAAATTCTAAATGTATCCAGTGCTCATAAACTAATTATTATTATCCTTATTTTACAATGAGGATATCTATAAAGTAACTTGCTCCAAGCCCACACAAAGTACTGGAGACAGAATTCCAACCCAGGCAGTATATCTCCATACCTCGCCCATTTAAATTATTAATACTGCCCACTTTTAAAGGTTTCAGGGAAAAAATAAGGCTTCTAGTCAGATTTACCACATGAACAATCTTTCCTAACAGCTACATATAAAAAGTTGGCTAGAAGGGCGGCACCTGTGGTTCAAAGGCGTAGGGCACCGGCCCCATATGCCGGAGGTGGCGGGTTCAAACCCAGCCCTGGCCAAAAACTGCAAAAAAAAAAAAAAAAAAAGTTGGCTAGAAATTATCACTCAAAAAAACCCACGAAAGATGGTATTAATAAAAAGTCTGTTTGTATTTAAATAGATAGATAGACAGAGTATCACTACATTGCCCAGTCTGGATTCAAACTCTAGGCTCAGGTGATCCTCCTGCCTCAACCTCTGGAGTAGCTCAGATGACAGACACACAACCCCACACCCAGGTGAATTTTAAATCACCTTTCTATCCCTGCAAAAGTCACAACTAAAGAGTGACAAAGTACCACCCACACTCAAGCTCTACAAAAGATACTCTATTACTTATTACTTTCTATTTGCTGTTTCTGAGGGCCTAACACACAGTAAGCAACTCAAAAAAACATTTGGATTGGGTGGCACCTGTGGCTCAATGGAGTAGGACACAGGGCCCCATATGCCAGAGGTAGCGGGTTCTAACCCAGCCCTGGCCAGAAACTGGAGAAAAAAAAATAACCGTGGATAAGTTATTTGTAATGGGCGTAAAACTGAATAAAAGGATCGGCACCCGTAGCACTGTGGTTACAGCGCTGGCCACATACACCCAGGCTGGCAGGTTCAAACCTGGCCCAGGCCAGCTAAACAACATTGACAACTGCAACAAAAAAAGACTTGGGTGTTGTGGCAGGCACCTGTGGTCCCAGCTACTTGAGAGGCTGAAGCAAGAGAATTGCTTAAGCCCAGGAGTTTGAGGTTGCCATCAGCTGTGACGCCGCAGCACTCTACCCTGGGTAATATAGGAAGACTCTGTCTTCAAAAAAATATTAATAACTGAATTAAACTCAGAAGGCATTAGTTAAGGAAATCTTTTAATCCCCCAATACAAAACCAACTTCAACTACCTTCACAGGTAACGATTACTAGACTGATGGATTTTATTTCTTTTTTTTTTTTTTTTGTAGAGACAGTCTCACTGTACCGCCCTCGGGTGGAGTGCCGTGGCGTCACACGGCTCACAGCAACCTCTAACTCTTGGGCTTACGTGATTCTCTTGCCTCAGCCTCCCAAGCAGCTGGGACTATAGGCGCCCGCCACAAAGCCCGGCTACAGACTGATGGATTTTAAATGAATAAATTCTACCTCAAAAGTGTTTCCATGGGAAATTAAAATTCCAGATAAAATATGATCCAAAAACAGATAGCATGCTATAATAAAGTTAGCTGAAGCAGAACAGCTTACCTCTCCATAAATTCTAAATGTTCCAGTATCTTCATCTAACTCAATAGCGGTAACTCCAGGAACTTTCCTAGCTTGCTGTATATTACTACCATGCGTCCCTATTGCCAGACCCATTAAATCTTCTCTCACAACAAATTCCTCATGAAAAGCTGCTGCAAGTTGTTTTGTGCACTAATAAGGGAAGAAAATTAGAAATCATTATAAAAGATCCAAAATAAAATGGTTTTTTGTATCCCTATCTTCACAATAGCCAAGAGGTGGAAGCAACCCAAATGCCTATCAACAAACAAACGAATAAACAAAATGAGGTATATACACACAGTGCAATTATCAGCCAGCCTTAATAAGAAATTCTGACTTATACGATATGAGTGAACCTTGAGATTATTATGCTAAATGAAATAAGCCACTCACAGAAATGACTACTGCTGCATGATTTCATCTATCTGAGGTATCTCGAATAGTTAAATTTATAGAAAACTGAAAAGTACAATGGTAGTTGCTAGGGGCTGGGGACAGAGGGAAATGAGGAAATTGTTCTCTAAAACAGAGGCCCCAAACTTTGACCCTAGGGACTGGTTTCATGGAAGACAATTTTCCCACCACTGGGGAATGAGGGGGCAACAGAAAGGATGGAAGAGGAGGGAAAGCTCCCGCAGTGGTGCCGCCCACCCTGGTTCTTAATAGACCACAGACAGTTATGGGTCTATAAACTGGGAGTCGGGGACCAAGGTTTTAAATAGGGTAGATTTTCAGTTTTGCAAGATAAAAAGTTCTGGAGATTGGTTAGTAAATATAAGTATATTTACCGTCACTTAAAACTGGTTAAGAAGGTAAATTTTGTTACCTATACTTTAAAACCACAATTTTTTTAAATTAGGAAGGAAAAAAAACAACTTAAAAAGGAACAAAAGTCAACCTCTTAAGTTATAAGAGAACTGATCTGATGTGGTAAGAATCAAAGGAAAATTTTTAATCAGTCTATTTAATCATGATCACAGAAAACAGTAATTCTTAAAAAATCTCCCAAAATTTAGACACAGGCAATTCCCATTTCAGACAATTTTGGCTTTAAAATTTGTTCATATGTCCCTTGTATGATGATTAATCCCTTGAATTAATGAGGATACTTAGAAATTTGACCTAAGGATAAAGCTGCCTCAATTTCTCTAAGTCAAGACAGTATGCTCATGCATGTGTGTTCAGGTGGTTCAGGTGGAGCGTGTAAAAGTGAGGGAAAGAACAGATCCTAATACTATGGCATTGAAAAACAGAAGAAAACACAGTATCTTAGGACAAGACAGAGGGTAACAAACATGTTACTGGATGCCTCAATCCTAGTCCTCCACTCCTCTCCTCTCACATAGTAACTGTTACAATGAAATAGTTACTGGTGGAAACAGTGTCATGAGCGACATATGACAGGGTAGCAGAGCAAAGAAGAATTACCAATATGGTTCTACTGCACATCCCTAGTTAATTTCCTAGCAATTTGGTACTTGTCATCTAATTACCAAAAAAATGTCCAACAGGTATTTAGCAAATGGAAAGTCATGTTTGATACAAGTAAAATGCAAAAGCAATTCTTCTAAGGAAATGACAAATCCAGGCATTAGCCACACAAAAAAGTCCTAGGTTCCCTTAAACAACAGTCAAGTACTTTGAACTCAGGAACGCTAAAAATATACTTAATGAGGCTCGTGCCTGTGGCTCAAGTGGCTAAGGCGCCAGCCACATACACCTGAGCCGGCAGGTTCAAATCCAACCTGGGCCCGCCAAACGATGGCTGCAACCAAAAAAAAAAAAAAAAATAGCTGGGCGTGTGGCAGGCACCTGTAGTCCCAGCTACTTGGGAGGCAGAGGCAGGAGAATCACTTGAGCCCAGGAGTTAGAGGTTGCTGTGAGCTGTGATGCCACATGCCACAGCACTCTACCCAGGGTGACAGCTTGAGACTCTGTCTCAAAAAAAAATATATATATATATATATGTATATGAAACTAAATGGGACACACAAAAAACCTTTTGTAGGTAAACTCACTTACTTCTAAATGCTTAGTGGCCTCTTCATTTCTGGACATTAGCATCAACTTTGTACGAATACTTCGCAAATGCATGTCACTTAAAATATTTACTCTCTTCACAGTTGCTTCACTGGCAGACTACAAACAAACATGTTAATCATTCAAAATTTTAATCAATTCTCAAGGTCACACATGCACAATCTTTTTACAAAGCCTTTCTTGACGCTTATCTACTATACTTCTCCCTTCACCAACACCTCCCCTCCTTGAGTAAACCTACTTTCCTTTCTGAATTCCCATATAACTCAAGTCTGCTATCCACAATACACTGATGGGGAAATACAGGATTCACATGCATTATGAATTTTATGATGTTAAGAATGTCATGTTAAGAATTTTATTTTGGGGCTCAGTGCCTGTAGCTCAGCGGCTAGGGCGCCAGCCATATACACCAGAGCTAGGGGTTTGAACCCAGTCCGGGCCTGCCAAACAACGACAACTACAACTAAAAACTGGCTAGGCATTGTGGCAGGCACCTGTAGTCCCAGCTGTGTGGGAGGTTGAGGCAACAGAATCATTTAAGCCCAAGACTTTAAAGGTTGCTGTGAGCTGTGATGCCTCAGCACTCTACCAAGGGAGACATAGAGAGACTCTGTCTCAAAAAGAAAAAAATATATATTTTTGGTCAGGCATGGTGGCTCACACCTATAATCCCAGCACTCTGAGATGCCAAGGTGGATGGACTGCCTGAGTTCACAGGTTCGAGACCACCCCAGCCAGAGTGAGATCTCATCTCTAAAAATAGCCAGCCTTATAGCAGGTGCCCAAAGTCCCAGCTACTCAGAAGGCTGAGGCAAGAGAATCGCTTGAGTCCAAGAGTCTGAGGTTACTGTGAGCTGGGACGCTATGGCACTCTACTGGAGACAACAAAATGAGGATCTGTCTCAAGAGGAAAAAAAAAAAAAAAAAGAAATTTTATTTTTCTCCTTACTTTAAGAGAGCTCAAAATTAGTATTTTACAGCTACAAAAAAAAAAAAAAATTTCTTCCAAACGTATTAATAAATTCACAATACATCAAGTTTACATTAGCGTTTATTTTCTGAAACATCTAATTACAAAACGTATGTAATGCCCATTAACTTGCCACCCTAAAATATTGTGTTATCTTACCAGTATCATTAGCTGTGTAGTTTCCGGATGGTAAAAAATTCTGCATGCTCCTACTGCCTTCTTAAAATCTTTATGAGCATTTTCATTAGCACACCTAAAGAGAAATCAGTTCAAGTGTAAGTCCTCAATAATAGATTAAAGTTGTCATGTAAACTCAGTATTTCATTTCATTAAAATCATTGTTATAAGATTTTCCTATCAAGATTCTAAATGGGTGTTTGGGGGAGAAATCATTGTTTTATTAACACTGAAAACTCTTAATTCACAGGGCAATTCAACAGTAAACAAAATTACTCACGCCTCTCTCAAATCCTCTGGAACATCCACTGTGCACTTAAAGAAGGTATTTTTTTTGACAGTTTTATTTTGATTGACAGGCCGAAGTCGTTCAAATGTGACTATTTCATTGTAAGTAGCATCACAAGCAGCATATTCAATGACATAAAACTAAAAGACATCAAAATACTTTAAAAATCCCACGAGAACAGAAATAATGAACCTTAAATGAAGTTCTAGTTACCTTGCTCAGCTTAACCAACAAACCCTCCCCAACATGGCACAAATACTAAGCACAGCTTAACTACATCAATCTGATTTGCCTACACAAGATTACAGATTCTTACAAGCATGAACCTCGGTGGTCCTTACATGCTTGAGGTGTACCTCTAGAGAGCAGCTTTGGTGTTTGCCAATATAGAACACAAACAGAAATTAATGCTAATGAACTTTTGAAATGTTTAATCAACTATTTCTGAGGTAGCTTTTAGAAAAAGAAAAAACTGAGAGTTGGAAAAACATTTACAAGAACCAAGGGTTGAGTTATTTTCAAGATCACTTACTTCTCCTTTCATCATCCGAACTTTAGCCAACCACCATCCACATGGTTCTTGGTCATTTGCTCTTGAATATACCTGGAAGAGGGGAGAAATGCCTTTATCAATTCTTCCCCAAAGATTTCAATATGTAAACTGAATTGCCAAATGCCAAATCCCACTAAACTTGAGAATAAAAAATGACATTTTATTGAAATTGATGTACTAAATTAAAGGCAGTGTAATGAAAGTGTCATACATGCTTAGATTTTACTACTTAAAAATAAAACTAAACATTCTTTGTGCAATCTGGCTTCTTGAAAATAAAACTACAAATTCATGAAGATTTACTAAACAAATATTTTTGATTTTTTTTTTTTTTTAAGAGACGAGTCTCACTTTCTCACCCTAGGTAGAAGGCCGTAGCATCACAGCTCACAGCAACCTCCAGCTCTTGGCTTAGGTGATTCTCTTGCCTCAGCCTCCCAAGTAGTTGAAACTACAGGTGGCCGTCACAACACCAAGCTATTTTTTGTTGCAGTTTGGCCAGGGCCGGGTTTGAACCTGCCACCCTCAGTATATGGGGCCGGTGCCCTACTCACTGAGCCACATGCACCGCCCAAAACAAATAGTTTCACAAAATGTTCTTTCACACAATATAAAACACAGATCTTCCTGTTTCTGTCAACATTGTTCATCAAAATTGAGAATTGTTTCAGCTCGGCACCCGCATCACAATAGTTACAGCACCAGCCACATATACCGAGGGTGGCAGGTTCAAACCTGGCCCAGGCCAGCTAAACAACTGCAACAACAACAAAAAACAATACCTGGGTGTTATGGCGGGCACCTGTAGTCCCAGCTACTTGGGAGGCTGAGGCAAGAGGCTCACGAAAGCCCAAGAGTTTGAGGTTGCTGTGAGCTGTGATGCCACAGCACTCTATACCAAGGGCAACATAGTAAGACTCTATCTCAAAAAAACAAAAAAAAATTGTTTCAGAAAGTAATAAACTCAACTTAAAATTCCTTCAAGAATTATGACATTCAAAGCCAGGTGTGGTGGCTCACACCTGTGATCCCAGCACTTGGGAGGCTGAGGCAGGTTGATTACCTAAGGTCACAGGTTCGAGACCAGCCTGAGCCAGAGTGAGACCCCATCTCTAATAGCTGGGCATTGTGGTAGGTGCCTGTAGTCCCAGCCCCTAGGGAGGCTGAGGCAAGAGGATTGCTTGAGCCCAAGAGTTTAAGATGGCTGTGAGCTAAGACACCAAGGCGCTCTACTGAGGGTGACCAAGTAAGATGAATTATGACATTCAGATCCCTTCTTAAAAGATCTTAAATATACTAAAACTGTTTAGCTGAATAACAAAAAATTACACACATTTAGTCCATCTAGCAGAATATACATGTATAAGTACCTTATAAAAAGTATCCACAAAACCTAAATCTTACATTCTTTACATCTTATGTCAGTTTTAATGACATAGTAATTATAAAAGTTTCTATTGGGATTCTTATAATTCAGCAGCTTCTTTAATGCATTTTCAATACATGGAGGGCAGGGATGGTGCTGGAAGAAACAGGTAATACTCTCCTCATCCGCCTCCCTCCTCCAAAATCTTGAGCATAGGAACTAAGACTGCCCTTGTAGAAGTGGCCAGGAAAAACTACCATGGATACTAAGAGCCACCTTGAAGAGACAAAGGCAATCAACTATGGATATGCAAACCATTTTAGAAGCCTAAAGCTTCCATTAAGATTGTCTAAGAATAGGCTTTGTGTCCACAGCACAGTGGTTACAGGCTGGCAGGTTTGAACCCAGCCTAGGCCAGCTAAACAACAATGACAAGTGCAACAACAACAAAATAGCCAGGTGTTCTGGCAGGCACCTGTAGTCCCAGATGCTTTGGAAATTGAGGCAGGAGAATGGCTTCAGCCCAGGAGTTGGGAGGTTGCTGTGAGCTGTGACGCCGCAGCACTCTACCAAGGGCAACACAGTAAGACTCTGTCTCAAAATAAAAAAACATGGGGTGGCGCCTGTGGTTCAGAGGGTAGGGCGCTGACCCCATATACCAAGAGTGGTGGGTTCAAAACCGACCCCGGCCAAACTGCAACCAAAAAATAGCCGGGCACTGTGGTAGGTGCCTATAGTCCCAGCTACTTGGGAGGCTAAGGCAAGAGAATCTCCTAAACCCAGGAGTTGGAGGTTGCGGTGAGCTGTGTGACACCAAGGCACTCTACCAAGGGCGATAAAGTTAGTCTCAACAACAACAACAAAAAAATCTCAGACTATGAAAGTCTTCCACGTGGTGACCTCCTAGATCAATGGTTCCAACCTTCCTTCTTAATGCCATGACCCCCTCACCAACCATAAAATTATTTTCATTGCTACTTCATAACTGTAATTTTGCTGTTATGAATCATAAATGTAAATATCTGATAAGGTTGGGGGTCACCACAACATGAGGAACTGTATTAAAGGGTCGTGGCATTAGGAAGGTTGAGAACCACTGTTCCAGATGAATATTCTCAGTGTTATTTATTTCTAAGGAGAAAATGGAAGGAAGGTATTCTCATCCAGTTCCTCACTCGACTGTGAATCATCACGCAAAGTCCTTCGACAAGAGCTTACATCAACCTGTTTCCCTAAAAGGTAAAAGGAAAAATAAACAATATTCTCTCGCCTTTTAAGATGTTTGTGTACCAAAATTTACTTCCTACATGGAAAAATGCCAAAATTGGGTATGTTATACAAAGACTACTAGAAAGAAATTAAAAAAAAGCAATAAAATGAAATGGACTAATGAATCCAATTAAATATTAAAATATGCCATGATTACAGTGCAAAGATTTGTCACTCCCTCTTTAATAAAATGAGAAGCCACCAAAAATTTCAAAATATTCAAATACTGCTAGAATAAGCTAAAATGTGTTAGCAATATATTAAATCTAATATAAATATTTGTATGATGAATATGTTCTAGGTTCATGCATGTCAGCTGAGCAGTTACAGTTAGAGAACTGTATCCATTATAGGTGTATGTGTCATAGAAATCAGGAAAATAGGCTGGGTACGGTGGCTCACACCTGTAATCCCAGCACTCTGGAGACCAAGGCGGGTAGACTGCCTGAGCTCATGGGTTCAAGACCAGCCTGAGTCAGAGTGAGACCTCATCTCTAAAAATATAGGCGTTGTGGCGGGTGCCTGCAGTCCCAGCTACTTGGGAGGCTGACGCAAGAGAATCATTTGAGTCCAAGAGTTTGAGGTTGCTGGGAGCTATGATGTCACAGCACTCTACCAAAGGTGACAAGTGAGACTCAATTCAAATTAAAAAATTCCAAAAGCCTTATTTTAGGGCTCTTTCCACCAAACTCCAAGTTGAACTTTGTTACAACAAAGGTCTCCAAGCGGGCATGGTGGCTCACGCTTATAATCCCAGCCCTCTGGGAGTCTGAGGCAGGAGGATCGCCTGAGCTCAGGAATTTGAGACATGCCTGAGCAATAGTGAGACTCTATCTCCACTAAAAATAGAAAATCTGAGGCAAGAGGATCTAGAGTCCAGAAGTTTGAGGGTGCTATGAGCTATGACACCACAGCACTCTATCCAGGGAGAGTCATCAGACTCTGCCTCAAGAAAAAAAAAAAAAAGTCTCCATATTCAAGCACACAACCACAAATTAACTTAAATGGAACTCCAGTCTGGATACCAAAGCTAGCAATTTTTCATTCAAGTTAATAATGTTCAACTATGCCTTTCAAAGTAACAAACAAACCAGGAGCAGTGGCTCATTCCTGTAATCCTAGCACGCTGGGAGCCTGAGGCGGGTAGACTGCTTGAGCTCAGGAATTCAAGACCAGCCTGAGCAAGAGCAAGAGCAAGACTCCGTCTCTAAAAATTAGCCAGGTGTTGTGGCAGGAGCCTAGAGTCCTGATTGCTCGGGAGGCTGAGGCAAGAGGACAGCTTGAGCCCAAGGGTTTGAGGTTACTATGAGCTATGACACCAGGCTACTCTACTGAGGGCAACCAAATGAGACTGCCTCAAAAAAATAAAGTAACAACCAAATAAAGATAATATGAACCAGTTTTCATAAATTGTCTGTATTTCCACTCCAAATAGTATTTACTATAAAACTGATTACTTATCCTAATGGCTCATTTTCCAACACGAGATACATTTATTGAGTACTGTTGCTATGTTATCTGCCATTATGTATCATTACAATTTATAAAGAAATAGAAAAGCAAGCTTAACATCTGGAATGCACTAATGGGAGTTTTCTACCAATACTATTATCTCATTCATATTTAAGGTTGATACTTCAACAAATGAGTTTCATACCAACTTTCTTTACAGTATTACATCCTGGAAACTGGATACTCCCAAAAAGAAATGTGAAGTCATGAAGATTATGTTCACATCCCCCTTGAAGTGTGAGCATTCCCCTAGAAGCAAGACTAACAATGGACTTAGTATTATGGGAAAGACTGAATCCTGAAGACTGACACCTAAAAGTTCAAATTCAAAACTTCTTTTAAAGGTAGAAAGGAGGCTGGGCCCAATGGCTTAAGCTTGTAATCCTAACACTTTGGTAGGACTAGGCAAAAACATCACTTGAGGCCAGGAGTTTGATAGGTTGCTACCAACCTAAACAAGAGCAAGACCGTGTCGCTACAAAAAGTAAAAAAATTAGCCGGGTGCGGCAGCACACTCCTGTACTTCCAACTACTCAGAAGGATGAGGCAAGAGATCACTTGAGCTAGAGGCTGAGGTTGCAATAATATGTGATCTTGCCACTACATGCTAGCCAGGCCAAAAGAGTGAGCCCATCTCAAAAAAGCGGAAAGGGAGGAGGGACACAGAACATAAACCACACATTTTTATTTTATCTTTTGCATGAATATTTAGTTAAAAAGTTATAGTGTAAAGGAGCGCCTTCAGTTTTATTTCCTTTTTTTTTTTGAGACAGAGCCTCAAGCTGTTGCCCTAGGTACAGTGCCATGGCATCACAGCTCACAGCAACCTCCAACTCCTGGGCTCAAGCGATTCTCCTGCCTCCGCCTCCCAAGTAGCTGGGACTACAGGCATCCACCGCAACACCAGGCTATTTTTTGGTTGTAGCCATCATTGTTGTTTGACGGGCCCGGGCTGGATTCAAACCCGCCAGCTCAGGTGTATGCGGCTGGCGCCTTAGCCACTTGAGCCACAGCCGCTGAGCCTTTATTTCCTTTTTTATCCAATTACTCTCTAGGTATCCATTTCAACATTTTAACTAAAATATATAAATGTAAATGTAACCATAACACCTGACAATTTACCATGTAGCTGGAAGGAAAGGCACATGTCACAAGAACAAAAACTTGCCAATTCTTATTTTAGCTAATAATACTAAACCAGAAAACTCTATAATTCAAAAACAATTTCTTTTTTATTTCAGATATGCTAGACCCAAGGAAAAAATATATAGATATAGCAGCTTGAGATGTCTATGCAACACATGTTGTGTGTTCCTTATGAACGAACAAGGCAGATATCTACAATAAAAGATAAAAACTCTGAAATCACAAGACTGTAGGAGTTGGGAGACAGATTTCTACTGTCCTTCCAACAGCCCTAAACATTATTTATATATGCAGTTTAAAATAAAATCTATTCTGGCTAAAGACTGATTTAAAAAAAGTGAAAAAAGAGAAGAACACTCCATTTTCCCATTACTTTCAACTTTAAAACCCTATTTTCCTAGCAAAATGAACCATTAAAAGACAAATGCTTAGAAAAAATCCAATACTATATTATATATTAGAGATTCTAAAAGATATGCCATCATTATGCTAAAAGACAAATGAAAAACCTCTAGGTTTGAATATGAAAATTTTCCTTTAGACCTTTTGACAACTTTCTAATGTAAATTATATAGTGCTTTCCTGAGGTCACTACTGACAGTAACTTACATGTTATAACTTCATGTAAGTCTCATAAGCTAGATTATCTGGAAAGCCTATTCAAGCAGCCAACATATATTTAAAGCAATAACATTTTAGACTAAATCCTATGAAACTGTCAATACTCAACCACACCTGACCTAGAATAGTGGAGCTTTCATATGATCCAAGCCTAAAATAATACCTGAAGAGTTCAATGGAAAAGCTCTCTTGGAGCATTTTGTTCCACTTTTCCTACTAATGACTAAATCAAAGTCACCTTTTCCTTCTTCTAGGACGAAGGACTCTCAAGAGATAAAGAAGAACCAGAGCTGCGAATCTGGCGTAAAACTGACCAAAATCTGTAAAAAATATTTGAAAGAACTAACACTGAAAATAGTTATCAGTTTGTTTTCCAACCTCCAGGCAATATGACCTTGGACAAGTTAATAAAGTATTCATGGGATTTAGAGGCCCAGTGCCTGGGTTCATGCCTGTAATTTTAGCGCTATGGGAGGCCAAGGCCAGTGTATTGCTTGAGCTCAGGAGTTCGAAACCAGCCTGAACAAAGCAAGATCCCAAATCGAAAAACTAGCTGGGCGTTGTTACAGGCACCTGTAATCCTACTACTTGAGAGGCTGAGGCAAGAGCTGCTGTGACTAATATTTAGAGGTTTCTTCGGTAGAGCTATCACAGCACTCTACCCAGAGTGACAGACTGAGACAGTCTCAAAAAATAATAATAATAAATAAAAAAACCACCAGTATTTATGGTATTCAGAAAACAGAAACTGCTATGCTAAGTTGAAAAACCTGTTTAAAAAGCATGTTACTGGAGCTTCCAGGCTGGTGAACACATGTATGTGCTGGGCACGTGACCCACAGAAGACATGGAAGCTCTGATTTTCGTATCTTCCCCCACCACCACCATCTTGCCTTACTCACCTCTTCCATTTCACTATTTCTGAGTTGTTTCCTTTATAAAAAAAGGTATAGGTGATCAAGCCTTACTATCTAGAAGTAGGATTGAAAAAGATAGCTATTTTGCAAAATTCCAGAACATTTTAAGAGAAAACAAGTGGGCCATACATGGTGGCTCACGTGCACATTTGGGAGGCCAAAGCAGGAGGATCCCTTGAAGCCAAAGAGTTCGAAACCAGCATGGTAACATAGCAAGACTCCACCACTACAAGAAGGGAAAGAAAGGGGAAAAGAAAGGGCTTTGCTGGGTGTACAGGCGTGTGCCTATAATCCTAGCTATTCAGGGGTGGTGCCTGTGGCTCAGTGGGTAGAGCACCAGCCCCATATACCAAGGGTGGCAGGTTCATACACGGACCCAGCTGAACTGCAACAACAACAAAAATCCTAGCTACTCAGGAGGCTGCCACAGGAGGATCACTTGAACACAGGATTTCAAGTATGAGTGAGCTATGATCATGTCATGCATTCCAGCCTAAGGTGACAGAGCAAAGACCCTGTCTTGTTTTTCTTTTGAAACAGAATCTGGCTCTGTTGTCCAGGCTAGAGTACTGCGGCGTCAGCCTAGCTGACAGCAACCTCAAACTTCAGGACTCAAGAAATCCTCCTGTCTCAGCCTCCAGAGTAGCTGGGGCCATAAGTATGCATCACTACACACAGCTAAATCACACAGCTAAATGTTTCCTTTTTTTTTTTTTTGAGACAAGAGTCTCACTATGTCGTCCTAGATAGAATGCTGTGGCATCACAGCTCACAGCAGCCTCAAACTCTTGGCTTAAGTGATTCTCCTGCCTCAGCCTCCCAAATAGCTGGGACTGCAGGCCCAGGCTGGATTTGAACCCGCCAGCTCCAGTGTATGTGGCTGGCGCCCTAGCCACTGAGGTACAGACACCAAGCCTGAGAATTTCTGGGCTTCTGCCTTGGCCTCCTGCGGTGCTAGGATTGCAGGTATGAACCACAGCACCCAGCTAAGACCCTGTCTTAAAACACAACAAAAAGGGTGGTGCCTGTGGCTCAAGGAGTAGGGCGCCGGTCCCATATGCCGGAGGTGGTGGGTCCAAACCTAGCCCCGGCCAAAAACCAAAAAAAAAAAAAAAGAGAGAGAGAGAGAGGGAAAAGAAGAAGAAAAGAGAGAGAGAGAAAAAAAATTAGCCGTTTATTAAGAATTTATAGAACATGTCTCAGCGTCTGTAGCTCAAGCGGCTAAGGCACCAGCCACATACACCAGAGCTGGCAGGTTCGCTTGAGCCCGAGTTGAAGGTTGCTGTGAGCTATGATGCCATAGTACTTTACCCTGGGCTACAGCTTGAGACTGTCTCAAAGAAAAAAAGAAAAAAAAAAAAATCTATAGAACAGATATGAAAATGTCTAACGTCCTAATTAACTGAATTTTAAAAATCACAAATATATATAATATAATCCTAACTTCTGCAATTTAAAAGTATATTCCTTATCAATGCAAAGAAAAAAAATGGAAAGAATTTTGGTAAATAAGATTTAAGTTGGTGTGGGTGGACCAGCACTCCTACATTAAGAAGGTTAGTTATAATTCTGTTAGTTCATTTTTTTACATTAAGCTTTATTACTCTGAAATTAAAACAGGGCAGGACCAGGCGTAGTGGCTCACGTTTATAATCCTAGCACTCTGGAAGGCTGAGAGCAAGACTCTATCTCTACAAAAAATAGAAAAATTAACTGGGCACTATGGCAGGCACCTATAGTCCCTGCTACCTGGGAGGCTGAGACAGGAGGATCCCCAGGAGTCTGAGGTTACTTTCAGCTAAGCTGACATCATGGGACCATAGCGAGGGTAAGAGAGTGAGACTATGTTTGGAAAAAAAAAAAAAAAGGCGGTGGCAGAAGGCTTTTAAAAAGTTTCCTGTTTCCAAAAACAAAACAAAACAGTTAACAGCTCTGCTCAACGCCTGTAGTTCAGTGAGTAGGGCGCCAGCCACATACACAAGGCTGGTAGGTTCAAGCCCGGCCCAGGCCTGCTAACCAACAATGACAACTGAAACCAAAAAATAGCCTGGCATTGTAGCAGGCTCCTGTAGTCCCAGCGCCTTGGGAGGCTGAGGCAAGAGAATCACTTAAGCCCAAGAGTTTGAAGTTGCTGTGAGCTGCAAAAGTGAAATAAAACATTCTAGGGTCATCATCAATTCCTGAATTACTCAATTCTTAAAAATCATTCCATCTCTAATACACAAACATTTTTATTCATATCATAGGGAGTTAAGTCACAGAGATGGTTCAAGTCAGGGGCTCGGTGCCCATTGCTCAGTGGTTAGGGTGCCGACCACATGCACCAGGGCTGGAGGGTTCAAACCCAGGCCAGGCCAGCTAAACAACAAAGACAACAACAACCAAAAAACAGCCAGACACTGTGGCAGGCGCCTGCAGTCCCAGCTACTTGGTAGGCTGAGACAAGAGAATCGCTTAAGCCCAAGAGTTTGAGGTTGGTATGAGCTGTGACGCTACAGCACTCTATTGAGGACAACACAGTGAGACTCTGTCTCAAAAAAAAAAAAAAAAAAAAAAAAAGAACAGGGCAGGAATGGAGAAAGCAACACCTCTAGCACCCCAGCAAGAATAGTTTTTCCTTTAATGTGAAACTTTACCAGTAAGTGTCCAAACAACAAAGTATAAAAACCTCTACTCCAAATTTGTAATCCTAGAAATTTTCAAAACCTGTTATTCCTTGCTTGACCTAATTCTTGCTTGCCCAAATTGTAGAAGCAAAATTCTATATAAGAAGTAAATTTTGAAAAATGAAAATCAGGTTCTTTTATCTATCCTTGCAGAAAGATGTTATTAGAAAAGAACACAATATTTATAAAATATTTTCAATGGACTCTGAAGTTCGAATGAACATGGTACGTACTCGGCAGCATTGAGTCATATACAGCACCCACTAAGAGCCCTATTTCTTCACACTCTGCTTTGAAGCAGTCACTTGCCACCTATTTCCTTGGATCTTCCCATGCCAAAGACATTTTCTACAAGAGCACTAATACACACACCTGAACTACAGTAACAGATCTCCTTATAAAATTTGTTAGTACTCACTTTGATGAAATCAACTATACAGAAAAAAAGTGATTAAAGTGAGCATTAGGGAGGTGGTTCATGAAGCCCTGAAAATTATAACACGCTTTTCCTTTAGCAAAAGCAAAATAAGACGATGTGAACTTGCAGCAAATAATTAAAACACAGATATAATTTTCTTTGTATTTATTTATTTAATTTTTTTTTTTACAGACAGAGTCTCAGTTTGTCGCCCTTGGTAGAGTGCTGTAGCATTACAGCTCACAGAAACCTCTAACTCTTGGGCTTAGGCTATTCTCTTGCCTCAGCCTCCCAAGTAGCTGGGACTACAGGCGCCTGCCACAATGCCTGGCTATTTTTGTTGCAGTTTGGCCAGGCCGAGTTCAAACCCACAACCCTTGGTATATGGGGCTGGCGCCCTACTCACTGAGCCACAGGCACCACCCCCAGATACAATTTTCAAATTAAGATTAATCGAGGTTGTCAGGGACTAAAGCAATGCAATTCTTTTGCCTCTTTGAACAGTGTCTAAGATTAGTATACAAAATTTACCATTTAAAAAATAGAAAAAAATTGGCAAATAACAAAATCACTTGCAAAGTGCTTATTAGTACAGTGTGTCTAGCACAGAACATATACTTTTTAACCCTTTACGGAGCTCTCAGAAATGAAACATGCAAATTGAGGCATGTAGCAGCCACACCAACCCTTAGGATACACAGCACACTACTGGGTGGTCTTTATTTTTACTAATCAAAATAATTCACCCATGTTGGATTCAGTTTCAATATTTTTCTTTTTTTTGAGACAAAGTCTCAAGCTGTCGCCCTGGGTAGAATGTCGTGGCATCACAACTCATAGCAACTTCAAACTCCTGGGCTTAAGCGAGTCTCTTGCCTCAGCCTCCCAAGTAGCTCGGACTACAGGCACCTGCCATAATGCCCGGCTATTGTTTGGTAGTAGTTGTCATTGTTGTCTGGCAGGCCCAAGCTGGATTCGAACCCGCCAGCTCTGGTTTATGTGGCTGATGCCCTAGCAGCCTGAACTACAGGCGCCGAGCCTCAGTTTCGATATTTTATAACCAAAGTAATATGCAAACAAAAACATCAATATTGCCATACCCATAAAAACCTTAATAGGGTGGCGCCTGTGGCTCAGTGGGTAGGGCGCCAGCCCCACATGCCGAGAGTGGCGTTTGAACCCAGCCCAGGCCAAACTGCGACAACAAAAAAACAGCCGGCATTGTGATGGGTGCCTGTCGTCCCAACTACTCGAGAGGCTGAGGCAAGAGAATCGCCTAAGCCCAGGAGTTGGAGGTTGCTGTGAGCTGTGTGATGCCACAGCACTCTACTGAGGGCGATAAAGTGAGACTCTATCTCTACAAAAAAATAATAATAAATAAATACACCAAAACTCAATAATCCTTTTTTTGTGTGGTACAATTCAAAACACAGTTCCATGCATAATACAACACTGCATTGTACGCACTGATACGTTTTACTTCGCTGTCTTGTGGATATAACATATCTACAGCTGGCCGTTTACCATATTCTTCTTGAACTGCTATACTTAGATGGAAAATGCCTTTTCATGAGACAGAATGGATTGTTATATGAGTAACCAAATGTCCTAAGAACAGCTGGAAGATGTCTAAAAGTGATTTTTTTATGAACATTGGCATTTATTCCTGATATACTGGCATCAAGATCATATGTTTAATTCAAATTGTCTTCTCTCTATTGAGATTGCTGAGGATTGACTTCTTTTAAATTTTAAATGCAGGTCTACACTTTTGTTTTCCAAGTCACATTCTGAGGTACTTGACGGTGGACATTTTTATGGGAAGTATTTTTAAAGTTATGTCTATAACCAATTTCTCCAACAATCATACTTCTGAACTTGACTCTTCAAATTTATTGTATTCCAGACTTGTATATACTCACACAAGATGCTATACTATTTGCAGGAGGCGCCTGTGGCTCAATGAGTAGGGCACCAACCCTATATACTGAGGGTGGCGGGTTCTAACTTGGCCTCGTCCAAACTGCAACAAAAAGATAGCCGGGCATTGTAGCAGGCGCCTATAGTCCCAGCTACTTGGGAGACTGAGGCAAGAGAATCACTTAAGCCCAAGAGTTGGAGGTTGCTGTGAGCTGTGATGCCACAGCACTCTACCAGGGTGACAGTTTGAGACTCTGTCTCAAAAAACAAACAAAAAAATTAAGTCTTCCAATTCATGAACATGAAATGTCTCTGCACGGGGCAGCACCTGTGGCTCAGTGGGTATGGCGCCGGCCCCATATACTGAGGCTGGCGGGTTTGCACCCGTCTCCAGCCAAACTGCAACAAAAAAAAATAGCCAGGCATTGTGGCAGGTGCCTGTAGTCCCAGCTACTCGGGAGGCTGAGGCAAGAGAATTGCCTAAGCCCAAGAGTTGGAGGTTGCTGTGAGCTGTGACGTCACAGCACTCTACCGAGGGTGATACAGTGAGACTGTATAAAAAAAAAACAAAGATTCTACTGTTTACACAAATTATTTCAGGCACAACTGTGAAAAATATTAAGGAGGAAATGTATGATGCTTACAGACTCAAGTCAGGTAACATTAACAGTTAATGTGTGCTGTCTTTTTGTTTGCAAAATGAACAATGCCTACAACTGTTCACACTAAAGGAATATCTTCTACAAAGGAAAGTTTAAGCGGTTGCAAAAATATTTTAGATTATTTTCTTTTTTTAATACTGTAGTATTTTACATTTAGTTCTGTAATCCATTTTGAGTTAATTTTTGTGAGAATTTCAGGTTGTGATTTATTTATGTTTGCAGGTAGATAACCAGTTATTTCGGCACCAGCTATTGAAAAGACTTCCTTTGTGGCAGCATCTCTAGCTTGGCGGCTAGGGGGCCGGCCACATACACGGAGGCTGGCGGGTTTGAACCCAGCCTAGGTCTACTAAAATAAGAATGAGAACTGTAACAACAGCAAAAAGAAAATTACCGGGCCTTGGGGAAGGTGCCTGTATTCCCAGCTATTTGGGAAGCTGAGGTAAGAAAACCGCTTACACCCAAGAGTTTGAGGTTGCTGTGAGCTGTAACGCCAGGCACTCTACCAAGGGCAATATAGTAAGGCTCTATATCTTAAAAAAAAAAAAAAAAAAAAAACTTCCTTTGTTTCATTATATTGCCTTCATGCTTGCCAAACTTATGTTGACTGTATTTATGTTAGTCAATCTGGGGATTCTTGTTCTCCTCCACTATCTATTTGTCCATCCTTACACTGATTATTGCAGTTTTTTGTTTTGTTTTTTGTTTGTTTTTTTGAAAAACAACCCCAGTTTTTATTAAGCAGATTTACACAACTGGTTATTCATCTGTAGTTAAAACATTGTAAGTTTGCATTTACTGCTAACAGTTTTTTGTTTGAGACAAGGCCTCTCTCTGTTATCCTGGCTAGAATACAGGGCATCATCATAGCTCATCGCAACCTCAAACTCACAGGTTCAAGAGATCCGCTCCAGTAGCTGGGACTCCAGGTATACACAACCATGCCTGGTTAATTTTTTAAAATATTTTGTAGAGACAAGGTCCCGCTGTTGCCCAGGCTAGTCTCAACCTCTCGGCCTCAAGCAATCCTCCCAGTTACGCCTCCCAAAGTGCTAAGACTACAGGAGTGACCCACTGTCAGGCCTTGATAGCTATTTATCAGTAAAGGATCTCAGCTTAGCTACCCCACCCTATATAAAGGAGGTACAAATGAGATTTGAAAATCTCTTTGAATATTACTACCAAGACAACTTCCTATGAGAAATATATTTAGCATATTTGAGCACCTAAGAGGAATGGTACCAATTTGTTGGAAACTAGAAATCAAATTTTCTATGTGCATCAAACTCATTGTTGCACCTGTGTCTATTACTTCCAAGTTTGGTTTTTTTTTAATTTTTATACAGACAGGGTCTCATTAATGTTGCCCAGGCTGATCTCAAACTCTTGGTCTCAAGTCATCTCCCCACTTCAGCCTCCGAAAGTGCTGGGATTGCAGGTGTGAACCACCCTGCCCAGCCTACAGTTTAATTATAATCTAGCAGTTTGGGTTTTTCTGTTTGTTTGTTTGAAGACAGAGCCTCACTACAGCACCCTCAGTAGAGTGCAATGACATCACAGCTCACAGCGACCTCAAACTAACTCTTGGGCTTAAGCAATTTTCTTGCCTTGGCCTACCAAGTAGCTGGGACTATAGGCACCCACCACAACGCCTAGCTATTTTTGTTGCTGTTGTTGCAGTTGTCATTCTTGTTTTAGCAGGCCTGGCCAGGTTCAAACCCACCAGCCTGGGTGTATATGGCGGGCGCCCTACACACTGAACTATGGGCGCCGCCCTTCTACGTTTCTTTTTATCCAACAGCAAAGAACTGTTTAACACTGAAAACAGACATCCAGGATATACTAAGCATGAATCAAAGCAAGAGAAATAGGATCTCCTATTCTTATTCGAGATAAGGACAGAAAAGGCCTGAATAACATATACAACATCAACAGTTTTTTAAACTAAGTATTTTTCTTCTTCTTTACTCTCTGTACTTTATTTTCTATTTTCCAAAGACATTTCTAGAATATTCTAGAAGGCAATATAGTAATTAGAATATTTCACATTGCCAGCTCAGTGCCAGTAGCACAGTGGTTACAATGCCAGCCACATGCACCAAGGCTGGCAGGTTCAAATGCGACCTCAGCCAACTAAACTATGACAACTCCAACAAAAAAATAGCCAGGCATTGTGGCAGGCGCCTGTAGTCCCAGCTACTTGGGAGGCTGAGGCAAGAGAATCGCGTAAGCCCAAGAGTTGGAAGTTGTGAGTTGTGACGCCATAGCACTCTACTGAGGGCAACATAGTGAGACTCTGTCTCCACCAAAAAAAAAAAAAAAAATTTCACATTGTTATATCTGAACAATATTGACAATGACCATTATAAAAAGATAACATTTACAAGGACGCTGAAGCAAAATTCACAGGAAAAATTTAAAGTAATTTAGCAAAAAGAACAGCATACCAGTTTCTTTTAAAATCAAATTGTTCTTATTTTTGCAATTATTTTCACTATAGTTATAATTCCATAAAGCTAGAAATGGGAGAGCGGAGATCAGTTCTAACGCCCCAAAACTCAAGCACTGCTACATTACACAGCCATTACCAACAACAGAACAGACAGAAGAAAGGAATTAGATGTATCCTCAATGAGTTAAGCCAATTTCCTATAAGGATGTTTACTTCAACCAAAAAAAATAGGAATAGGAAAATAAACTTAAAAATTCATACCTCAACTTCATCTCCTTCACTGATTTCTTTTTTTATATCAGGTGGTGGTGGTAATCTAACTTCATTAAATGGAACCTGGCGTTCTGGCTGCCAACTGAAGGATTAGAAAATAACAATTTTAAATTATGTCATTTTGATAGCCTATGAAATATATACTCTATGCTTATAGCTATACAGTTTTCAAGTTAATTTAACTTTCCCTAAAGAGGGAAAAAAACAACTTTCATACTATATATTTTCCCAAGTAATTACTGAGGGAGAATAGATTTTGAATGATTCTTGATGAAGTTTATATATAATTAACATCATTGATAATTACGTACTACCAACTAAATTAAGTATTCTAAGAATCATACCTAGATGATTTTGCAAATGAAATAGTCTAAGTTCACAATGATGACTTAGATTTGAAATAATGTCACACCAACACAACTGACAAATAGTAGTTAAGTTCAATTTATTTCAGTTTTATAATATGACTTGTCCAAAAAGGAATACAATCTCAGACTACAAAACAATATAAATTTGAGAATTCTTTTTAGCATACATGTTCACGAAATACAAAAAAAAAAAAAAAAAAAAAAAAGGCAATTATTC
This sequence comes from Nycticebus coucang, assembly GCF_027406575.1. Classification (NCBI taxonomy): domain Eukaryota; kingdom Metazoa; phylum Chordata; class Mammalia; order Primates; family Lorisidae; genus Nycticebus; species Nycticebus coucang. Next base: position 93,698,527 of record NC_069795.1, read on the forward strand.
TGAATAGCCAAATTATAGAAGATTTCATTTTCTCATATTCTATTTATCTTTTCCGCTATGGGCACATATACCATAAATTAAACCTAGAAAAAGGCTGGGTGCAGTGGCTCATGCCTGTAATCCTAGCACTCTGGGAGGCTGAGGCAGGTAGATTGCCTGAGCTCAGGTTTGAGACCAGACTGAGCAAGAGCAAGATCCCATCTCTAAAAGTAACTGTGCATTGGCTCGGCGCCTGTGGCTCAAGCGGCTAAGGTGTCAGTCACATACATCACACCTAGTGGGTTCGAATCCAGCCCAGGCCTGCCAAACAATGACAGCTGCAACCAAAAAATATCCAGGCACTGTGGTAGGTGCCTATAGTCCCAGCTGCTTGGGAGGTGGAGGTAGGAGAATGGCTTGAGCTCAGGAGTCAGAGGTGGCTGTGAGCTGTGATGCCACAGCACTCTACCCAGGGCGACAACTTGAGGCTCTGTCTCCAAAAGAAAAAGCTTTGCCTTGTGCAGGGCATCTGTAGTCCCACCTACTTGGGAGGTAAGGCAAGAGAACTGGTTGAGCCCAAGAGTTTGAGGTTGCTGTGAGCTGTGACAACATAGCACTCTACCCAGAGCAACAGCGTGAAATTCTGTCTCCGAAAAATAAAAAAATTATAAAAAAAGAAAAAGAGACCTAGTAAAAACTTACCTTTAATCTTTGAAGTGAATATGAATATAATAAACTAATTTAAGAGTTATTTAACTGGCATTTTTTTGTGTTGTATTTTTAGGCTGAATTTATACTTAAAATTCCTGGCAGCCCTGTGGCTCAAAGGAGTAAGGCACCAGCCCCATATAGAGGTGGTGGGTTAAAACCCAGCCCTGCCAAAAACTAGAAAAAAAAAAAAAATTCTTCATTACTGGCGCGACGCCTATAACTCAAGCCATTAAGGCACTGACCACATACAGCAGAGCTGGCAGGTTCAAATCCAGCCCGGGCCTGCCAAACAGCAATGACTACGACAACCAAAAAATGCCTGGGCGGGCTCAGCACATGTGGCTCAAGTGGCTAAGGCGCCAGCCACATACACCTGAGCTGGCAGCTTTGAATCCAGCCCAGACCCGCCAAATAACCATGATAGTTGCAACTAAAAAATAGCCAAGCGTTGTGGCAGGCACCTGTAATCCCAGGTACTTGGGAGGCTGAGGCAAGAGAATCACTTAAGCCTAAGAGTTTGAGTTGCTGTGAGCTGTAATGCCACAGCACTCTACTGAGGGGGACATAGTGAGACTCTGTCTTAAAAACAAACAAAAAAAAAGCCAGGCATTGTAACAGGTGCCTATAGTCTGAGCAAGCACAAGATTCTCTCTCTACTGAAAACAGAAAAAACTAGCCAGGCATGGTGATGGTGCCTAGTTACTCGGGAAGCTGAGGCAAAAGAAATGCTTGACCGAGGAGTCTTGAGGTTGCTGGGATGATGCCACAGCACTCTGCCCAGGGCAACAGAGAGAGACTCTGTCTCAAAAAAAAAAAAGCCATGGATGGATGGGAGAATCGCTTGAGCCCAGGAGTTGGAGGTTGCTGTGAGCTGTTATGCCATGGCACTCTACCCAGGGTGACAGCTTGAGGCTCTGTCTAAAAAAAACAAAAAGAAAAAAAAAAGTGCCTGGGCTTTGTGGCAGGCACCTATAGTCCCAGCTACTCAGGAAGCTGAAGCAAGAGAATCGCTTAAGCCCAGGAGTTGGAGGTTGCTGTGAGCTGTGATGGCATAGCACTCTACCCAGGGCCAACAGTGTGAGGCTCTATCTCAAAAAAAAAAAAAAAAAAAAATTCCTCATTACTTTTAAATTCCCAAAACTCCTATCTTATGCCTAGGAGATACACTAGCACATAAAATACTAGGTTTCTATGTGCAAATACTGGGCATAGCAGCAGTTACAAGTACAGATTTTAGGGTGCTTTCATTTCACTGTCACCATCTAAATGGCAGCTCCTCAAGGACAGAAATCATCTCAACACTTGTTTCTACATGAAGCAGCTGCTGGGCAAAGATCATTTCAGGCAGTTCCAGAAGTAGTTTAAAAGTGGAAGGTGAACAGTTCTTCTCTGACCTTTAATTTTAACAGCACTTTTATAACCCTTCGTAACCACACTATCTTTCCTATTTTTAGACCACATAACCCCTACAATATCTATAAAATTGATAACTAGTCCTTACTATTATCAACCAATTAAAGGTCTAATATTTTATTCTGATTACCAGTAGCCACCTGGAAAGCCTACAAACATCATCTCAACATTCTGGGCTTTTAGGAATTAAGCATATTATAAACTCATTTCAAGTACTTTTGCAAAACTACTGTACTTGGCTCGGCGCCTGTAGCTCAAGAGGCTAAGGTGCCAGCCACATACACCTGAGCTGACGGTTCGAATCCAGCCCGGGCCCACCAAATAACGACGGTTGCAACAAAAATAAATAAATAAATAAAAGCCAGGCATTGTGGCGAGTGCCCATAGTCCCATCTACTTGGGAGGCAGAGGCAGGAGACTCGCTTAAGCCCAGGAGTTGAAGGTTGCTATGAGCTGTGATATCACGGGGCTCTACCCAAGGCAACAGCTTGAGGCTCTGTCTCAAAAAAAAAAAAAGAAAAAGAAAAAACTACTGTACTTACTGATTCATGTCCATTGCATGTTCTAGCAAAGTGGGTTATGAAAAGGTGACAATTGTGGACAGAAAACCAGGTGAAGAGTTATCAAAAGCAGACTTATCTGAACTCTTAAGAAGATCAAACAACCAAAGCACACTTCCCCCCCAAAGCGAAATCGTCTTCCCACTGGTAGCAGGAACACCCAAAAGCAAATAGTTTGACACTACTAACCTCTAAAGTTAAGATCTGCAAATGAAAATAACTTACTTATTTTCAAAAACAACTGTGAGAGAGTCTTCATGAACATCTTTAATAAATCCCTGCAAGACAAAAAGCCATTATTAAAAGTCTATCAATATTAAATTAAATGTCTCAGCGCCCATAGTATAGTGGTTAGGCCACTGGCCACATACACTGAGGATGGCGTGTTCGAACCCGGCCCAGGTCAGCTAAACAATGACAACTGCAACCAAAAATTAGCTGGGCGTGGTGGCGGGCCCCTATAGTCCTAGCCACTTGAGACTGAGGCAAGAGAATCGCTTAAGAAGCCTAGGAGTTTGAGGTTACTGCGAGCTGTGACGCTATAGCACTTCACCAATGGCGAAATAGTGAGTCTTAAAAAATAATAATAAAAAAATAAATGTTATTTGCTGGCACTTGTAGCACAATGGTTATGGCGCCAGCCACATGCACTGAGGGTGGCAGGTTCAAACCCAGCCCAGGCCTGCTAAACAATGGCAACTGTGACAAAAAAAGCCAGGTATTGTGGCAGACACCTGTAGTCCCAGCTCCTTGGGAGGCTGAGGCAAGAGAATCCCTTAAACCCAAGAGTTTGAGGCTGCTGTGAGCTGCGATGCCACCACAGTCTACGGAGATTGACATAATGAGGCTCTGTCTCTAAAAAAAAGTTATATAACTCTGTGAGGCTGTATTAGATACAAGGACAATACAGACTACTGAAAGAAGACAAGGTTTAGAATTAGGCAAATCTGGCTCAGGGTCTGTAGCATAGCAGTTACCGTGCCAGCCAAATACACCATAGGTGGCGGGTTCGAACCTGGCCTGGGACAGATAATCAACTGCAACAACAAAATAGCCAGGTGTTGTGGCGGGCACCTGTAGTCCCAGCTACTTGGGAGGCTGAGGCAACAGAATCACTTAAGCCCAAGAGTTGGAGGTTGCTGTGAGCTCTGAGGCCAGGGTACTCTACTGAGAGCAACACAGTGAGATGGTCTCAAAAAAAAGGAAAAGAAAGGAAGAATTAGGCAAATCTGCGTTCAGTTTCTATCTCCACCATTCAAGAGCCTCTCTGAATCCCATTTTCCACATAGTTATCATCTACCTTGAAATTACAAAAGTAAATTGTACATCCCTGGATATTAGATAAATGAGGCAGTATTTTTGGTACAGTGACTAAGAGTTCAGTATTCAGTACCGTGACTAAGAGTTCAGTATTCAAGCTCTCGAGTCTAGACAAGAAGATTCATATCCCAGCTCCATCACTTGTACTCTGAGCATAGTTTTAACCTAAGGGAGTTACTTAATTATGGCATCACACCACACATACCATATAGTAATCAATATGGAAAATCAACGTTGAGCAGTACCTGACCCAGAGCAAGAATTCAATTTTGTTAGAAATGTTATAAATAAAAAAAAAAGTTATAAATACTACAGTCTATCTTTTTGTAAAATGCATGACTACATTACGAAAACTATCTTTATCATTAACTTCTTTTTCCTATCTAATTCTCCTCCCCCTTCCTTAAAAAAAAAAAAAAAAAAAAAACTGGACTATAGTAAGTGCGTTGTCAAAAATATGCCTGGAAGGAAAATAACAAGGTTCTCAATAAAAAATCAGGTTATTTTTAGCCTTAAAATTAGCATCAAAATTAAAAAATAAAATAAAAATAAATAAAATTAGTATCAAAATTAGTCCCTTTACTATATCTTCATCTAATTCATACAGCTGAAAAAAAACATAAGATCTGACATATTCAATAAAGCAAAGGATTTAGGTGTGGAATTACTGCTGTTCAAACCCTTATTTTACCACTATGTCACTTCAGAACAAGTCCTTAGAACTTGTATAATCGCAATTAACATTAAACAACACTCTACAGGCTTGGTGCCCATAGCACAGTGGTTATGGCACCGGCCACATGCACCAAGGCTGGTGGGGTAGAGCCTGGCCTGGGCCTACTAAACAACAATGACTACAACAACAAAAAAGAAACCAGGTATTGTGGTGAGCACCTGTAGCCCCAGCTACTTGGGAGGCTGATGCAAGAGAATAGCTTAAGCCCAAGAGTTTGAGGTTGCTGTGAGCTGTGATGCCACAGCAATCTACAGAGGGTGATATAATGAGGTCTCAAAAAAAAATAAATAAGGTGGTGCCTGTGGCCCAGTGAGTGGGGCGCCAGTCCCATATACTGAGGGTGGCGGGTTCAAACCTGGCCCAAGCCAAACTGCAATAAAAAAATAGCCGGGCGTTGTGGTGGACGCCTGTAGTCCCAGCTTCTCAGGAGGCTGAGGCAAGAGAATCGCATAAGCCCAGGAGCTGGAGGTTGCTGTGAGCTGTGATGCTACAGCACTCTACCAAGGGTGACAAAGTGAAACTCTGTCTCTAAAAAAAATAAATAAACGACACTTTATAGTCAAATGCTTACGCACATGCTTTAAACCACTGGGTACTTAGTGAATACTTCTCTAAGACATCTTTATCACACTAGATTCCATAACGTCCACTAAAAATTAGCTATACAGACACATATGCATCCATTACTAGGTCAAAGTATGGCATAAATAACAAATGTTTATCTCACTCCTTCCCAAATGTCTGTAACACTATAAAGATTCATAGGCATAAACCTATAAGAATAAAGGCAAAAGATAAAATTGCAACAGGAAAAAAATGGTTTTTTTTAAGTTTTTAATTTACAAGGCAGATGAAAGCGGATTAACAATAATATAAAAGCAGTTAAATACTTAAATGCTTACTGCATATCAGATATTACTCTAAGGAAATTAGATTATGGAACATAAACTGGCAGTGGAACCCTAAAAGCAAGTAGATCAGCAAAACCACCCCAGAAAATCTTTGGAACTGGAGAAAGTCTTACAAAGAAGAGGGTAACAGATGAGAACCAAAATAAAATCTGTCATTTTATTTTCATTAACAATGTAGGAAAGCCGGGCGGCGCCTGTGGCTCAAGGAGTAGGGCACCGGTCCCATATGCCGGAGGTAGCGGGTTCAAACACAGCCCCGGCCAAAAACCACAAAAAAAAAAAAAAAAAATGTAGGAAAGCCCAGCCAGAGAAAGCAGTAATTCATAAATCCCAAATCTCTCAGTACCCTCCCACCACATTCGTTACTCAACTGCATTATTTTGTAATTTACCTCTATTGTTTTCTCCAGCACCAACTGCCTGTTACCTCATTTATTCCTGTACTATAAGACATTTCCATTCATGTACTTAAAACTCCAGATACTTTCTTCTTCAAGAGTGCTATAGCAGCTCTTGCCTTGCAATTCTGCAGGTTTTGGGGGTTTTTTTGTCTGTTTTTTTTTTTTTTTTTTTTTTTGAGACACAGTCTCACTTTATCGCCCTCAGTAAAATGCGGAGACATCACAGCTCACAGCAACCTCCAACTCCTGGGCTTAGGCGATTCTCTTGCCTCTGCCTCCCAAGTAGATGGGACAACAAGCACCCCGCCAAAATACCTGGCTACTTTTTTCCTGCAGTTTAGCCCGGAGCAGGTTCGAACCTGCCACCCGCTCTGTATATGGATGGGGCTGGAGCCCTACCCATTGGGCCACAGATACTGCCCTCTGGAGTTATTTTTAATTCCTCTTTCTCCGCACAAATCTAAAAATTAAGAGCTGACACTTCAGTTCAGGCCAGAAGTATCTGACTACAATTTACACTATAACTTCATGGCCAGTTTTTCTATTTCTACTAGTGCACATTCACATTCAGAGATTACATTGGTCAGCACTTTCCTAGTCATGAGTTACCAAGCAAATCTGTATTATTCTTCCCTTGAACTTTTTAATAAGTATTTCAGAAACTGAGAATTTTGAAGTTCCTATTTTGCCATCAGAAATTAGTCACATTTTCAACTTTCACTAACATATTCTAATCTTTCAATGAACAATTTTCCCTAAGTTTGGAAATTCTAGCAAATCTTTTTAATTTCTCTATGATTCATATAGTAGATTAAGTCATTTACTCCACATCACTAGAAAATTTTCCTTTTTATCGTACTGAAAAATATTTTTTTTTTTTTAGGCAGCGCCTGTGGCTCAGGGGGTAGGGCATAAGCACCATATACCGAAGGTGGTGAGTTGGAGCCCAGCCCCGGCCAAACTGCAACCAAAAAATAGCCAGGCGTTACACTGGGCACATGTAGTCCCACCTTCTTGGGAGGCTGAGGCAAGAGAATCACCTAAGCCCAGGAGCTGGAGGTTGTGCTGTTAGCTGTGACGCTACGGAGGGCAACAAAGTGACACTCTGTCTCTAAAATAATAATAATTTTTTTCTAGGGCAGTGCCTGTGGCTCAGGAAAGGTAAGGTGCCGGCCACATATACCAAGGGTAGTGGGCTCAAACCCGGCCCCAGCCAAACTGCAACAAAAAAATAGCCAGGCGTTATGGCAGGCACCTGTGGTCCCAGCTACTCAGGAGGCTGAGGCAAGAGAATCGCCTAAGCCCTGGAGTTGGAGGTTGCTGTGAGCTGTGTGACGCCACAGCACTCTACCAAGGGCGATAAAGTAAAACTCGGTCTCTACCAAAAAAATATTTTTTTTCTATTTAAACATCGGTGTTTCTTCCTTTCCCACGAACGCTTGCACTATAAACATCAGCATCAACTATGAGTGCATATTTTTCAAACTGTGAGCAAAAACACAGCTCTGGACACCTATTCTTATTGCTAATACACACATCATCTTTCCACCACAAAATGTACTGGATTAAGGACCCGAAACTTAGTAGTCCTTAAAAATAAAATGTATTTGGACTGCAGTGGACAATTTCTAATTATCTGCTCCCTAAATCTAATACCCAAATATCAAATTCTAGAGAAAAGGTACTTTTTCTTTTTTTTTTTTTGCAGTTTTGGCCAGGGCCAAGCTTGAACCTGCCACCCCGGTATATGGGGACAGTGCCCTACTCCTTGTGCCATAGGCACCGCCCAAGAAAAAGTACTTCTAATAGCCAGATCTCTATAAAATTGAGTCCATTTGATAGAGAAAATGGTCAAACACTTTTGAAGTCTTTTTCTACCCTTCCAAACCAGCAGAATTAATTGCTAGGTCCCTATCAGCTCAAGAGACCCAAATTAAATGAGGTGGACCCTTGTCAAAATCTTTGGAACATCAGGAGACACCAATAACAGTAGCTACATTTGTCTGCACATGGCATGAGAGGTTATACGCCTTAGTTTCCATAACTTCTCTTTCACCATTTTCCTTAGTCCCAACCTTTACAGATTTTTACTATCTCTCTTCCTATTCACATTTCCTTGGCCCAGGACTCATATTTTCAGAACAAAACTTTGGACAGGCTCAGCACCTGTGGCTCAAGCAGCTAAGGCGCCAGCCACATACACCTGAGCTGGTGGGTTCGAATCCAGCCTGGGCCTGCCAAACAACAATGATAGCTGAAACCAAAAAAAATAGCCGGGTGTCATGACTAGTGCCTCTAGTCACAGCCACTTGGGAGGTGAAGGCAGGAGAATCGCTTGAGCCCAGGAGTTAGAAGTTGCTGTGAGCTGTGATGCCACAGCACCCTACCCAGAGCAACAGCTTGAGGCTCTGTCTTAAAAAAAAAAAACAACTTTGGACATTTTTCTTTTTCACACACATATACAAACACAGAAGATTTTAAGGCATCATTATAAAATGGATGTTCTGCTCGTTCACAAGCCCAATGTGATTAAAATGTAGTTGGACTACAGTGGATTACATTTAATAATCAACAACCAACCAGGCAGTGGGATCGGAATCTTAAACTGTTATCCCTTTATCTCCAACAAAATAACATATCCTATCATAAAAACCCAAGAATGCCATAAATTATGTGTAAAACAAAGAGAGGAAGGGTAGGGTTAGTAAGAAGATTCCCTGAGCAGCGAGTAACAGCACTATAGTGAACTGATTTTCAAAAGCAATCCAGCCTAAAATTTATAAAAAAAAAAAAAAAAAAAAGATTCTTCATCAAAGGCTCACTAATGTCACAAGTTAATAATAATCAATTAGCTTTCTAGATGTAAACAATAAACACCTGGAAAATAAAATGAGCAAAAAATATTCTACTAGGCGGCGCCTGTGGCTCAGTGAGTAGGGCGCCGGCCCCATATGCCGAGGGTGGCGGTTTCAAACTCAGCCCCGGCCAAACTGCAACCAAAAAATAGCCGGGCGTTGTGGCGGGCGCCTGTAGTCCCAGCTGCTCGGGAGGCTGAGGCAAGAGAATCGCGTAAGCCCAAGAGTTAGAGGTTGCTGTGAGCCGTGTGACGCCACAGCACTCTACCCGAAGGCGGTACAGTGAGACTCTGTCTCTACAAAAAAAAAAAAAAAAAAAAAATTCTACTGACAATAACCAAACATTTTCTACAAATGTTCTCACCAAAAATGTGCAGGACAAGACCTACCTGCAGAAATCTCTTTAAGAAGTGGCAGTGCCCGTAGTCCCAGCTACTTGGGAGGCTGAGGCAAGAGAATTACTTGAGCTCCGGCGTTTGAGATTGCTATGAGCTATGACGCCATGGCACTTTACCAAAGGTGACAAAGTGAGACTGTCTCAAAAAAAGAAATTTATGCCCACCAACACAAAAGTTTATTTTAAAAGCACAGTAATCAAGACCAAAAAAATATTTTTTGAAAATACAATACAGACTACAAAAATAGAAAAAGAATTCACAAACAGAGCAGAACAGTTTTGGTGGGGAAAGGTTTGAAACAGTATCTTGCTCTTTCACACAGGTTAGAGTACAATGGCATCTTCATGGCTTGCTGCAATCTCAAACACCTTGGCTCAAGAGATTCTCCAGCCCCAGCCCCCAAGTAGCTGGGACTACAGGCGTGCATTACCACACCCAGCTTATGTTTTGTATTTTTATGTAGAGAGGGGTTCTCCCTACATTGCTGGGGCAGGTTTTAAACTCCTAACCTTAAGCAATCTTCTCTCCTCAGCCTCCTTAAGTGCTAGGATTACAACCATTAGCCATCAATTTTGTGTGTGTGTGTGACAGAGTCTCATTTGTCACCCTGGGTAGACTGTCATAACGTCACAGCTCACAACCACCCCAAACTCTTGGGCTTAAGCAATTCTCTTGCCTCAGGGTCCCAAGTAGCTGGAACTACAGGCGCCCAGCTATTTTTTGGTGGTGGTTGTCATTGTTGTTTAGCAAGCCCAGGATGGATTCGAACCCCCCAGCTCTGGTGTATGTGGCTGGTGCCCTATCCGCTGAGCTATAAGCGCCAAGCAGCCATCAATTATTTTTAAATCATTACTTTTAAATGGCACTGGGAAGCCGGGCACGGGAACGGTGACTCATGCCCGTAATCCTAGCACTCTGGGAGGCGGAGGCAGGTGGATCACCTTAAGAGTTCAAGACCTGCCCGAGCAAGACCCCATCTCTAAAAACAGCCTGGCTTTGTGACAGGTACCAGTACTCTCAGCTACTTTGGAGGCGGAAGCTAGAGGATGGCTTCTGCTCAAGAGTTTGAGGTTCCTGTGAACTATGACGGCATAGCACTTCTACTGAGGGTGACAAAGTGAGACTCGGTCTCCAAAAATAAATAAATAAATAAATAAAAATATATGGCATTGGGACATTTGTATAATAGTAGGAAAAATAAAAGTGAATGGTTTCATCAAAATAAAATCAATGAGCAAATGATTCAAATATCTTAAAAATCAAAGATTCCAGGAGAATGTATGAATAAAATATTTCTACCCTTGAAATAAGGAAGGCCTTTCCAACCAACAAAGACGAAAAGCCACAAAGTCTTACAAATACATACTACCCAAAAGCTAAACTATAATGAATATGTCTTTCGGGTGTCCATAGCCCAGTGGTTAGGGTGCAAGCCATGTACACCAGGGTTGGTGGGTTCAAACCCGGCCCAGGCCAGCTAAACGACAGTAACAACTACAACCAAAAAATAGCCAGTGTTGTGGCAGGAGCCTATAGTCCCAACTACTTGGGAGGCTGAGGCAAGAGAATCACTTAAGCACAAGTGTTTGAGGTTGCTACAAGCTATGATACCACAGCACTCTTCCCAGGGCAACAGCTTGAGACTTATTAAAAAAAAAAAAAAAAATTAGGCGGTGCCTGTGGCTCAGTGAGTAGGGCACCAGCCCCATATACCAAGGGTGACAGGTTTGAACCTGTCCCCGGCCAAACTGCAACAAAAAAATAGCTGAGCGCCTGTAGTCCCAGCTACTTGGAAGGCTGAGGCAAGAGAATTGCCTAAGCCCAGGAGTTGAAGGTTGCTGTGAGCTGTGATGCCATAGCATTCTACTGAGGGTGATGAAGTGAGACTGTCTATTAAAGAAAAAAAAAAAAAAAATTAAATTAACCAGGCAAGGGCAAGGCAACTTGCACTTGTAATTCTAGCACTCAAAGAGGCTGAAGCAAGAAGATCCCTTGAGCTTAGGAATTCAAGACCAGCCTGAGCAAGAGTTAGACATAGTCTCTACTAAAAATAGAAATATGAGGATGGCGCCTGTGGCTCAGTGGGTAGGGTGACGGCCCCGTATACCGAGGTGGCAGGTTCAAACCTGACCCCGGCCAAACTGCAACAAAAATATAGCCAGGTGTTGTGGCGGGCGCCTGTAGTCCCAGTTACTTGGGAGGCGAAGGCAAGAGAATCGCTTGAGCCCAGGAGTTGGAGGTTGCTGTGAGCTGTGATACCATAGCACTCTACCCAGAGTGACAACTGGAGGCTCTGTCTCAAAAAAATATATATATATATACCATATATATATATATTTTTTCTATATATATATAGAAAATGAGCCAGGTGCTTTTGATGGGCACCTGTAATTCCAGCTACTCAGGAGGCTAAATAAGGCATGAGGATCACTTGAACCCAGGAATGTGAGGCTGCTGTGAAACAGCTTGATGCCACTGTACTCTAGCCTGGGCAACAGAGTGAGATATTGCCTCAAAAAAAAAAAAAAAAAAAAAAAGGAATAAAAGAATAAAAGAAATATTAGCCAGCTGTCGTGTCATGCACCTGGAGTCCCAGCTATTTGTGGGCTGAGGCAGAAGAATCACCTGAGCCCAGGAGTTTGAAGGTGCAGAGAACTATGAGGACATCACTGCACTCTACCCAGGGCAACAGAGCAAGGCCACATTTCCAAAAAAAATTTTTTTTAATGTTTAAATACAGGCCAGGCCCAGTGGCTCATGCCTATAAACCTAACAACCTAGGCCATGGCAGGTAAAGTGCCTGAGCTCACAGGTTCAAGACCAGCCTGAGAAAGAGCCAGACCTTGTCTCTAAAAATAGCCAGGCGTTGTGGTGGGTGCCTATAGTCCCAGCTACTTGGGAGGCTGAGGCAAGAGAATTGCTTGAGCCCAAAGAGTTTGAGGTTCCTGTGAGCTATGACACCACGCACTCTACCAAGGGCAACAAAGTGAAACTCTGTCTTCAAAAAAAAATAAATAAATGATAAATATAAATATATCAGATGTCTTGCTTGAGCTTAGAAACCTGCAGAAATACTTGAATACATCTGTGAACATTCCCAGTAAACCTATTAAGAAACACCATCCCAGGGCGGCACCTGTGGCTCAAAGGGGTAGGGCGCTGGCCCCATATACCGGAGGTGGTGGGTTCAAACCCAGCCCCTGCCAAAAACTGGAAGAAAAAAAAAGAAAGAAAGAAAAAAAGAAACACCATCCCATAACTTTTGTTGCTGAACACCTGGAAGGCACTAGGAGGCTGGCCCTGCCTCCAAAGACCTCAGCCTATCCATCTCTTCATTGTATCCTTTGTATTATCTTTTCTAATAAGCCAGTATAGTATTTCCCTGAGTTCTGTGACCTATCCTAGCAAACTTACAAACTCCAAGTAATAGGAACCTGTTTGTAGCATATCAGTCACAGTATGAATAACAACCAATACATTGCGACTGGCACCTCAAGTGGTGAGCAGTCTTGTGGGACTTAGGCCTTCAACTATGGGATCTGATAACAGTATGTTCCCCTAGACAGCATCTGAACCAATTTCAATCATAAGACACCTAGCTGGTATCCACTGGAGAAATGATTGGTGTGAGGGTGAGAGGGAACCCACACACATCTGGTTACAGAAGTGTTCTGTGTTGAGCGTAAGAAAAGAAAGGAAAAAGTGGTTTTTTTCTTGTTACAATTTTAAACTGAATAAAAATCTTAGAATATCCCACAAAAACAGTAAGTAAAGGAAATGCATAGCACTAAATGCCTATATTAGAAGAATCTCAAATAACTTTAGTTCTAAAAAAACTAGGGGAAAAAAACAAATCTAGGGTAAATAAGGAAAAATTGAAGCAGACATTAACAAAAAACAAAAGAACATAGTCAGGAAAAGTACTTGGAAGTCTAGAAAAAGTACTTTGACTAGAAAGCATAATTTCAAATTCAGTGTGTTTAGTAAACCCACTAATAACTTTCCTTTTGTTGCAATTCATTACAACACTATATTTACATTCCTTATAGAGAAAGAAACCACCTTTAAAACTTAATCAGGAAACTATCAACTACAATCCGAAACAAAATAGCTTGAATCCTCAAAGTAAGTTTTCTGGGTTTTTTTTTTTTTTTTTTGAGACAGCCTTACTCTGTTTCCCATGCTAGAGTGCCATGACCACAAGCTTACTCACGGCAACCTCAAAACTCCCTGGGTTCAAATGATCCTCCTGCTAGTTCATTTTTCTATTTTAGTAGAGGTGAGGTCTCACTCTTGCTCAGGTTGTTTTGAACTCCTTGACTTCAAGCAATCCTCCTGTCTCAGCCACTCAGAGTGCTAGGATTATAGGCATGAACCACTAACAAGGTTTAGAATGGCAGCCCAGACCCCAAAATCCACATGTATACCCTAAAGCTGTAGCTCCTAAGTTTCAAAATTCTTGCTTGTTAGAAGTTTACTGATTGCAAAACAAACTACTCAATTTGTGTTTTTACTGAAAGCAAAAGACAGCAAAAAACAGCAAAAAAAGAAAAAAAAAAGTGCAGTCTTGGGCGGTGCCTGTAGCTCAAAGGAGTAGGGCGCCAGCCCCATATGCCGGAGGTGGTGGGTTCAAGCCCAGCCCCAGCCAAGAACTGCAAAAAAAAAAAAAAAAAAGTACAGTCTTCCCGATTGGAGGTTAGAGTAGTAGTATCCTTAGTACAATGACATAACATTTTAATGACCCCAATCTCAAGATTCCAATTCATCAAAATTTTCATAAAGCAGGGGACCTGCTCACATTTATTCTTTTAGGCAATCAAAAGAACTGTGAGTCTCACACATTTTATCAAGTATTCTTACATAATTTTTCACTCTAGTTTTAATACTTCTACCAAAGTTTTTCTTTTTAATGTCTCCTCTCATGAATCACTGGCTTGAAATTCAAACATTTTTCTCTCTGGATTTATTTGGCACAACAATCTAAAATAACATTATTTTCTTAATTCCTCATCCAATGTGTTAAAAAAATATTGCAAATGATGGCTTAACTCCTGAAGCAAACTTGTAAAGTAACATACATCTAAAAACAAAGATTATACCCAGGCATTGTGGCAGAAATCTGTAGTCCCAGCTATTTGGGAGGGTGAAGTAAGAGGATGACTAGCTTGAGCCCAGGAGTTGAGGTTGCTGTGAGCTATGACAAGACTACACTCTACAGAGGGCGACAAAGTGACACTTTGTCTCAATTGAAAAAAAATAATGGTACATCAGAATAGCTGATAGCCACACGTCAGTCAGGATATCAATGTCACTGTTTAGGCATGCTCAAACTTGATTGGCGTGCAGTTTTCTGTTGCATTTGACAAATAACACCTTAACATTTCAGTCAGCAAACCAATAATGAACCATTTTAGGATTGAGGTTTGTTTCTTTTTTAAGAGACAGAGTCTCATTCTGTCACCCATGGTAGTGCCATGGCATCACAGCTCACAGCAACCTTCAGCTCTTGGGCTTAGGCAATTCTCTTGCCTCAGCCTCCGAAGTAGTTGGGACTACAGGTGCCCACCACAATGCCCGGCTATTTTGTTGTTGTTGTTGTTGTTGCAGTTTGGCTGGGGCCAGGTTTGAACCCACCACCCTTGGAATATGGGGATGGCACCCTACTCACTGAGCAAGAGGCATCGCCCAGGAAGGAATGAGGTTTCTTATCAGAAAGTTGTTCTGTTGATACCTGAAAAAGATCTAGAAAGCACCAGCATCAAAACTTGCAGTATGAGTGAAAATTCCTGAAAGAAAAAACTGGAGGTAATAGAGGAGAGCTCTTTTCACGTATATGTGCAACAATACTCTCCATGATACTGAAGAACATACCAAAAAGAAAAAAAAAACTAACATCCATCCAAATGGGAAGATGTTTTAAACAATTTATTTTGCTTGTATTTCTCATTTTACGTATGCACATGTTTAAAAAACATCTTTCACAAAAAATAAAATAAATAAAAAATATCTTTCACTAAGTACATGAGAATACTCAAAGATAAAGAAAACCATCATTAAGATTAATTGGTCACATTTCTTCTTTCTTAGTGGTTGAGTACCTCTTACACCTGATGCTATTTTAGGTACAATGAAATTGCATCCACCTTCCAAAAATTTCTCCAATCTACATATGGAAAAATACCTATTCCTGGCTTGGTGCCTATAGTTCAGCAGCTAGGACAACAGCCACAAACACCAGGGCTGGCAGGTTTGAACCCAGCACAGGCCTGCCAAACAATGGCAACTGCAACAACAAGAACAAAAACAGCCAGTCGTTGGTGGCAGGCGCTTGTAGTCCCCACTACTTGGGAGGCTGAGGCAAAAGAATCGCTTAAGCCCAAGAGTTTGAGGTTGCTGTGAGCTGTGATGCAAAAACACTCTACCAAGGGTGAAAAGTAAGACTCTATCTCAAAAAAAAAAGAAAAGAAATAAAATTTGGCTCACCACCTATAGCTCAAGCAGCTAAGGCGTCAGCCACATACACCATAGCTGGTGGGTTCAAATCCAGCCCGGGCCTACCAAACAACAATGACAACTACAACCAAAAAAACAGCCGGGTGTTGTGGCGGGCGCCTGTAGTTCCAGCTACTCGGGAGGTTGAGGCAAGACAATCACCCAAGCCCAGGAGTTGGAGGTTGCTGTGTGCTGTGAGGCCACAGCCCTCTACCCAGGGCCATGAGACTCTGTCTCTAAAAAAAAAAAAAAAAAAAAAAAAAAACCAGGCTGGGCTCAGTGGCTCACTTCTTTTAATCCTGGCACTTTGGGAGGCCAAGTCAAGTAGACTGCTTGAGCTCAAGAGTTCAAGACCAGCCTGAGCCAGGGCCAGACCCCATCTCTAAAAATAGCCGGGCACTGTGGCGATGCCTGTAGTCCCTGTAGCTAGAGGGGCTCAAGCAGATTCTCTTGCCTCAGCCTCCCAAGAGTTACAGGTTGCTGTGAGCTATGTGGCATTCTACCAAGGGCGACAAAGAAAGAATCTGTCTCAAAAAAAAAAAAAAGAAAGAAAAGAAGGAAAGAAAAGAAAAAAAAAACCAACTTCTCAAATTATAAACTAAAGGACTTGGGACTTGAAGCTTCAAAACTGGGCACCCAAAGATGTGCCAGGAATACTTAAAGCCACTCCCTTCCTCAAAATACCATGATAAATCTTCCTAGAGCTCTTATGGCAATCAATTGAAAAGATTCACAATAGAATAAACATTTTATGTTTATGGACTATCTATATAGTTAACAGATATACCCTCTTTCTTTGGGCAAGAGGAAAAAATACCTTACTGAATGAAGAAATAACATTGTGGTTACACTGTAAAGGTAAGTCTCAGATTTGTTACTATGTAGGTAAAACAAGAGAGGACACAAGGCAGTAACAGAAAGAAAAATAAGAATCCTAACTGGCTTTGTCTGCTAAAAAAACAAATCACAATGTTCGCTTTTTTGGAGCCTCTTCTTAGTTTTCCCTGAGCACCCCAGACACTCTTTAAGGCAATACTCAAGAGGTTTTATCAACCAGGAAAGGAACTCCCAATCCTGTAAGTGAGGGAGAAGTGGCTTAGGACAGCAAGTACCTAATTCCCATGCATAAAAAAAAAAATCAAATTTTCAAACAGAGATTGGATTATTAAATAATACACGGTACTAGCACAAGTGCCTATCCATATGAATACAAAAATAATTCTTGTGGGAGCTAAATAATGTGTACACGTGGAACCAGAATGTGGAACGGAGATTCAGAGGGGCATAGATGATTGATTTGGTGAATGCTCAGTGAGTACGACATGCACTACTCCAGTAATGTATGCAATCAAGTGCCTGAGTTCACCACAATGCAATGTATCAATGAAGCAAAACTGCACTTGTACATGAAAGATAAATGGAAAAAGCATTTTTTTTTTTTTTTTTTGGGACAGAGCTTCAAGCTGTAGCCCTGGGTGTGTTCTGTGGCATCACAGCTCACAGCAACCTCCAATTCCTGGGCTCAAGTGATTCTCCTGCCTCTGCCTCCCAAGTAGCTGGGATTACAGGTGCCTGCCACAACGCCCAGCTATTTTTTGGTTGCAGCCATCATTGCTGTTTGGCGGGACTGGGCTGGATTCGAACCCACCAGGTCAGGTGTATGTAGTTGGTGCCTTAGCCGCTTGAGCCACAGGTGCCGAGCCGGAAAAACAATTATTGATGTACATAAATGTAAAAATAAAACACTGCCAAGATAATCTAAAAAACTGCATGTATGAGCTGGACACAAGACTGTTTTAACCAGTACTGGAAACCCAGAATCATTAATAGAAAAAACTAGCTCAGTATGTAAAAAGTAAAACATCCCTATGGTCAGCAATACCAAAAAGAAAGTCAAAAAGATGAGGGGTGGGCAGCGTCTATGGCTCAAGGAGAGGGAGCCAGCCCTATATGCCAAGGGTGGTGGGTTCAAACCCAGCCCTGAACAAAAAAACTGCAAAAAATAAAATAAAAAAAAAAAAGATGAGGGTACCCGGGACACTCTTACATTAGGGCAAAGAATCAAGATTTATAACATAAAGAGATTTCAGGGCGGCGCCTGTGGCTCAGTTGGTAAGGTGCCGGCCCCATATACCGAGGGTGGCGGGTTCAAACCCAGCCCTGGCTGAACTGCAACCAAAAAATAGCTGGGCGTTGTGGCGGGCGCCTGTAGTCCCAGCTACTTGGGAGGCTGAGGCAAGAGAATCGCTTAAGCCCAGGAGTTGGAGGTTGCTGTGAGCTGTGTGATGCCATGGTACTCTACCGAGGGCCATAAAGTGAGACTCTGTCTCTACAAAAAAAAAAAAAAAAATCTCAAAATCTGAAGATTAAAGGCCACCTCAATGGAAAAATGTGTAAAAAAAAAAAACCAGGCAATTCTTGAAAAAATAAATTAACATTATACACACTAAAATTTGCAAATCAAAGTTCCAAAGAGATACCGCTACACTTATAACAGACTGGCAAAAAATAAAGACTATAAAACCAACTTCTGGCAGGGACATAAAGAGAAGGAGTTGCCATTTACTGATGGAGGAAATGGGAAATGTTAAGCCTTTCTGGAAAGTAATCTGTTAACATTTACTAGAGTCTTTTGAAAAAGTCCTCTTCAGGCTGGGCAAGGTGTTTTATGTCTATAAAACATCCCCTAGCACTCTGGGATGAGGAGGAGGAGGGTGGATTGCTTGAGCTCAGGAGTTCAGACTAGCGTGATAAAGAGCAAAACCCATCTCTACTTACACAAAACAAACAAAAAAAATGTCTTAAGTTCATACAACATTCCTTTTTTAAAGTCCTACATAAATCTATAAAACAACAATTCTTTCCAGTCAATGAATACAGGTTCCACAAATAAATACGCAAATTTACTAATTACGTCATACTTTACAGAAATTATTAGTCGGGCGAGGTGGCTCACACCTATAATCCTAACACTCTGGGAGGCCGAGGTGGGTGGATTGCTTGAGCTCAGGAGACCAGCCTAAGCAAAAGCGAGACCCCATCACTACCAAAATAGAAAAACTGAGGCAAGAAGATCACTTGAGACCAAGAATCGGAGGTTGCTGTGAGCAATGACACCACGCACTCTACCAGGGACCAACAGCTTGAGACTCTCAAAAAAAAAGAAATTACTGCCTTATGGAATTAAGTCCTAATAAGCAATCATTGGTATTATTGGTATTATTTAACTGTTCTGAAATTAAGACAATGAGGATGTGAAGATTTAATGAGAATATAAGCATCTATGTGCAAATCAGTAATGTTCTTGGCTTGTTAATTTCACAAGTTTGCAATATCCAACAATTCCCTTTGAAATGGAATGACTTCATAGTTCCAATGACCACCCAAAACTATTTTGACTCTGTTGCTGCAAGGAGTTGATGTTCCATATGGTTCCCTCTATATGCATGGAGTTCTGTGACACAATCTGAACTTGACCAGGATCAAAACATAACTCCTAAAAAAAAAAAAAAAAAAAAAAAGTAGTTCATTTTGAACCAAAATCACAAATGATGCTGTGTCTAGAAGCCATGAATTATTGATTACTTTGCTAATTCAATAAATACTGCATTACTCAAGGCTTACTATGTACTAAGTCCTCATTTCAAGAAAATTTAAGGGCTTGGCGCCTGTACTTCAAGCAGCTAAGGCACCAGCCACATACACCAGAGCTGGCAGGTTTGAAACCAGCCCAGGCCTACCAAACAGTGATAACTACAGCCAAAACATAGCTGGGCGTTGTGGTGGACGCCTGTACTCCCAGCTACTTGGAAGGCTGAGGCAAGAGAATGGCTTAAGCCCAGAAGTTGCAAGTTGCTGAGCTGTGATGGAATGGCACTCTACTACCCAGGGTGATAGCTTGAGGCTCTGTCTTTAAAAAAAAAAAAGAAAGAAAGAAAGAAAGAAAAAGAAAAGAGAATTTAAGATTTGAGAACAAAGTTATGAAAGGTTAGCAAAAAGAGCTATCTATGATTAATTAAGCAGATTACGGAAGAGAGTTCATCTCTGAGGCGCCTAAAAATCTTAAAAAGGGAAGCACACATTCCCTTGCCAACAATCTATGAACTTCATCAGCTGTTACTGGTGAAGACTTCTATTCATCCTCCCCAAAATAGATGGCAAAAAATGCTGAGGCTAGAGTGTAGAAGACAAATAACTGATACTATAAGTTATCTTGTTTAAAAGGAACAACATGAATGCACTGTCCTTGGAGAAAGAGGATCTAGAATCCAGTTGGTGCAGTTTTATGGCTTGTCCCTACGGATAGTTTTTAAAATTATTTAAATAGATAATATAAGCATGCAGCTTAAAAGGAAACCTCCAAAAGTACAAAGGATTGTCTCATTTTTAATTAAAAAGCTACTGTAACAGCACCAAACAGTTAAGAATTTCTTCTTTTGGGCGCCGGCCCCATATACCGAGGGTGACGGGTTCAAACCCGGCCCCGGCCAAACTGCAACCAAAAAATAGCCGAGCGCTGTGGCAGGCGCCTGTAGTCCCAGCTACTCGGGAAGCTGAGGCAGGAGAATCGCTGAAGCCCAGGAGTTGGAGGTTGCTGTGAGCTGTGTGAGGCCATGGCACTCTACCGAGGGCCATAAAGTGAGACTCCGTCTCTACAAAAAAAAAAAAAAAAAAAAAAAAAGAATTTCTTCTTTTGAGTTATCATTAAACTACTTTTTTCTTTGTTGCATATTCCCTTTCCTGTGCTTATGTATTTTAAGATATTTTAGTGGGTATACATACCAATTTATATTTTGTACTTAAATATTATATATTCATGGTTATGTATTTGAAATATTTTTAATTATAAATTATTCACATACAGCTGGGCATTTGGTTGCTTGCCAATAACTCTGCAGTAACAAATTTTTAAGCTTGAGACTGTTCTTTGTTTAGATTTTATTCTTGATATGGGGCTTACTCAGGAGTGAGATTTTTAGTATAAAGAACATGACCACGCTTATGAACCTTGATGTGTTGCCACAGTGCTTTGCACAAGGACTGTACCAATTGAGATCATTTTAGCAACAGATCAGTTTTACTGCAACTTTTCTAATATTGAGAGTGGAATTTCAATTAGTATTTTTGCTAGTTTAATAGGTCTAAAATTTTGCTTTTTTTGATCACTAATGAAGTTGAATTTTTTTCCAGCCTGTTAAATTTCTTGTATAACTTGCCTGTTTATATCACTTCTTTCTTTTGAATCGGGGCTTACTATTGTTTTCACTTACCTGTATAGAACTTTTCATTCAATAATAGTTACTGTTCGTCATATAAAATAGAAATGTTTCTCTTAATCTGTTTTCTTCTCCTGTGACATTTTCTAGCTTCTTTGCAATGGTCCAGAGTTGTCTGGGGATCAAATTTAAGTAGCCACGGACCAAATGGATTAAACTTGATTAGCAAAGTGATGTTAAAAACTCTGTAGTGTTCTGTTTGGGGTAGCTTTTATGAGAAAACAGAAATTAAGATGAAATCCTAATTGCCTTTATTTGGTGTGCTCAGAACATTAACCAGGTGGTATTTGTTGGAAATTTCTTGAGAAATAATACAATTGTCATGTGGCTTTTGGTATATGCTTTGGATTATTGGTCCAAGGCAGTTGAAAGCACTTTTTTTGGAACATGAGGGTCATTTTGGAGCCATTGGAGATGCCCTGATTATTACCTGGGGAGGGGTCCTGGATGGAGCCTTTCATAATGGGATCTGTGGACTTTGGTTTTCTAAGAGACTCACCCGGTTTTGCGATTGTGTACTACCTGAATCAAAGCAAGAAAAGACATGTATTTTTCTAAGCCATCAAGATAAATCCATAGGGTGGCGCCTGTGGCTCAAGGTGTAGGGCGCCGGTCCCATATGCCGGAGGTGGCCAAAAAACCACAAAAAAAAAAAAAAAAAAAAAGATAAATCCATAAAAATTTAGTCTAAACTAGTAAGCAAGAAGGAAAGATACTAACAACAACAAAAAAGTGGACCATGTCCAGGCAGGGTGAGGATCTGCTATATGTAAGTTACCCTCCAGTAATCACTGTCAAACCTGCTGTGTATTTTTGAAATCTCAGCATCACTCTCTGGAGACATTTCAGGGGAGCGCTGTTCTGTGTTCAGCTGACTGTGGTTTTGTGTCCCGTTGGAACTTGCTAAATGTCAGGCAAGCTACTATGTGCTATAACCTAATCAAAGTTTCGTCAATTAAAGAAAAAAAAGGGAGCAACAGGAACAGAAATTTGCTATTAAGTTGAAATTTGATATTAATTCAACTGTACCACAGCTTTCAGCCTCTTAAGTGTAAAGACATAATTAGGATGAGATTGTTATACACATAAATATATATATTAGTAAAGTAATTTAAATTGCACACAGACTTTATGCCCACCCTGTATTTTTCTTTTTGAAAAAGATTCTCACTATGTTGCCCTGAAGCGCTGAGGTGGTGAGGTGTCACAGCTCACAGCAACCTCAAACTCTTGGGTGTAAGCGATTCTCTTGCTTCAGCCCCCCACGTAGCTGGGACTATAGGCACCCGCCACAACACCTGGCTTCTTTTTGCTGTTGTCATTACTATTTAGCAGGCCCAGGCCAGGTTCCAACCGGCCAGCCCCAGTCAGTGTACGTGGCAGACGCCCTCACCACTGAGCTACAGGCACCAAGCATGTTTAAAGAAAACAATGCCTTGCATTATTTTTGTTTTGCTCAAACTATTCTTTTGAAAATCTGATCCTAGAAAAGCCATCACAGCAATTTCTTCAGGCTTATTAGCTAAGCAGCTCCCAAAGCAGAACCTTCTAAACTAAGTCTTCTGACATTCATAAAAACTAAAAGACAGGCCTGGTAAGGTGGCACTCTGGGAGGCCCAGGCAGGTGGACCACTTCTCAGGAGTTCAAGACCAGACTGAGCAATAATGAGATGCCTGTCTCTAAAAAAAAAAAAAAAAAAAAGCCAGACGTTGTGGCTGGTGCCTGTAGTCCCAGCTACTCAGGAGGGTGAGGCAAGAGGACTGCTTGAGACCAGGAGTTTGAGGCTGTAATGAGTTATGATTTTCCCACTGAATTCCAGCCAGGGTGACAGAACAAGACTGTCTCTAGTGAAATAAATATGGCTACTCAAAATTTTAAAATTAGATATATGGTTCATATTATATTTTTACTGGGTAAATGTTGATTTATACTACCCACAATTGTTTTTTTTTTCTTTCTTTTCTTGTATAGACGGTCTCCCTCTTGCTCACGAGTTTTGAACTCCTGAACTCTGGCAATCCATCCACTAGGACTGCACAACAGACTGTAATCCTAGAGTGCTAGGATTACAGGTGTGAGCCACCAGCTCTGGTTTGCTTTTTTTCTTTATTTTATTTATTTTTTGAGACAGCATCTCAAGCTGTCGCCCTGTGTAGAGTGCCGTAGAGTCACAGCTCACAGCAACTTCAAACCCTAGGGCCCAAGCGATTCCCTTGTCTCATCCTCCCAAGTAGCTGGGACTACAGGCGCACACCACAACGCCCAGCTATTTTTTGGCCCAGGATGGATTCGAACCTGCCAGCTCCAGCATACGTGGCTGGCACCCTAACCACCTGAGCTACAGGCACGGAGCCACTACCCACAGTTGTTAACACTTTATCATCTTCATCTTGATTACATGAGGTATTTTGGTAAATGTTTGAAATGCACATATTTATATTCACTTCTGAGTAACTGGGACTATAAGCAAGTACCATTACATACAAGTAGTTTTTTTTAAAGAGATGGTGCCTCACTATGTTGCGCAGGCTGGTCTCAAACTCTTGGCTTCAAGAGATCCTCCTACAGTGCCGGGGATTACAGGAATGGTACACCACACCCAGCTAATGCCCATACATATTTTTTTTGACTCAAGAGTCTCAATCTGTTGCTCTAGGTAGAGTGCCCTGGTGTCATAGCTCATAGCAACCTCAAACTCTAGGGCTCAAGCAATCCTCTTTCCTCAGTCTCTCAAGTACCTGGGACTACAGGCGCCTAATGCCCAGCTAGTTTTTCTATTTTTAGCAGAGACGAGGGTCTCCAACTCCTGAGCTCAAGCAATCCACCAGCCTAAGCCTCCTAGAGTGCTAGGATTACAGGCGTGAGCTACCACATCTGGCCCTAGTGCTCAGTATTTAAATAAGTAAAAAAAAAAAAAAAAAGGCTCGGAGTCTGTGGCTCAAGCAGCTAAGGCACCAGCCACATATACCTGAGCTGGTGGTTTCTAATCCAGCCCAGGCCCACCAAACGACGACAGCTGCAACTAAAAAAAAAAAAAAAAAAAATAGCCGGGCTTTGTAGCAGGCGCCTGTAGTCCCAGCTACTTGGGAGGCGGAGGCAGGAGAATCTCTTGAGCCCAGGAGCTGGAGGTTGCTGTAAGATGTGATGCTACGGCACTCTACCCAGGGCGACAGCTTGAGGCTGTCTCAAAAAAAAAAAAAAAAAAAGAGGAAATTAATATATTTTACTGGCCAAGCATGGTGGCTCATGCCTATAATCCTAGTACTCTGGGGGGCCCGACATGGGTGGATTGCTTGAGCTTGGGAGTTCAAGACCAGTGTGAGCAAGAGCAAGATCTCATCTCTACTACTCTATTAAAGATAGAAAAACTAGTTGGGGGGCGGCACTTGTGGCTCAGTGAGGAGGTAACCTGTCCCATACACCGAGGGTGGCAGGTTCAAACCTGGCCCCAGTCAAACTGCAAGAAATAATAGCCAGGCGTCACGGCGGGTACCTGTAGTCCCAGCTACTCGGGATGCTGAGGCAAGAGAATCGCCTAAGCACAAGAGGTAGAGGTTGCCCTGAGCTGTTACAGCATAGCACTCTATCTTCAGTGACAGAGTGAGACTCTGTCTCTAAAAAATAAAAAAAAGAAAGAAAGAAAAACTCTAGTTGGGCATTAGGTGTCTGTAGTCACAGCTATTCAGCAGACTGAGGTAAGAGGATCGCTTGAGCCCAAGAGTTTGAAGTCACTGTGAGCTATGATGACACCATGGCATCTACACAAGGTGACAGAGTGAGACATGAGACTTTGTCTCAGGAAAAAAAAAATTATTTACATAAAAAATGGGGAAAAGGGGGCGGCACCTGTGGCTCAGTCGGTAAGGCGCCGGCCCCATACACGGAGGGTGGCGGGTTCAAACCCGGCCCCGGCTGAACTGCAACAAAAAAATAGCCGGGCGTTGTGGCGGGCGCCTGTAGTCCCAGCTGCTCGGAAAGCTAAGGCAAGAAAATTGCTTAAGCCCAGGAGTTGGAGGTTGCTGTGAGCTGTGTGATGCCACAGCACTCTACCCAGGGCCATAAAGTGAAACTGTCTCTACAAAAAAAAAAAAAGGGGAAAACGTAAAATTTTTTTAAAAACAGTCTTGGATGCTTGGCACCTGTAGCTCAGCGGATAGGGCGCCAGCAATATGCACAAGAGCTGGTAGGTTCGAATCCAGTCCAGGCCTGCCAAACAACAATGACAACTACAACCCAAAAAACAGCGTGCAT
Source organism: Nycticebus coucang (assembly GCF_027406575.1). Taxonomy (NCBI): domain Eukaryota; kingdom Metazoa; phylum Chordata; class Mammalia; order Primates; family Lorisidae; genus Nycticebus; species Nycticebus coucang. The sequence goes on from NC_069795.1 coordinate 93,723,830, forward strand.
TGTGGCAGGCAGCTCTAGTCCCAGCTACTTGGGAGAATCGCTTAAGCCCAAGAAGTGGAGGTTGCTGTGAGCTGTGACGCCATGGCACTCTACCGAGGGAGACATAGTAAAACCCTGTCTCAAAAAAAAAAAAATGGCTCAGCGCCCGTGGCTCGAACAGTTAAGGCGCCAGACACATACACCTGAGCTAGCGGGTTCGAATCCAGCCCGGGCCTGTCAAGCAACAACAACAGCTGCAACCATAAAATAGCCAGGCACTGTGGCATGCGTCTGTGGTCCCAGCTACTTGGGAGGCAGAGGCAGGAGAATCGCTTGAGCCCAGGAGTTTGAGGTTACTATGAGCTATGATGTCACGGTACACTACCCAGGGTGACAGCTTGAGGCTCTGTCTGAAAAAAAAAAAAAATAGTCTTTGAGGGCGCACCTGTGGCTCAGTGAATGGGGCACCGGCCCCATATACTGAGGGTGGCAGGTTTGAACCTGACCCCGGCCAAACTGCAACAACAAAAAAAAATAGCTGAGCCTTGTGGCGGGCACCTGTAGTCCCAGCTACTCGGGAGGCTGAGGCAAGAGAATCGCCTAAGCCTAAGAGCTGGAGGTTGCTGTGAGCTGTAACGCCAGAGCCCTCTACTAAGGGCAATAAAAGTGAGACTCTGCCTCTTAAAAAAAAAAAAAGTCTTTGAAACCCAGTATGTATGTATTTCACATTTAAAGCAAGCTCAATTCAGACTAGTACATTTGGGTCACTGCACGCTATGACAGAGGGAGACCCTAACTCAAAAAAAAAAAAAAAAAAAAAAACCCCACCACAACTATACTTTACAAAAATGCATACTGCTTTTCCCACTACAGAAAAAGCTGATTTGTGATACAGAACCTAACAGTGATAACTAATTCATTGAGTTATATATAATCCAGTCAAGTATTTGCTCTTGTCTTCCTATCTAAAATTAAAATGTAAGCTTAAAATCTTAGTTAACCTAAAATTTCACTGGAAGAGTCCCTAATGCTATGCTAAACTAGGCAACTGAAGTGAGAAGTCCTAGATGTAAATGCCATTTCACCAGCAGCAGCATCTTGGACAAGTTATTTAATCTTTCCTTATAAATAAAGATAAAAACATACCTCAGAGTCCTTAAGAAAACTATAAAATAGGGCGGTGCCTGTGGCTCAGTGAGTAGAGCACTGGCCCCATATACCGGGGGTGGCGGATTTGAACCCAGCCCCTGCCAAACTGAAACAAAAAAATAGCCAGGCATCGTGGCAGACGCCTGTACTCCCAGTTGCTTGGGAGGCTGAGGCAAGAGAATCACTTAAGCCCAAGAGCTGGAGATTGCTGTGAGCTGTGACTCAATAGCACTCTACTGAGGATGATAAAGTGAGACACTTAAAAAAGAAAGAAAGAAAATCAGAAAATAAAGAAACTGGGATGGCACCTGTGGCTCAAAGGAGTAGGGCGCCGGTCCCATATGCCGGAGGTAGCAGATTCAAACCCAGCCCTGGCCAAAAAACTGAAAAAAAAAAAAAAAAAAAAAAAGAAAAAGACAAAAGAAAGACGCTTAGGCTAACCGCCTGTAGCTCAGGCAGCTAAGGTGCCAGCCACATACAACACAGCTGGTGGATTCAAATCCAGCCCAGGCCTGCTATTTGGGAGGCTGAGGCAAGAGAATCGCTGAAGAATCGGAGGTTGCTGTGAGCTGTGATGCCACAGCACTCTACCCAGGGTGACAGCCTGAGGCTCTGTCTCAAAACAAAAAGCTTAATAGACAAGAGAGACTTTGCCTAACAAATGTAATCAGGGTAATCTGGTTTATTGTACCCTCAATGAATCCCCAAAAATTAAAAAAAACAAAAGCTTAATAGATATCCAGTAATACAGTAGTCTTACTCATAGAAGGCATATAAATACCTGCTGATACGGAAAATATACCAGTGCATAAAAGTAAAAATAGATAAAAAATGTTTTCTGAATGTTTATGAAGCCACGGCCTTAACAATGTATCTCTATTTCCATTTTTTTTGTTTGTTTTGCTTTTTTTTGAGACAGAGTCTCAAGCTGTTGCCCTGGGTACAATGCCATGGTGTCACAGTTCATAGCAACCTCCAATTCTTCGGCTCAAGTGATCCTCTTGCCTCATTTTTCTTCTATTTTGAGTAGAGACGGGGGGTCTTACTTTTGCTGAGGCTCGTCTTGAACTTGTGAGCTCTAGCAATCTACCTACAGAGGCCTCCCAATGTGCTATGATTACAAATGTGCGCCACTGTGCCTGGCATGTTTTGCTTTTCTTTTTTCAGAGTTTTGATAATTATGTTTTGGTCTTATAATACAAAAATAAAACTTTACAAGAAAAACATGTAATTTTTCCACAAAACACAGAGAAGCAGGGTTTTGAGGGGTTTTTATAGTATTTTATATTTTTTGTAACGACAGGGTCCTTAATGCCCAGGCTGGTCTACAACTCTTGGCCTCAAGCAATCCTCCTACCTCCGCTGGGATTATAGGCTTGAGCCACTGAACCCAGCCTTAAATTTAATTTTTAAAAACTGATTGACAGGCGGCGCCTGTGGCTCAAAGGAGTAGGGCGCCAGCCCCATATGCCAGAGGTGGCGGGTTCAAACCTAGCCCTGGCCGAAAACTGCAAAATAAATAAATAAAATAAATAATAAAAACTGATTGACAGGGGCAGCTCCTGTGGCTCAGTGGATAGGGTGCTGGCCCCATATTCTGAGAGTGGTGGGTTCAAACCCGACCCCGGCCAAACTGCAACAAAAAAATAACTAGGTGTTTTGGCGGGCGCTAGTCCCAGCTACTCAGAAGGCTGAGGCAAGAGAATTGCATAAGCCCAGGAATTGGAGGTTGCTGTGAGCTGTAACGCCACAGCACTCCACCAAGGGCAATAGAGGGAGACTGTCTCTACCAAAAAAAAAAACCTGATTGACAGGTTCAGCACCCATAGCTCAGCCAGTAGGGTGCCAGCCACATACACCAGAGCTGGTGGTTTCAAACCCAGCCCCAGCCTGCCAAACGACAACAACTACAACCAAAAAATAGCAGGGCATAATGGTGGGCACCTGTATCCTAGCTACTTGAAAAGACTGAGGCAAGAGAATCACTTAAGCCCAGGAGTTTGAGGTTGCTGTGACCTGTGACACCACAACACTCTACCAAGGGTGACATAATGAGACCCTGTCTCCAAAAAAGTAAGTAAACAGGCTTGGTGCTATGGCTCAAGCGGCTAAGGCGCCAGCCACATACACCTGAGCTGGCAGGTTCGAATCCAGCCTGGGCCCACCAAACAACAATGACAGCTGCAACCAAAATATAGCTGGGCCTCGTGGTGGACGCCTGTAGTCCCAGCTACTTGGGAGGCTGAGACAAGAGGTTGCTGTGAGCTATAATGCCATGGCACTCTACCCAGGGCGACAGCTTGAGGCTCTGTCTCAAAAAAAAAAAAAAAAAAGTAAATAAAAGAAAAAATAAAATAACTGATTGACATCAGCAAAACTGAAGTAGATTCCAGTCTTCCTTATCCCCAGAAAGAACATCTAACAACCATACATGAATGAAAACAAAATCGTCGGGCAGCGCCTATGGCTCAGTGGATAGGGCCCTGGCCCTATATACTGATGGTGGTGGGTTCAAACCCGGCCCCGGCCAAAATGCAGCAAAAAGGGCGGCACCTGTGGCTCAGTGAGTAGGGCGCCGGCCCCATATGCCAAGGGTGGCGGGTTCAAACCCAGCCCCAGCCAAACTGCAACAAAAAATAGCCGAGTGTTGTGGCAGGCGCCTGTAGGCCCAGCTGCTCGGGAGGCTGAGGCAAGAGAATCGCGTAAGCCCAAGAGTTAGAGGTTGCTGTGAGCCGTGTGACGTCATGGGACTCTACCCAAGGGTGGTACAGTGAGACTCTGTCTCTACCAAAAAAAAAAAATTCAGCAAAAAAATAGCCAGGCACCCAGTTACTCGGGAGTCTGAGGCAAGAGAATCGCCTAAGTCCAAGAGTTGGAGGTTGCCATTAGCTGTGTGACACCACGGCACTCTACCAAGGGCAGTAAAATGAGACTGTCTCTACCAAAAAATAAAAAAAAAACAAACAGAACAAAAATCGTTGTACTTTCATGAAAACTTCTTTTAAACACGTACACTAAAAAACATCATTAATATATCTGGAACTATTAATTTTTAATTTAACAGAGTGCCCTAATATTAAGACACCCACAATTTTTTTTTTGAGATTGAGTCTCACTTTCTCAGTAATGTGTCGTGGTGTAATAGCTCATAGCAACCTCCAACTACAGGGTGCCCGCCACAACACCCGGCTATTTTAGAGACAGGGTCTCACTATTGCTTTAGCTAATCTCGAACCGAAGAGCTCAAGCAATCCACCCGCCTCAGCCTCCCAGAGTGCTAGGATTACAGGGGTGAGCCACTGCACTGGGCCCACAATCTTTTTTTCAATTACAATCTCCAAAAAGCAATCTGCTGAGATTGTATACTAACCTTGAAAAGTCAGTACACCCGCATAATACAACTCCTTTACTATAATTCTGTATCATCATTACCATACGACATAATTTACTCTCGATTTCCATTTAATATTAAGCTAAATAAATTACAGAAACATTATAGTACTTTGAGATTTGTTTTGTAGTCAATTACATAAAGCAAAAACTCTTAAGGTAATTGATTCTATCCTCTATAGAAAGAGCTTCAGGCTCCAGCACAGAGGTTACAGTGTCAGCCACGTACACTAAGGCTGGAGGGTTCACTGGTGGGTTCGAACACAGCCTGGGCTAGCTGAACAACAATGACAACTGTAACAAAAAAATAGCCCGGCATTGTGGCGGGCACCTGTAATCCCAGCTACTCAAGAGGCTGAGGCAAGAGAATCATTTAAGTCCAGGAGTCTAAGGTTGCTGTGAGCTGTGACGCCAAAGCACTCTACCAAGGGCGACAAAGAAAAAGTCTCAAAAAAAAAAAAAAAAAGGAAAGAAAGAAAAAGAGCTTCAAATTTCATTGAGCTATCTTGGAGATTACACATTTCCTTGGAACACCTTGGAAAAACTTTCCTCTACATGAGCCAGAAAGTAAGTGACTGTGCCCCAGGCTAAACAACTTGCATTAGTATTATAAAGTTTAATGTATAAATCAATTTAAAAGCACTTTAAGGATGCAAATGGGCAAGAGATTGGGGAGGGGGGGGGGGACATTAAGTTCCAAAATAAGATTGTGACAAGGGTTCCCTAACTCTATAAATTAGAGTAATATTCTATAACATTAGCCTTAAAACAGGCTAATGTTATAGAATATACATTTTATCATTACATTAGCCTTAAAACAGGCTAATGTTATAGAATATACATTTTATCTTGATAAAGCTTTTTTTAAAAAGCACCTTAAGTATCCAATGTATAAAACCTAAGGTTCGGGCGGCGCCTGTGGCTCAGTTGGTAGGGCGCCAGCCCCATATACCGAGGGTGGCAGGTTCAAGCCCGGCCCCAGCCAAACGGCAACCAAAAAATAGCCGGGCGTTGTGGCGGGCGCCTGTAGTCCCAGCTACTCGGGAGGCTGAGGCAGGAGAATCGCTTGGGCCCGGGAGTTAGAGGTTGCTGTGAGCTGTGTGAGGCCACGGCACTCAACCGAGGGCCATGGAGTGAGACTCTTGTCTCTACAAAAAAAATAAAAATAAAAATAAAAATAAAAAAACCTAAGGTGCTACTCCAGGTATGAAAGGTATAAATGCATCATTTCACACAAAATTATACTCTAACATCAAGTAATTTCCCATCTCTACAGATTTACAGGGCTGCAAACAGGTACAGATCAAGTTTGTATCTCTTTAAGAACTATAGATCCACTATTAAGTTTAAAAAAAAAAAAAAGGGCAGGCTAGGCCGGGCACAGTGGCTCATGTCTATAATCCTAGCACTCAGGAGGCCAAGGCAGGGAACTAACAGGTCTGAGACCAGCCTGAGCCACGGCGAAACTTCCTCTCTAAAAAATAGGCAAGTTGGATCGGCACCTGTAGCCCAGCAGCTAGGGTGCCAGCCACATGCACTGGGGCTGGCAGGTTAGAACCCAGCCCAGGCCTGCCGAACAATGACGACTTCAACAAAAAAACAGCTGTGCGGCTTGGCAACCGTAGCATAGTGGTTATGGCACCAGCCACATACACCCAGGTGGCAGGTTCGAACCCGGCCCGCGCCTGGTAAGGTAACAAGAACAAAAAATAACCGGGCATTGTGGAGGACGCCTGTAGTCCCAGCTACTTGGGAGGCTGAGGCAAAAGGATCACTTAAGCCCAAGAGTTTCAGGTTGCTGTGAGCTATGACATCACTGCACTCTACCAAGGGTGACAAAGGGAGACTGTGAGACTCTGTCACAAAAAAAAAAGGGAGAACAATGTTCATAGCATGGTAGTATCTGTGTAAATGTTGAAAAAAAATATTGGAAACCTTTACATTAAATCTTATCTTCAGCTCTTCACTGGCTGGTTCCAATTAGTTTGTGAAATGAAGTTTCAGTTCAACTAAAAAACTTTACTGAAGAGCACCATCTCAAGGCATGATGATAAACTGTCTTCAAAACTCATTAACAGCAACATAGCCAAAGTGTGTCTGTGTATGGGGGTGGGGTATCAAATCACCTGTATGTTGAAAGCACCACTAAAAAGAAAAAAATACACTAAAATGTTGACATCTCTTATCTCAGAGGAATTTCTAGTCTTTGCTAGCTTCCAAAATTCCTTCACTGACCAGGTATTTTCTAAATCTGAAAAAAAATCAAAATTAAATTGCTCTCACGCTACACGGCAGTCAGACTTAAAACACTACACAGTATGTTGTAAAATTCTGTATGAGACATTCTAGGCAAGGCAAAACTATGAAGATAAACACCCTAAAGGCTCAGCGCCTGTAGCTCAGTGAGTAGGGCACCAGCCACATACACTGAGGCTGGTGGGTTCTAACTCGGCCCGGGTCTGCTAAACAACTGCAACCAAAAAAATAGTCGGGCACTGTAGTCCCAGCTACTTGGGAGGCTGAGGCAAGAGAATCGCTTAAGCCCAAGAGTTAGAGGTTGCTGTGAGCTGTGACACAATTGCACTCTACTGAGGGTGACATAGTGAGACACTGTCTCAAAAAAAAAAAAAAAAAAAAAACAAAACACAAAACACGCTGGAGCAGTGGTTCTCAACCTTCCTAATGCCTCGACCCTTTAATACAGTTCCTCATGTTGTGGTGACCCCCCAACCATAAAATTCATAAAGTAGCAATGAAAATAAATTCATGGGGCGGTGCCTGTGGCTCAAAGGGGTAGGGTGCTGACCCCATATGCCGGAGGTGGCGGGTTCAAACCCAGCCCCGGCCAAAAACTGTAAAAATAAATAAATAAGTTCATGGTTGGGGGTCACCACAACATGAGGAACTGTATTAAAGGGTCGCAGCATTAGGAAGGTTGAGAACCACTGCCTAGAGGTTAGGGGTGGGGTGAAGTTGACTAAAAACAGCATGAGGGAAACCTGGGTGATGGTGGAACTATTCTATCCTCTCATTGTGCTGGTTACACAATTACCAGCATTTGACAAAGTTCATAATACAACAAAAAGGCTTATTTTACTATATGTAAATTAAATCAAATAATGATTACAGGTAATAATCTGCTTGTGCCATAAGGCAAAGTGGGCACTTTTTTTTTTTTTGGTTTTTTGGCCGGGGCTGGGTTTTTGAACCCACCACCTCCCGCATATGGGACCGGCACCCTACTCCTTGAGCCACAGGCGCTGCCCCAAAGTGGGTACTTTTTAATAGCATAAAAAAAAAAAAAAAATGAAGACCACTGAACTACTTCAAACTCAGATTTGTTCAGGGATCTATTGCTAAATAATGGTAAGCTGAAGTACAGATCCAAAATTTCCATTTGTTTATTTATTTCAAATCCAAAGCCGTTTCCACTCCACCATTCTCATTCTTCCAGAGTTCTGAGGACCAGTGTTTCCACAAAGTGCATATGCAAGTGGGGTATGGCTAGACATAAAATTTCAAATGTTCAAGTACATACATGATTTCAGTACACACAAATGTGGCTAGTGTCCCTCCTAACCTTCACCAAATACCACCTTACTTTCTGAGATAAAATGGGATGTATCCAAGTATAACCAAGCAGTAGATCTGTAGTGTGTGGATAGAGATCAACAATAAATACTTCAGGTGGTGCTTGTAGCTCAGTGGGTTGGGCATCAGCCACATGCACGGAGGCTGGCAAGTTCAAACCCAGACTGGAGCCTGCTAAAGAACAATGACAACTGCAACAAAAAATAGCCAGGCGTTGTGGCAGGTGCCCGTAGTCCCAGCTACTTGGGAGGCTGAAGCAAGATAATCACTTAAGCCCAAGAGTTTGAGGTTGCTGCAAGCTGTGACACAACGGCACTCTACCCAGGGCAACACAGTGAGACTCTGTCTCAAAAAAAAAAAAGAAAGAAACCAAAGTTAAGATTGTAAGCAATCTTTACAAAAAACAGATTGATTACCTTAATTTTCTAAAATAACAAAATGAAAAATACCTTGCCTAGTGGGCAGCACTGTGGCTCAGTGGGTAGGGTGTCAACCCCATATGCCCAGGGTGGTAGGTTCAAACCTGGCCCCGGCCAAACTGCAACAAAAAAATAGCTGGGTGTTGTGGCAGGCACCTGTAGTCCCAACTATTTGGGAAGCTGAGGCAAGAGAATTGCCTAAGCCCAGGAGTTGGAGGTTGCTGTGAGTTGTGTGATGCCACGGCACTCTACAGAGGACAATAAGTAAGACTCTGTCTCTACAAAAAAAAAAAAAACCTTGGGGCGGCGCCTGTGGCTCAGTCGGTAAGGCGCCGGCCCCATATACCGAGGGTGGCGGGTTCAAACCCAGCCCCGGCTGAACTGCAAACCAAAAAATAGCTGGGCGTTGTGGCGGGCGCCTGTAGTCCCAGCTACTCGGGAGGCTGAGGCAAGAGAATCGCTTAAGCCCAGGAGTTGGAGGTTGCTGTGAGCTGTGTGAGGCCACGGCACTGTACCGAGGGCCATAAAGTGAGACTCTGTCTCTACAAAAAAAAAAAAAAAAAACAAAAAAAACCTTGCATAGTAGGCTACTGGCAGATAAATGCTGTTCTATCATATACACATTATGCAAAATAATTTGTTAATGTGAAACAGTTATTTGCTATTTTTCAATATGCAAGAAAGAAATGCATACTTCTTACTCAGGAAGTATATAGCCAAATAGTGAAAACCTGAAACTTAAGGGGGGAGGGTAGGATAATTAATGCAAAATGATGAGCCATACCTATCCTTGACAAGAAAAATATGGGAAGTTAATTCTTTGTGCCTTGTGTCCCAGCTAACTTCATTTGCAGTCACTGGGGGAAAGCCAACCACCAGATTTCAACAAGAACAGTATAGTCAATGAAATACCTACTCAAATTTCTTTTAGGTCATTTTGTCTGACAAGTTTTAAACCTCCAATATTAACGTAACTACTCACATATTAATACAAAGACTCCTTTCCAACAGGCAGTTTCTACTTTATGTTTACCACCTAAGGAGATTTAAACTTATAAAAAGCTTAGGGGGATCCTCTATACGCTGTGATTCTCTATGCTATTACCACGTGACAGTTAAAACCAAATCCACAGGGCTAATCAGTAAACTAAGAAAGGAAAAACAAAACGCTAAAAGGAAATCATGACCAAATAAAATAAAATCCCATAGGGTAAAAAAGTACGATGAAATGAAAGCCTGTAAGAATTCATCCTGCATACGCACAACACTCATGTTATTAGAAGGCCCTTCATAAAAATAGCCAAGAGTCTCAAACATTTGAGATGCTGGCTTAGGGAGATTGACAGACAACAGCTGGGGAGATTTTGTATTGATCATGTAACATCCTGGCATACTTTGAAGAAATAGGGACAAGGGAACTGTATAATGACAAAAATAAACTCTTAAGATTTCATTTTTACCTATTTAACCCTTTACACAAAACCGCTCCCAAATTCTTCTTCTCTGGGATGCCTCTTGCTTTTCCCAGCCCTGATTCCACAGTAATGTATCCCCTTCCTCCCAAAGAAAACTAACAAAAATACACCTCGTGGAAAAACAAAAAGCACCTCCCTCCAAAAATACAGAGTAACTGATATAAAGAAACTAGTCACCCTTCCACCGTCTCCCTGTTCCGTTTCATATTTTAAATCTTACTTTAAAGCCCAGGACTTTCGCCTTTTCTTCCGTAAAAGAGGGGCTAAGGCGCCGCCCAATTTACCAGGCCGCAAAAAATATTACAACCCGCCACACTTCAAGGTTTTCTACTTTTCTCTCTTCGATCCTAACCCTCAACCCGGTAACCCCCTCCTCCTGAGGCACTGAAGAGTTCTTGGCCCAAAAGCCTAATACAAAGGTGAATTCCAAAGATTCCGCGACGCACCCCCAGGGGGTGGGGAGGGGTCGAAGGAGCCGGCCCCGGCGCTCCCGCACGGCACAGTCCGAGGGGCGGGGGAGCGGGTGTGACCACACAATCCCACCGCCTCCCAGAGCTCAGGCCTGCTCCTACGGAGCTCCCCGCCGCCCAGCAGGCACTCGGCTTCCTCGCAATGGCTGGCTAAGGGCCGCACTAGCAGCCAGTAAGAGGTTCATAAGTAGGAAAAAGCAAAAGGTGTCCGACGTGTTGTTTCAAAACATAACGGAGCCCAGGCCCCCGAGACCGTTAAACCGCGGGCGAGGGGGGAGAAGCAAGGAACCCAGCGGCCTCGGGCTTTGGCCTGGCCGCCCTTTTTGACCCCGTACCTAACTCTCTGGGACCACCAACGCTCCCTCAGATCCGCTCTGGCACCCAGAACCCCCAACAAAATCTCAAAAGGGTCAGTACCTTGTAGAAAGCCCCGTTGGAGCCGCGAACCTCCACCGTCAGCTCCGCCATGTTGGAACCGCAAAGGCCGCTGGGAAGAGATTCTAGAAACTTTCCAACCAGAGGGGAGGAGGGGGAGGGACGTAAAGGAGGCGGGGGGAGGGGCGGGGAAAACAGGGCGGGGATTGGGTTCCCCCGCCCTCCACCCCTAGGGTCTCAGCGTGTCGCCCGGACCTTCCCGGTGGGCTCCCTCCGCTCCTTACATCACTTGCCGTGGGCTCCGCCCGCCGCCGCCTACGTCCGATTCGCCTCCCGACACAATCGCCGACCTTTGCTGACCCGCCCCTAAGTCCCCGCCCTCCGGTGCCGGCTGCTCGCTCCGCTCCATCCAGTTGGTGCCTCCAGCTGCCCGGGATGAACTGCCCAGGCGCTGCCTGTCCCCCTTGTCCGCCAAGTTCACCTGCGCTCTCGCATCCCGGCCGTAAACTTCTGGAAGTGCTGGCAGCCCTGGAGTGACTTTCTCACCTGGGGAGGAGCCATTTGGGTGCTCAAGTTGCCTGGAGGGAGAGGGAACCCTAAACTATGTGCACATTGATGTGCTACAAATTCTTTTGCCCGGCTCTATTTTGTCTCATATCCTACATTTCCACACCCACTCTCACAGTTTGGCCAAGCCCTGTTACCACTTTAGCTGTTTGAAAGTCAAACTAAGTGTTTTTCTGTCGGTTTAGCTGATTTCACACCCTGGAGCCGAGTTTCGGTTAATTCCCATTGTGAGAGGTAGTCAGGGAAACTTAATAGAGCAGGATTCCACGTTTTCCCCTGCTGTAACGTACGCGAAGTTCCACAAATAGGATTGAAGCAGAACCATTTCCTATGTCTTCTACCAGAACCTACCCCAGTTCTGGAAGCATTGTGAATATTTAGTTTACTTAAAAGTAATCTAGCAAGACCTTTGGAAAAAACTAGAAGGGATCCTTTAAGTGTGTGCTGTTAGGCTTGTATTACCATTTTTGCAGAAAAACTTGATTTTAAAAAGTTTTTTTCTGGGCGGCGCCTGTGGCTCAGTCAGTAAGGCGCCGGCCCCATATACCGAGGGTGGCAGGTTCAAACCCGGCCCCGGCCAAACTGCAACCAAAAAATAGCCGGGCGTTGTGGCGGGCGCCTGTAGTCCCAGCTACTTGGGAGGCTCAGGCAAGAGAATCGCTTAGGCCCAGGAGTTGGAGGTTGCTGTGAGCTGTGTGAGGCCATGGCACTCTACCGAGAGCCATAAAGTGAGACTCTGTCTCTACAAAAAAAAAAAAAAAGTTTTTTTCTTAAAATTTGTTGTTATAGGCGGCGCCCGTAGCTCAGTGGGTAGGGCGCCGGCCGCATAACACTGAGGCTGACGGGTTCGAACGCAGCCTGGGCCAGCTAAATAACAATGACAACTGTAACAATAAAATAGCTGGACGTTGAGGCGGGCTCCTGTAGTCCTAGCTACTTAAGAGGCTGAGGCAAGACAATTGCTTAAGGGTGGTTCCTGTGGCTCAAGGAGTAGGGCGACGGCCCCATATTTCAGAGGTGTCAGGTTCAAACCTGGCCCTGGCCAAAAACTGCAAAAAAAATTGCTTAGAGTTTGAGGTTGCTGTGTACTGTGACGCCACGGCACTCTACCAAGGGTGATAAATTGAGACTGTCTCTAAAAAAATAATAACAACTTTTTATAAAGAGTTTGCATGTTGTCCTTGTGCGGGGGCCATGCTAATGATGTATCATTACAATTTCCTTAATTGCCAATTAATGATGTTTCATTCCATATGTGCTACCAGAGTAAGCACTGCAGAAAAACTTTAAAGGATGCTTTGCTGGCACTTGCACTCCTTATGAAATGCGCACTGACCCAGCGTGTTGGTCCTAAAAAAGATTAATATAATATTTGATCAGACTAATAAAAAAATTATTTAGAGACAGAGATCTTGGTATGTTGCCCAGGCTAGTCTCAAGCTCCTGGCCTCTAGCCATGTTCCCATCTCCTCCTCCTAAAGTGCTTGGGTTACAGGTGTGAGTCACCACACCTGGTCAGGATGTTCTTTTAAAAGTATTGATTATGGTGAGAAGAACTAAATACCCTTTAATAATAATACCCACCATTTATTTATTTATTTATTTATTTATTTATTTTTTTTTTTTTTTTTAGAGACAGAGTCTTACTTTGTCGCCATCAGTAGAGTGCCCTGGCTTAGGCACTTCTCTTGCCTCAGCCTCTTGAGTAGCTGGGACTACAGGCACTCGCCACAATGCCCGGCTATTTTTTGTTGCAGTTTGGCCAGGCCAAAACTGCCACCCTTGGTATATGGGGCCAGCGCCCTAGTCACTGAGCCACAGGCACCACCCATAGCCACCATTTATTAAGGACTTCTGCCAGAGCTTTAAGAATCATCTCATTATGTGAGTAGTGCATATGGCTCAAAGAACTAGGGTGCTGGCCCCATATGCTGGAGGTGGTGGGTTCTAAACCCAGCCCCGGCCAAAAACCACAAAAAAAAAAATAAATAAAAGAATAATCTCATTATGTTCCTTTAGAATTGTACTATCCTAGTTGGATTTTTTAGCAGTGTTTTAAGATGCACTTCACCCATTTAAAGTGTACAATTCAATGGTTTTTAATATATTCACACGGTTGTGCAATCATACCCACAATCAACTTTAAAACATTTTTTATCACCTCAAAAAGAACCTTATATATATATTTAAAAAAAAAAAAAAGAACCTTATATCTAGGCGGTGCCTGTGGCTCAAAGGATTAGGGCCCTGGCCCCCATATGCCGGAGGTGGTGGGTTCAAACCCAGCCCCGGCCAAAAAAAAAAACACCTTATACCTGTTGGCAGTTACTCCCCATTTCACCCCAACTCCCTAGGTCCTAAGAAACCACTAGTCTTTTCTGTCTGTATAAATCTGCCTAATCTAGATATTTCATGTAAAGAGAATTATACAATATTCAATCTTTTATGATTGGCTTCTTTCATTTAGCATACTGTTGTAGCATGTATAATTCATTTTTTGTCAAATAGCATTGTATGGGTTCACCCCCTCATTTGGTATCCACCAGCTGATAGACATTTGAGTCATTTCCAATTTTTGCCTATACAGCTTCTGTAACTATTCCTGCACAAGTTTTTGTATAAGCAGGTGTACACTTCCATTTCTCTTGAGTATGAGGTCTGACAAGTGTAAACATCCTGGAATAAGTGCTACATGCCTCTTTACTGAATGTCACTGTGGTCTCCTTCAAAGTTCTCCACTTGGGAAGCTATGCACTGACACCAACAGCACCTAGTCTACCCTTCAAAGAAATTTTGGTGCTCTTCTCTGGAATGGCCATTAGAGCCATCCTCCAGGTCTGACAAGTGAGTTTGCAGACTTGCCACCAGGTGCTTCTGTTGGCAACACTATACAAACAGCTCAGTAAGGTTTCATAACCTTGGTATAAGTGTCTCACAATTCATTCATGTCAATGTGTGGCAGTTACTTGCTGAGTGCTATTCTTTTTTTTTTTTTTTTTTGAGACAGGATCTCACTATATTGCCCTCGGTAGAGTTTGAGGTTACTGTGAGCCATGACACCACAGTACTCTACGCAGGGGGACAGAGTAAGACTCCGCCTCAAAAAAAAAGACATAGCCCAGGTGTAATTCTGAGGGAAATCGCTTGAGTCCAAGAGTTTGAGGTTGCTGTGAGCTGTGACACCACAGAACTATACTGAGGGTGACAGAGTGAGACTCTGTCTCAAAAAGTAAATAAATAAAAAAATTGTTTTGTGTTTACATATATGCATATATATAAATGTTAATATTACTATATATTAGGAGTGGATATTTCCAGAAGGTATTCATATAAATTTTATAATTTCTATATTTTTTGTAATGAGCATATTACTTGATTATCAAAAAAAGTTATTTTTATTTTTTAAATTTTTTTTTTCTTTTTTGAGACGGAGTCTTAAGCTGTCGCCCTGATTAGGGTGCTGTGGCATAACAGCTCACAGCAACCTGCCGGCCTTGGTGCACATGGCCAGCACCCTACCCACTGAACTACAGGTGCCACCACTTTTTAAAATATTACTCCATGGAATGTTCTACAGCCTTATTTATTTATTTTTGTAGAGACAGCCTTATTTATTTATTTTTGTATCGCCCTCAGTAGAGTGCTGCGGCGTCACACAGCTCACAGCAACCTCCAACTCCTGGGCTTAAGCGATTCTCTTGCCTCAGCCTCCCGAGTAGCTGGGACTACAGGCGCCTGCCACAACACCCAGCTATTTTTTGTTGCAGTTTGGCTGGGGCCGGGTTCGAACCCGCCACCCTCGGTATATGGGGCCCGGCACCCTATGCACTGAGCCACAGGCACCACCCAGAATGTTCTACAGCCTTTAGCAATGAAATTATAGAAGACTATTTACTTATATGAGAAAATGTCTATAATTAGAAAAAGTAGGGCCTAAGATCCCTAGATAACAGAGACCATGTGAAGACTCCGGAGAGAGAGTTCTTCAGTTCTTTCCCCTTTCAGAAGCTCTGATGCTTTTCTGTATTCCTTTCTAACTTCTAATTAAAGTCCTATCTTACCACTGGAGAAAAAAAATTGTATATTGTTTTGGGTAGTATGTACATTTTAACAATGTTGATTCTTCCCAGCCAGAGCATGGTATGTTTTTCCATTTGTTAACATTTTCAGCTATTTCTTTTCTTAGAGTTTCATAGTTTTCTTTACAGAGGTCTTTCACGTCCTTTGTTAGATATAAACTCCCAAATATTTCATCTTCTTTGGCACTACTGTGTGCAGTCTGCTCTTGCTTGCTGCTTGGTGTGCTCTTGGCCAAATAATGACCTATCAAAGTGTCACATCCAGCCTCCTGGCATACTGTTATCCCAGTTATTTGGTCCCATAGCTTGGAAAAATTACAAGCAGGTACAGTATCACAGAGTGACCACAAGCACGAGATAACTTCACACGAGCAGCGTTTTTTGTTTTGTTTTATTTTTATAAGAGGAAGGGCTATGAGCAGCTTTTTATTGTGAAAGGGAACAGGTCAATCTCTGAGTGGAGAGAGAGGAACAAACCGACTGACTTTCTGCCAGTGCACAAGTTGTTTCCTTTTACTGGCTTGGTCAAGGAAGGGTTTGGGGAGGTGTGGGATGTTACCAAATTATTTAGGGGTGTTCTCAAGGTCCCTGATCTGCTGTGAGCTCCCACTCTGGAAGCCCATACATAAATAAGTTAACGACATAATAATTAACTTTGGTTACTCTAGGTCACTTTCTTTTTTTTATTAATTTTTTTATTGTTAAATCATAGCTGTGTACATTGGTGCAATCAAGGGGTACAATGTGCAGGTTTCATATACAATCTCAAATATTCTCATCAAACTGTTCAACATAGCCTTCATGGCATTTTCCTAGTTACTGTATGTAGGCATTTGTATTCTGCATTTCGTAAGTTTTGCCTGTACCCATACTAGGATGCACTATAGGTGTGGCCCCACCCATTACCCTCCCTCCACCAAAACTTCACCCCTCCCTTCCTCCCTTTCCCCATAGTCTTGTGCTATAGTTGGGTTATAGCCTTCATGTGAAAGCTATAATTTAGCTTCATAGCAGAGCTGAATACATAGGATACTTTTTCTTCCATTCTTGAGATACTTTGCTAAGAAGAATATGTTCCAGCTCCATCCATGTAAACATGAAAGAGGTAAAGTCTCCGTCTTTCTTTAAGGCTGCATAATATTCCATGGTATACATGTACCACAATTTGCTAGTCCATTCGTGGGTCGATGGACACTTGGGCTTCTTCCATGACTTAGCGATTATGAATTGGGCTGCAATAAACATTCTGGTACAGATGTCTTTGCTATATTGTGATTTTTGGTCTTTGGGGTATAAACCTAGTAAAGGAATTATAGGATCGAATGGCAGGTCTATTTTTAGGTCTCTAAGTATTCTCCAAACATCCTTCCAGAAGGAACATATTAGTGGGCATTCCCACCAGCAGTGTAGAAGTGTGCCCTTTTCTTCACATCAATGCCAACATCTCTGGTTTTGGGATTTTGTTATGTGGGCTACTCTTACTGGGGTTAGGTGGTATCTCAAAGTAGTTTTGATTTGCATTTCTCTGATGATTAAGGATGATGAGCTTTTTTTCATTTGTTTGTAGATTGTGCGTCTGTCTTCTTTAGAGAAGTTTCTCTTCAAGTCCCTTTCCCACCCTGAGATGGGATCACGTGTTCTTTTCTTGCTAATACGTTTGAGTTCTCTGTGGATTCTTGTTATTAGACCTTTATCGGAGGTATAACCTGCAAATATTTTCTCCCATTCTGAGGGCTGTCTGCTTGCTTTACTTACTATGTTCTTGGCTGTGCAAGAAGCTTTTTAGTTTGATGAGGTCCAAGGAGTGTATTTTTGACACTGCTTTGATTGCCTGGGGAGTCCTCCTCATAAAATATTCATCCAGGCCAATTCCTTCAAGAGTTTTCCCTGCACTTTCTTCAAGTATTTTCATAGTTTCATGTCTTAAGTTTAAATATTTTATCCAGTGAGAGTCTCTCTTAGTTAATGGTGAAAGGTGTGGGTCCAGTTTCAATCTTCTACAGGTTGCCAGCCAGTTTACCCAGTACCATTTGTTAAATAGGGAATCTTTTCCCCACTGAATGTTTTTAAATGGCTTGTTAAAGATCAAATAACGGTAAGTAGCTGGATTCATCTCTTGATTCCAGACATCTACTTCTCTGTTTTTGTGCCAGTACCATGCTGTTTTGATCACTATCGATTCATAGTATAGTCTGAGGTCTGGTAGCATGATTCCTCCTGCTTTGTTCTTATTGCTGAGTAATGTTTTGGCTATTCGAGGTTTTTTCTGATTCCATATAAAATGAAGTATTATTTTTTTCAAGATCTTTAAAATATGACAATGGAGCTTTAATAGGAATTGCATTAAAATTGTATATTGTTTTGGGTAGAATGGACATTTTAACAATGTTGATTCTTCCCAGCCTTGAGCATGGTATGTTTTTCCATCTGTTAACATCTTCAGCTATTTCTTTTCTTAAGGATTCATAGTTCTCTTTGTAGAGATCTTTCACATCCTTTGTTAGGCATACTCCCAAATATTTCATCTTCTTTGGCACTACTGTGAAAGGAATAGAGTCCTTGACTGTTTTTTTGGGCTTGGTTATTGTTGGTATATATAAAGGCTACAGATTTATGGGTGTTGATTTTGTAGCCTGAGACATTGCTGTATTCCTTGATCACTTCTGAAAGTTTTGTAGTAGAATCCCTAGTGTTTTCCAGATATATGATCATACCATCTGCGCAGAGTGAAAGTTTGATCTCTTCAGACCCTATGTGGATACCCTTGATCGCCTTTTCTTCCCTAATTGCAATGGCTAAAACTTCCATTACAATGTTAAAGAGCAATGGAGACAATGGGCCACCTTGCCTGGTTCCTGATCTAAGTGGAAATGATTTCAACTTAACTCCATTCAATATGATATTGGCTGTGGGTTTGCTGTAGATGGCCTCTATTAGTTTAAGAAATGTCCCTTCTATACCAATTTGCTTAAGTGTTCTGATCATGAAGGGATGCTGGATATTATTAAAAGCTTTTTCTGCGTCAATTGAAAGAATCATATGGTCCTTATTTTTTAGTTTATGTGTTGAATTACATTTATAGATTTATGTACATTGAACCAGCCTTGAGACCCTGGGATAAATCCCTCTTGGTCATGGTGTATAATTTTTTTGATGTGCTGTTGGATTCTGTTTGTTAGGATCTTATTGAGTATTTTAGCATCAATATTCATTAGTGATACTGGTCTATAATTTTCTTTTCTTGTTGGGTCTTTCCCTGGTTTGGGGATCAAGGGGATGTTTGCCTCATAGAACGTGTTGGGTAATATTCCTTCTTTTTCTATATTTTGGAAGAGGTTTAGTAGTATAGGTACCAGTTCTTCTTTAAATGTTTGGTAGAATTCTGATGTAAAGCCATCTGGTCCTGGACTTTTCTTTTTAGGGAGATTTTGTATAGTTGATGCTATTTCAGAACTTGATATAGGCCTGTTAAACATTTCCAATTCGTTCTGGCTAAGTCTTGGTAGGTGGCGTACTTCCAGGTATTGGTCTATTTCTTTCAGATTTTCTTATTTCTGAGAGTAGAGTTTCTTGTAGTATTCGTTAAGGATTTTTTGAATTTCTGAGGGGTCTGTTGTTATTTCATCATTACCATTTTGATTGATGAAATTAGAGATTTTACTCTTTTTTTCCTCGTTAGGTTAGCCAAAGGTTCATCTATTTTATTGATCTTTTCAAAAAACCAACTTTTGGATTTATTGATCTGTTGTATAATTCTTTTGTTTTCAATTTCATTTAGCTCTGCTCTGATTTTTGTTATTTCTTTTCTTCTGCTGGGATTGGGGTTGGAGTGTTCTTCCTTCTCCAGTTGCTTGAGATGTTCCATTAAGTTATTAACTTCCTCTCTTTCCATTTTCTTGAGGAAGGCTTGCAGTGCTATAAATTTCCCTCTTAGGACTGCCTTTGCAGTATTCCAGAGGTTCTGGTAATTCGTGTCTTGATTGTTGTTTTGTTCCAAAAATTTGGTGATTTCCTTCTTAATCTCGTCTATAACCCATCTATCCTTCAGCATAAGGTTGTTTAACTTCCATGTTCTTGTATGGGTATGCAGGTTCCTGTTGTTATTGAGTTCAACTTTTATTCCATGATGATCTGAGAAGATGCAAGGAATAATTTCTGTTTTTTTAATTTTGCTGAGGTTAGATTTGTGGCCTAGGATGTGGTCGATTTTGGAGTATGTTCTGTGGGCTGATGAGAAGAATGTGTATTCAGTTTTTTGGGGATGAAATATTATGTAGATGTCTCTTAAGTCCAGATGTTGAATGGTTGAGTTTAAATCCAAAATTTCTTTGCTTAGCTTCTTTTTGGAGGATCTATCCAGCACTGCTAAAGGGGTGTTAAAATCTCCAACTACTATGGAAGTGGAGGAAATTGAGTTGCTCATGTCTGTTAGAGTTTCTCTTATAGATTGAGGCGCGTTGTGGTTGGGTGCATAACTATTAATAATAGAGATCTCATCATATTGAGTATTACCTTTAACAAATATGAAGTGTCCATCCTTATCCCTAATTATTTTGGTCGGTTTAAAGCCTACTGCATCTGCTAATAGGATTGCAACGCCTGCTTTTTTCTGCTTTCCATTTGCCTGGAATATAGATGACCATTCCTTCACCTTGAGTCTATATTTGTCTTTTAATGTAAGATGCGATTCTTGTATGCAGCAAATATCTGGCTTGAGTTTTTGTATCCAGTCAGCCAACCTGTGCCTCTTTAGAGGACACTTTATACCATTCACATTAATTGAGAATATTGATAAGCCTTTCGAGAGTCCGGTGGACATTTTTAATCCTTTTGCGACTGTGGAAGTTGGAATTTGATCAAAATTTTCTGGGTGAGTTTACTTTTGTGGTGGAGGATTACACTGGTCTTTATGGAGGATAGGTCTGAGAATATCCTGGAGAGCTGGTTTAGTGATGGCAAATTTCTTCAACATGTGAATGTCATTGAAGTATTTAATTTCTCCATCATAAATGAAACTCAGTTTAGCTGGGTATAGGATCCTGGGTTGAAAGTTATTTTGTTTTAGGAGATTAAAAGTTGATGACAAAAAAAAATAAAAAAAAATAAAAGTTGATGACCATCCTCTTCTAGCTTAAAAGGTTTCAGCAGAGAGATCTGCAGTTATTCTAATATTGTTGCCCTAGTAGGTGATGGTTTTCTTTCGTCTTGCAGCTTTCAGAAATTTCTCCTTCATATTAACTTTAGTGAAATTGATTATGATGTGTCTGGGGGATGTCTTATTCAGGTTGAGTCGTGCTGGAGTTCTGAAACTATCTGCTATCTGAATTTCAGAATCTCTTGGCATGTCTGGAAAGTTCTCCTTCATAATCTCATGAAGAAGAGACTCTGTGCCTTGTGAAGCCACTTCATCACTTTCCGGGATCCATATAAGACGAATATTGGTTTTCTTCAAATTATCCCAGAGCTCTCTGAGAGAGTGATCTGTTTTTGCCCTCCATTTCTCATCCTCTTTGAGAGTTTGGGAGTGTTCGAAAACTTTGTCTTCAATGTCAGAAATCCTTTCTTCTGCTTGCTCCATTCTGTTACTGAGGGATTCTACTGTGTATCTCAGATATTTGAGGGATGCAACTTCTTGTCTCAATGTGTCAAAATCTTTGGTCATTTGGTCTTTGAATTTGTTGAATTCTTGAGATATCTTTTGGGTTACTGCTTGGAGTTCTAATTCAATCTTATTTGCTATGCAGATTCTGAATTCGATTTCTGACATCTCAGCTATTTGTTTGTGCATGGGATCTTGTGCTGTGTCTGCCCCATTGATCCTTGGGGGAGTTGATCTACTCTGATTATTCATATTGCCAGAGTTTTTCGGTCGATTTCACCTTATGATTGTTTTTTACCGTTGCCTCTGGCTGTCCTCAGAGTTGGGGAGGTGTCTCTCCAAGATTAGATCCCAGCAGGATCACTCTATTGTTGCTTGATCTTTGTAAGGAGTGACCCTGTGTAGTTCCTCTGGGGCTGCTCTAGCTAGGGAGTTCTGGTTGTGGAAGCAGCTCCAGCATGTGACACACCCAGATCCAGCAACAGGGCGGGAGGTGGTGCGCACGGTTCTGGGAGTTCCTGGCACCCAGTAACTTTGGCACAGAGAGCCCAAGGCTCCAGCAGTCTCTGACCAGGAGAAGGGTTCTGCGTAGAGGCAGGGCTCCAGAGGGCACGCAGCTACCAGTATCCCTGGCCAGACAAGCAGGCCAGTGTGGAGGCTGGGAGGACACAGGAGGAAGGATGCAGGGTTGCACGACTCCCGCAGTTCCTGGTCAGGGCATGCGGAGGCCCGGTTGGTGCGGGGTCGTGGCATAGATCTTATGGAGGTCTGGGTAGCACCAAGCCCAGGAATTTGAGGTTGCTATGAGCTGTGACACCACAGCACTCTACATAGGGCAACAGCCCGAGCCTCCAGTGTGCCAAAACCATTTCACTCTGCCCCTTAGGGTTAAGGCTGTAAGGCAGCTCAGTCCCCACCTTTAGGCTGCTCAGTTGCTGGGTTGCTAGGTCCCGCCCTCTCCTTGCTCTGGGACCCTGAGGGCGGAGCTTGCTGTGGCAGTTCTCTCACACAATGGCTCCCTGCAGCCCAGCTCAGTGGCTCTGTCTGGGGCCCCAGACAATACCCAAAGTTCTCCGCACTCCTGCCTCAGCTCTCCCCAAGGCAGTTCAACTGAGTGCCAAGTCCAAAAACACCGAAACAGTTCACAGGTAAGGCCTTTCCAGTTTGAAGTCTCACTGCTGCTTGTACTCACGTTTGCCGGCGTGATTAGGTCAATCGAACACACGCAACCACTTGCCAGTTTCCCACTGCTTTTGTCCTCCTCTTGGGGTCCAGAAGTCCCTTGCTGACTCCCTGTATCCTCAAAGGGATGATTATAGGCAGATATCACCAGACAGAGATGTCTGGAGTCTTATTTCCCCAGACTCACCGTGCCCAGTTGCAGGGAAGCTGTTACTCGGTCACCATCTTTAATCCAATCCCCACTCTAGGTCACTTTCTAAATCTATTATGCCTG
The DNA here is from genome assembly GCF_027406575.1 of Nycticebus coucang. Lineage (NCBI taxonomy): Eukaryota > Metazoa > Chordata > Mammalia > Primates > Lorisidae > Nycticebus > Nycticebus coucang. The sequence goes on from NC_069795.1 coordinate 93,746,379, forward strand.
GGGCAGGGAATTCCCACTTTGGTAAACTGTTCCATCCCTTCCAGGTGTGGCTCAGGATGGGATTAAGGGTGGAGCAGCACCAAAATGACTTGTCCATTATCATTTTTCCCAGGTGGGGCAATTGTTCTCGGCAGCACCAAGGCAGGGCACCCTTGTCCATACAAAAGCCAGATATCCTAGCTATGTACCTAACAGTTTACTTCTAATTTTTAAAAATTATACATTAGGGGCAGCACCTGTGGCTCAGTGAGTAGGGCGCCAGCCTCATATAATGAAGGTGGGAGGTTCAAACCCAGCCCCAGCCAAACTGCAACGACAACAAAAAAATAGCTCGGTGCCTGTAGTCCCAGCTACTCGGGAGGCTGAGGCAAGAGAATTGCCTAAACCCAGGAGTTGGAGGTTGTTGTGAGCTGTGGTCCCATGGTACTCCACTGAGGGTGATAAAGTGAGATTCTGTCTCAAAAAAAAAAAAAAAAAAATATATATATAATCAAATAAAACAGGCACAGTTCCTCATGCCTGTAATCCCAGCACTTTGGGAGACTAAGGTGGCAGGGTCATTTCAAGAGGACTTGAAAACCAGCCAGGGCACTATAGTGAAAGCCCATCTAGTCACCAGAAAAGAGAATTAAATGGTTGGAACTTTGTTTCTTTCTTTTTTTTTTAGAGACAGAGTTTCACTTTGTCACCCTCGGTAGAGTACTGTAGGGTCATAGCTCACAGCAACCTCCAACACCTGGGGTTAGGCGATTGTCTTGCCTCAGCCTCCTAAGTAGCTGGGACCACAGGCACCCGCCACAATGCCTGGCTATTTTTTGTTGCAGTTTGACTGGGGCCAGGCTCGCACCCACCACCCTCGGTATATGGGGCCGGCGCCCTACTCATTGAGCCACAGGCGCCACCAGGGCTGGAACTTTCAATCCTAATCATTAACTTACATGAGGCAAGGGTTAGCAGCAAAGCTGGAGATTAAGTTCTATAAAAAGTCTTGAACAGGCTAGGCGCCTGTGGCTCAAGTGGCTAAGGCACTAGCCACATATACCTGAGCTGGCAGGTTTGAATCTAGCCAGGCCCGCCAAACTAGATGGCTGCAACCTAAAAATAGCCAGGCATTGTGGCAGGCATCTGTAGTCCCAGCTACTTGGGAGGCAGAGGCAAGAGAATTGCCTGAGCCCAGGATCTGGAGGTTGCTATGAGCTGTGATGCCACAGCATTCTACCCAGGGTAACAGCTTGAGGCTCTGTCTCAAAAAAAAAAAAAAAAAATCTTGAACAATGGGCAGCGCCTTTGTCTCAGTGGGTAGGGTGCTGGCTCCATATACCAAGGGTGGCTGATTCGAACCTGGTCCCTGCCAAACTGCAACAAAAAAATAACCAGGCATGGTGGCGGGCACCTGTAGTCTCAGCTACTTGGGAGGCTGAGGCAAGAGAACCACCTAAGCCCATGAGTTGGAGGTTGCTGTAGCTGTGTGATGCCACGACACTCTACTGAGGGTGATAAAGTGAGACTCTGTCTCATTAAAAACAAACAAAAAAAAGTCTTGAACAAGAAAATTTGATGGGGGGGGCACCTGTAGCTCAGTGGGTATAGTGCCAGCCACATACACCAAAGATGGCGGGTTTGAGCCTGGTCCGGGTCTCCAAAACAACAATGACAAGTGCAACAAACAGCAACAAAAAAATAGCCGGGCACTGTGGTAGGCACCTGTGGTCCCAGCTACATGGGAGGCTGAGGCAAGAGAATCGCTTAAGCCCAAAAGTTTAAGGTTGCTGTGAGCTGTGATGCCACAGCACTCAACCCAGGGCAACAGCTTGAGAATCTGTCAAGAAAGAAAGGAAGGGGTGGCGCCTGTGGCTCAAGGAGTAGGGTGCCGGTCCCATATGCCAGAGGTGGCAGGTTCAAACCCAGCCCTGGCCAAAAACCAAAAAAAAAAAAAAAAAAAGAAAGGAAAGAAGGAGGAAAGAAAGAAAGAGAAGGGGAGGGGAGGGAGAGGAAAGGGGGGGAAGGAAGGGAAGGAAAGGAAAGGAAAAGAGAAAGAAAATTTGATGAGGCTTGGTGCCTGTGGCTCAAGTGGCTAAGGCGCCAGCCACATACACCTGAGTTGGCGGGTTCAATCCAGCCTGGGCCTGCCAAACAGCAATGATGGCTACAACCAAAAAATAGCCGAGCATTGTGGCCGGTGCTTGTAGTCCAGCTACTTGGGAGGCAGAGGCAGGAGAATCGCTTGAACCCAGGAGCTGGAGGATGCTGTGAGCTGTGATGCCATGGCACTCTACCCAGGGTGAAAACTTCAGGCTCTGTCTCAAAAAAAAAAGAAAATTTGATGAGCTCCTGGGTTTGTAATTGGTGAAAACGTAGAGGTGCTAGGAGGGTGGCACACCCCATACCTTCTCCTCTGTATCTCTTCATCCGGCTGCTCATCTGTATCCTCTGTAATAGCCATAATGATAAACTGATAAAGTAAGGAAAGTGCTTCCCAGGGTTCTGTAATACATGCTTAGCAAGTTGACAAACTTAAGATGTGGACACCCAAATTGATAGACAGTGGGAAGCATAGGTAATAGCCCGGGACTTTCAAGTTGGCATCTGAAGTGAGGGTTATTGTCAGGATTGAGTTAAATTGTCCTGTAGAATAAACCCCACACTTCAGAAGTATGTTGTATGGAGAGTATAAGAGAAGTTGCTTTGCTTTTCTTCCACTACAAACTGCAACACATACCCACTCAAAAAATAATTGAGGGAGAAAGGAAGAAAAAAATAAATAACAAGGTTGGGCGGCGCCTGTGGCTCAAGGAGTAGGGCGCTGGTCCCATATGCCGGAGGTGGCGGGTTCAAACCCAGCCCCGGCCAAAAACCAAAAATAAATAAATAAATAAATAAATAAATAAATAAATAAATAGCAAGGTCAAGATCATGGTCGATAGATACAGATTGCCCATTTCAAGTCTAGCTCTGTCATTTTTCTAGCTTGGAGTATACTTACGCTAGAAAAAAAACTATTTATTGATGCTAAGCAAAAAGAATTTTAGGGTTATTTAACACAGCACTTAGTTGGAAGGCTGAGGCAAGAGAATCACTTGAGCCCAAGAGTTTGAGGTTGCTGTGAGCTGTAACGCCACAGCACTGTACTGAGGGTGACAAAGTAAGCCTCTGTCTTAAAAACAAACAAACAACAAGAAGAAAATCCCGAAAAGGCTCAGTACCGGTAGCACAGTGGTTACAGCATTAGCCACGTACACCGAGGGTGGCAGGTTCTAACCCAGTCCAGGCCAGCAAAACAACAATGACAACTGCAACAGAAAAATAGCTAGGCATTGTGGCAGGCACCTGTAGTTCCAACTACTTGGGAGCCTGAGGCAAGACGATCACTTAAGCCCTAGAGGTGGAGGTTGCTGTGAGCTGTGACACCATAGAACTCTAGCAAGGACAACAGCTTGAGACTTTGTTTCAAACAAACAAAAAAACAAAAAATACAGGGAGGGTGATTGGTGGGATTACAACTACGGTGCATCTTACAAGGGTACATGTGAAACTTAGTAAATGTAGAATATAAATGTCTTTTTTTTTTTTTTTGAGTAGGATAATCAAGTTTATTAGGGAAGAGGGGGCTCTGCATGGGGCTGAGGTGTGTGTAAAAAGGGGCTCAGGTGGCCAGGAAGCCCCCATCTACTGGCACAATGGCGCCTGTGGTCATGCTGCTTCGGTCACTTGGCAGGAAGAGGATGGCGTCCACCACGTTCTCCACTTCTGTGGGCAGTGTGGTCAGGGGCTCAGTTGAAGGAGGCTGTCCTCCACCTTTCCTTCACATTCCTGGACCCCCAGGCATGACTCCCAGCTGGGCTTCCACTTGACTCACCAGCAAACCTGCCCAGTGGGATATGGTCCAGCATGGCCTTGGCCTTTTAGGGGTCACTCCAGTTGGCCTGGCCCATGGGTGTCATCACCACTGTGGGGTTCACTGCATTCCCACGGATCTGCACCAGGACAAGTGGAGGTCAAAGGCAAACAGGACTCCCTGGATGTGTGCTGGGGTGGTGGGATGCACTCTAGCCTGGTTTACCTTGTGGGGCCCGAGCTCTAGGGCCATCACCTTGGTCAGCATGTCCAGGGCACCCTTGGTGGAATAGTAGACACTGTGGTTAGTCACTGCTCGCTGGGAGGCCTGGCTGGAGACATTCACAATGGCCCCTGGGGGCTCCTTGGGCCATCAAGCCCCTGGCTATGATCTGGGACACCTGGATAACAGCCTGAAGGTTCACATCAAAGGACCTTTGCCCACTCAGGTGACCAGCACCCGACAGCCCGCGAGCCCCAGCTCCAGGTCTAGAACGTAAATGTTTTAAGACAGTAACTAAAGGGCGGCGTCTGTGGCTCAAAGGGGTAGGGCGCTGGCCCCATATGCCGGAGGTGGCGGGTTCAAACCCAGCCCCGGCCAAAAACTGCAAAAAAAAAAAAAAAAAAAAAAAAGACCATAACTAAGAAAAGGCCAGGAAGACTATGTTAACCAGTGTGATGAAAATATGTCAAATGGGGCGGCGCCTGTGGCTCAGTGAGCAGGGCGCAGACCCCATATACCGAGGGTGGCGGGTTCAAACCCAGCCCTGGCCAAACTGCAACAAAAAAAATAGCTGGGCGTTGTGGCGGGTGCCTGTAGTCCCAGCTACTCAGGAGGCTGAGGCAAGAGAATCGCCTAAGCCCAGGAGTTGGCGGTTGCTGTGAGCTGTGTGACGCCACGGCACTCTACTGAGGGCAATAAAGTGAAACTCTGTCTCTACAAAAAAAAAAAAAGAAAATATGTCAAATGGTCTATAAAACCAGTGTGTGGTGCCCCATGATCGCATTAATGTACACAGCTATGATTTAATAATAATATAAAAAAAACAAAAAATACACAGTTAGCATTAATTAATCTGACAAATGCACATCCCTACTTTACTACTTATGTCAAAATACATTCCAGCTTGTAAATAATGGAAATAAGATTTAAATGTAAAAATAATCATGATGCCAGCTCTAGTGGTTCACACCTGCAATCCTAGCACATTGGTTTTTTGTTGTTGTTGTTGCAGTTTTTGGCTGGGGCCATGTTTGAACCCACAGCCTCAGGTATATGGGGCTGGCGCCCTACTCCTTGACTCACAGGCACCACCCCAATCTTAGCACTTTGGGAGGCCAAGACAGGAGGATCCGTTGAGCTCATGAGTTCGAGACCAGCCTGAGCAAGAGCAAGGCTCTGTCTCTCTTAAAAATAGAAAAACTAAGCCCAGTAAGGTAGTTTGAGACCAGCCTAAGCAAAAGTGAGACCACATCTCTAAAAAATAGACAGGTGCCTAAGTCCCAGGTACATGGGAGTCTGAGGTAAGAGGATCACTAGAGCCCAAGAGTTTGAGGTTCCTGTGAGCTATGATGCCACAGCACTCTATCTAGTGTGACATAGACTGTCTCAAAAAAAAAAAAAAGATAATACTACTAGTAAATATAGGTAAATTTTAAACTATCAAATTGTTTTTCCCATAGCAAAATACCCATAAGGCATTCAATTTATAGGAATGTATCCTACAGATGTACTCATTAAGGATGCAAGATTCTTTAATATGAATTTTTCTTTCTTTTTTTCTTTAAGAGAAGAAAAGAGAAGTTTATTAATTTGCCAGGAAATGGGGAGGCTTGCATACTCCTCTTTCCAAAACACTAGTGCCCCTGTCTAAAAAGAAGTGCAGAGCTTTTAAAGGTTCTGATTAATCTCATAATCTCATTTAGGTTAAGAGAATCTCATGGTCTCTGCCCAGATTCATCCCATCTTTAGCTAACACAATCTTGTAATCTCCACCCAGATTAAATCTCATCTTCAGGGAAAATAATCTTGTGACCTTCACCTGGATTAATCTTTTTCTTCTCTTTTCTTTTCTTTTTTATTTTTATTTTTATTTTTATTTTTTTTTTTGTAGAGACAGAGTCTCACTTTATGGCCCTCGGTAGAGTGCCATGGCCTCACACAGCTCACAGCAACCTCCAACTCCTGGGCTTAAGCGATTCTCTTGCCTCAGCCTCCCGAGTAGCTGGGACTACAGGCGCCCGCCACAACGCCCGGCTATTTTTTGGTTGCAGTTTGGCCGGGGCTGGGTTTGAACCCGCCACCCTCGGCATATGGGGCCGGCGCCTTACTGACTGAGCCACAGGTGCCGCCCTCTTTTCTTTTTTAGAGTTTTACTTTGTCACCCTCGGTAGAGTGCCGTGGCATCACAGCTCATAGCAACCTCCAGCTCTTGAGTTTAGGCGATTCTCTTGCCTCAGTCTCCCAAGTAGCTGGGACTACAGGTGCCCGCCACAATGCTTGGCTATTTTTTTTTGTTGCAGTTTGGCTGGGGTAGGGTTCAAACCCACTACTGTTGGTATATGGGGCCTGGTTTGAACCTGCCACCCTCGTTATATGGGGCCATCGCCCCACTCACTGAGCCACAGGCATCGCCCAACCACCTGGATTAATTTTATGTTCATCTAAGATGATCTGGTGACCTTAGCCCAGGAGATTCCCTTGAGCTGTCTCCTGTGGCACAAAGAACAAATGCCATTCCCCTCCCCTGCCTAACCGCAGGCCTGATGCAGGGTTGTGGGTTTTAATTCTGAAAAAAAGGTAAGGGGGGCTCAGTGCCTGTGGCTCAAGTGATATACACCTGAGCTGGCGGGTTCGAATCCAGCCCGGGTCTGCCAAACAACAATGATGGCTGCAACCAAAAAATAGCTAGGCGTTGTGGCGGGTGCCTGTAGTTCCAGCTACTTGAGAGGCAGAGGCAGGAGAATTGCTTGAGCCCAGGAGTTGGAGGTTGCTGTGAGCTGTAATGCCATAGCACTCTACCCAGGGGGACAGCTTGAGGCTCTGTCTCAAAAAAAAAGGTAAGGGGATTTTGAAGAAACCATTTTTTACCTTCCCCCCGCCCCCCGCCCCAGGCCATTCTCTCTGAATCATATTCCCCGGTCAATTTTACTCTTCCATATCTGTGGGAGGAGGGGCAACATAGTACTTACCTCGAGGTGCTAGGAAGGGTCTCTCATCAATTATTTCTTAGGGGCTGAACTTAAGCCTGTTTCTAAAAGGCTGCCCTATCCATGGCACTCTAGAATTCTAGAAGAAAATGCTGGAAAAACTGCCACAGACTTCAGACTAAGCAAACAATCCACAACGAAAACCCCAAAGACTATCACAGCAATAATGAAAATGAACAAATAGGAACCAATAGAACCTAAAATTCTTCACACAGCCAAGGCAACAATCACCAGACTGAACAGATGGCCCACAGAAATGGAGAAAACGTCCACGTATTACCTATTTGACAAAGGGCTGAATCCGCAAACAACTTGCAAGATAAAAATCTTAACAACTCCACAAAAAATGACAGCAAAAGACATGAACAGAAGTTTTCAAAAGAAGACAAAGCACAGCTTGGCGCCTGTAGCACAGTGGTTACGGCACCAGCCACATACACCGAGGCCAGTGGGTTCGAACCCAGCCCAGGTCTGCTAAACAACAATGACAACTGCAACAAAAAATAGCCAGGTGTTGTGGTGGGCACCTGTAGTCCCAGCTACTCAGGAGGCTGAGGCAAGAGAATCACTTAAGCCCAAGAGTTTGAGGTTGCTGTGAGCTGTGACTCTACGGCACTCTGCCGAGGGCCACATAGTAAGATTCTGTCTCAAAATAAATAAAAACAAATAAATAAAAAAATAATAAAATGAATCGTCTATAGAGAGAGGATGGCTGCTTTAAGCTGTGCTTCTCACACATTCTCAGTTACCACCACCAAACCCTACTCTCTTTACCTTGTAGTAGGCAGAATTTTTTTTTTCAAGACAGAGCCTCAAGCTGTCACCTGGGTAGAGTACAATGGCATTACAGCTCACAGCAACCTCCAACTCCTGGGCTCAAGCGATTCTCATGCCTCTGCCTCCAAAGTAGCTGGGACTACAGGCATCCACCACAACACCAGGCTACTTTTTGGTTGCAGCCATCATTGTTGTTTGGCAGGCCCAGGCTGGATTCGAACCCGCCAGCTCAGATGTATGAGGCTGGCGCCTTAGTCACTTGAGGCACTGGGGCCAAGGCTTTTTTCTCGTCTTTATTTCAAGAGGTATTAGTTCACCGTTTTCTTTCTTTCTTTGTTTTGAGACAGAGTTTCACTTTGTCACTCTCAGTAGATCTGCCACAACACCTAGCTATTTTAGAAAAGGGGTCTCCTGGGGCGGCGCCTGTGGCTCAGTCGGTAAGGCACCAGCCCCATATGCCGAGGGTGGCAGGTTCAAACCCGGCCCCGGCCAAACTGCAACCAAAAAATAGCCGGGCGTTGTGGCAGGCGCCTGTAGTCCCAGCTGCTCGGGAGGCTGAGGCAAGAGAATCGCTTAAGCCCAGGAGTTGGAGGTTGCTGCGAGCTGTGTGAGGCCACAGCACTCTACAGAAGGCCATAAAGTGAGACTCTGTCTCTACAAAAAAAAAAAAAAGAAAAGGGGTCTCCCTCTGGCTTAGGCTGGTCTGGAATTCCTGACCTCAGGCAATCCGCCTGCCCTGGCCTCCCAGAGTGCTAGGATTACAGGCATCAGCCATTACACCCAGCCTAGTTCATTATTTTTTATGGCTGACTAGTCCTTTATGGTATACATATGCCACATTTTATTAATCCACTCATTTATTAATGGGCACTTGGGTTGTTTAGAAGTAGAGAGATCATTTGAACATGATTGGGTTTTTTTTTTTTTGGTCTGTTTTTTTTTGTAGAGACCGAGTTTCACTTTAAGGCCCTAGGTAGAGTGCCATGGCATCACACAGCTCACAGCAACCTCCAACTCCTGGGCTTAAGCGATTCTCTTGCCTCAGCCTCCCAAGCAGCGGGGACTACAGGCGCCCGCCAGAACACCTGGCCATTTTTTTGTTGCAGTTTGGCCGGGGCTGGGTTTGAACCCGCCACCCTCGGTATATGGGGCCGGCACCCTACCGACTGAGCCACAGGTGCCGCCCAACATGATTGGGTTTTAAAACAGGATTCTTATCAGTAGGGGGAAAGAAAGATAAAAAAATCACAATAGAGAAGGCAGAGACCACTTAAGAGGCTATTATAAACATAGAGAAGACACAAGTCTTTTTGAATGAAAACAAAGAGAGTATAGATAAAGATTTGAATTCAAGCCTGGTGTGGTGGCTCTCTAGTTCAATCCTAGCACTTTAGGGGGCTGAAGCAGGAGAATTGAGACCAGCCTAGGTAACATAGTAGCAAGACTCAATCTCTAGAAAAAAGTACAAAAATTAGTCAGATGTGATGGTATGTACCTGTCGTCCCAGCTATGAAAGAGGCTGAGGTAGGAGAATTTCTTGAGCTCAGGAAATGAGCTATAGTTGTAGTGAGCTATAATATGCTGGTGCACTTTAGACAGGGCAACAGAGTAAGACTCTGTCTCAATAATTAAATAAATATTAAAAAAAAAATTTTTTTTTTGATTGAGTCTCACTTTGTCACCCTCAGTAGAGTGCCATGTTGTCAGGCTTACAGCAACCTCCAACTCTTGGGCTTAAGCAAGTCTCTTGCCTCAGCCTCCCAAGTAGCTGCGACTACAGGCACCTGCCACAACACTCGGGTATTTTTTGGTTGCAGTTGTCATTGTTGTTCAGCAGGCCAGGGCAGGGTTCGAACATGCCACCCTCCCTGTATGTGGCTGGCGCCACTAAGAGTGCCGAGCCATTTGTTTATTTTTAAGTTTTGTTTTCCTTTTCTTTCTTTGGGGCAAGGTCTTGTTTGTTGGTCTAGGCTAGAGTGGAATAATGAGATTATAGCTCATTGTAACCTCAAACTACTGGGCTCAGGTAATCCTCTTGCTTCAGTCGCTGGAGTAACTAGTACTATAGATGCACACCACCAGATTACGCTAATTTTTAAAAAATTTATTTGGTACACCTGGAGACTCTCCATGTTGCCCAGGCTAATCTTGAACTCCTGGTCTCAAGATATCCTTTTGCTTTCCAGAATGCATGTGTAGATGTGAGCCCAGCTAGCCATGCTTTTATGAATGTGTTTTGTTTTGTTTGTTTTTTCTGAGACAGAATGTAAAGCTGTTGCCCTGGGTAGACTGCCACAGCGTCACAGTTCACAACTACCTCAAACTCTTGGGCTTAAGCAATTCTCCTGCCTCAACCTCCCAAGTAGCTGGGACTACAGGAGCCCGCCACAACGCCCTGCTATTTTTGTTGTTATTGTTGTTTCAGCTGGCCCAGGATTGTTTAGAACCCGCCAGCCTCAGTGTATGTGGCCAGCGCCAGAACCACTGAACTACGGGAGCCGCCCCAATATATATATATTTTTTGAGACAGAGCCTCAAGCTGTCGCCCTGGGTAGAGTGCTGTGGCATCACAGCACACAGCAACCTCCAACTCCTGGGCTCAAGTGATTCTCCTGCCTCCACCTCCCAAGTAGCTGGGACTACAGGCACCCACCACAACGCCCGGCTATTTTTTGGTTGCAGCTGTCATTGTTGTTTGGCGGGCCCAGGCTAGATTCAAACTCGCCAGCTCACATGTATGTGGTTGGCGCCTTAGCTGCTTGAGCCACAGGCACCAAGCCTCCAATATGTTTTTATTTAAAAGGAGAGAACCGCCAGGCATGGTGGCTCATGCGTGCCATCCAAGCACTCTGGGAGGCGAAGTCAGGTAGATTCTCTGAGTTCACCCGTTCGAGACCAGCCTAAGCAAGAGCAAACTCCATCTCTAAAAGGATAAAAAATAAAATAAAAGGAGAGAACCACCATTAACTTCAAATAGCACTTAGGCCAAAGCTTCCCAAACATTAATCCTTCTTAATACAGAATACTGTGCTCTATTAATTACTATTTCATTTCAGTTTTTTTTTTTTGTAGAGACAGAGTCTCACTGTACCGCCCTCGGGTAGAGTGCCGTGGCGTCACATGGCTCATTTCAGCTTTTAAAATGTTAGTAATGGGGCGATGCCTGTGACTCATGGATAGGGCACCAGCTCCATACACTGAGGGTGGCGAGTTCGAACCCGGCTCTGGCCAAACTGCAACAAAAAATGGCCGGGTGTTGTGGTGGGCTCTGGTAGTCCCAGCTACTCAGGAGGCTGAGGCAAGAGAATTGCCTAAGCCCAGCAGTTGGAGGTTGCTGTGAGCTGTGACGCTGATACAGGATTCCACCACTCAGGGTGGGACAGGGAGCCCCCCATTTTCTAGGCCCAAGTGAACTCAGAGGTCAGACCCCCATTTCCAGGCACAACCAGACTGCCTTTTTTTGGGACACACCCTCTGGGCTTTGATAAAATCATGAACAAAGCAGGCTGAGATGGTTTTTTGGATGGTTCCTTGAGTAGGAGCATATACCCTAATCCCTTCTCAGAGACAAGACTGTAAAGGACCTGATAACCTTGCCCTAGTGGAGGAGGAATGACGCTCATTCATTTGTTAATGCACTCATTAACTATAAAAAGATGTTTTTCCATTTCCCAAGTCCTGGCCAAGTGTAATTATCAAGACCTAATATCCCTAGATGAAGAGCCCTCCTAGAGACTCTCCAGTTAGTTCAGTTCCTTCTCCCTTCCAGAAGCTCTGATCCTTTTTACTTCTTCTGTATTCCTTTCTAACTTCTAATAAAAATCCTATCTTGGGGCGGCGCCCGTGGCTCAGTGAGTAGGGCGCCGGCCCCATATGCCGAGGGTGGCGGGTTCAAACTCAGCCCCAGCCAAACTGCAACAAAAAAATAGCCGGGCGTTGTGGCGGGCGCCTGTAGTCCCAGTTACTCGGGAGGCTGAGGCAAGAGAATCACATAAGCCCAAGAGTTAGAGGTTGCTGTGAGCTGTGTGAGGCCACGGCACTCTACCAAGGGAGGTACAGTGAGACTCTGTCTCTACAAAAAAAAAAAAATCCTATCTTGGGCAGCTCCTGTGGCTCAGTGAGTAGGGCGCTGGCCCCATATATCGAGGGTGGCGGGTTCAAACTCGGCCCGGGCAAACTGCAACAAAAAAAATAGCTGGGCGTTGTGGTGGGCGCCTGTAGTCCCAGCTACTCCAGAGGCTGAGGCAAGAGAATTGCCTAAGCCCAGCAGTTGGAGGTAACTGTGAGCTGTGTGATGCCAGGGCACTCTATTGAGGGTGACAAAGTGAGACTCTGTCTCTAAAAAAAAAATCCTATCTTACTACTGATCTGTGGTCTGGGGGTTCATTCTGCAAAAACCTGAGACCACGGACCTAATGAAGAGAGAAATTCCAGTATCAACGCCATGGCACTCTACCTAGGGGGATAAAGTGAAATTCTATCTCAAAAAAAAAAAATGGGTGGTGCCTGTGGCTCAGTGAGTAGGGCACTGGCTGCATGTACTGAGGATGGAGGGTTCAAACCAGGCTCTGGCCAGACTGCAACAAAAAATAGCCCGGCGTTGTGGTGGGCATCTGTAGTACCAGCTACTTGGGAGGCTGAGGCAAGAGAATCACCTAAGCCCAAGAGCTGGAGTTTGCTGTGAGCTGTGATGCCACAGTACTCTACCGAGGGCTACAAAATGAGACTCTGTCTCAAAAAAAAAAAAAAAAAAAAATGTTAGTAATGATCTACTGATCCAGCAATGAATCAGGATTAGCAGTTTAAAATAGCAAAAAGTGCTCTGGGCCTTAGCGCCATCTTTCTAGAAACCTCCGCACCATAAGAGTCAAGTAGAGGTGAAAGACTTGGGGCAGGACCCCCCACTCTGCCCTGAGCTCTGACGACCCCAATCAACCGCAAGAGACAGCGCTTGATGCAAACAGCAAGAGGATTTTATTCCAGCATGCTGGGGCTTGACTCGCAACTCTTTTAGGAGCCGAGGAGTCAAGCCCCGAACAGCAGGTTTTACAAGCTTATAAAGGCAAAAACCATAAAGTAGGGAGGAGTAGCAAACATAGCAGGGGCTTTAGGGAGGGGTAGCAGACATAGCAGGGGCTTTAGGGAGGGGCAGCAGACATAGGGGCTTTTCCAGATAAGAAGAACTCTGGTTCATTACTCATCTGTCTTAAGACAAGATCAGCAGTTAAACATTTGCTTAGCTTTTTTCTTTCAGAACCAGTTACTGGTTATCTGCTTCAGCTCGGGGCTATTTCCTAGGACAGTTACAAAAGGTCACATTCTTATGGTAGGGGGCGAGGGGTGCTGCTACATATCTGGTCCCCCCCCCCTTTTTGGATTTGGTAGTACTTTCCTTCAGAGGAAGAAGCGAATGCGCAGGCTGAAGCGCAAAAGGAGAAAGATGAGGCAGAGGTCCAAGTAAACTGGCTGGTTGTGTACTTGTGAAGACCACAAGAGAAGGACATGGAATGCCAGAGGCTAAGGAGGCTAATACGAGCTGCTGGACTGCATGCTACTGTCTGGAACTTGCTCTCAGTGGATCTAAGACCTCATTGCCATCCAATCACCAAGACCACCCCTAAGATATCCACCTTGTTCACACCAAAACAGTCCTATTGGTCCCGTGCCCTGGACCTGACATCCTGGACTCGTTCTGTTCTTGCTTGTGGCTGAGTGTAACCAGTATACAATAAATCATACCTTCTGCTGTTTCGGTTGATGACGCAAACAACAAAAATAAATAAATAAACAACAAAAAAATAAAATAGCAAAAAGTACCCATATTGATTTCAAGTAAAGGAGTCTCGTAGTTAAATTTAAATACAGTCATATGTTCCTAAAATGTAATAATAATAATTGAGCCCTTTTTACTTGACAGACATTGTGTACTCAGGGTCATTACATATGTTGCTTCACTTAATAATATTAATCTCTATTTTTTTTTGAGACAGAGCCTCAAGCTCTCACCCTGGGTAGGGTGCCGTGGAGTCACAACTCACAGCAACCTCCAACTCCTGGGCTCAAGCTATTCTCCTGCTTCCGCCTCCCAAGTAGCTGGGACTACAGGTGCCCACCACAACCCCTGGCTATTTTTTGGTTGCAGCCATTATTGTTGTTTGGTGGGCTCAGGCTGGATTCAAACCCACCAGCTCAGGTATATGTAGTTGGCACGTTAGCCGCTTGAGCCACAGGTGCTGAGCCAATAATATTAATCTCTTGAGATAAACAGTATTATTCTATGCTTTACAAAAAAGAAAAAAATTCAAGAGATGTTAACTAGCTTGTTAAAGACCATATAGCAAATAAAGAATCCTAATTCCAGAGTTCATACCCTTAATTGCAACATCACGTCTTTTTTTTTTTTTTTTTAATGGTTTTTTTTTTTGGCCGGGGCTGGGTTTGAACCCGGCACCTCCGGCATATGGGACTGGCGCCCTACTCCTTGAGCCACAGGCGCCGCCCACAACATCATATCTTTGCATTGTTAGCAACTTAATTAAGATGTAAAGGGCATAAGAATTTGGGGTTCCCATGGGTGGTGCCTGTGGCTCAGTGAATAGGATGCCAACCCCATATACTGACCCAGCCCCGGCCAAACTGCAACAAAAAAATAGCTGGGTATTGTGATGGGTGCCTGTAGTACCAGCTACTCCGGAGGCTGAGGCAGGAGAATCGCCTAAGCCCAGGAGCTGGATGTTGCTGTGAGCTGTAACGCCACATACTCTACCAAGGGCGACAAAAAAGAATTTGGGGTTCCCTAAAAAAGGTGGTAAAGGAAGTCAGCTTGAGTGAAAAAATATCATGATAGTGTGGACCTGGAATAGGAAGCTAAAGTTGAGAACCAGGTCTTGTCTATTGTTCTTCTGAACATTCTTCTTGGTACTACCGGACAGTACATTCTCAGCCCTGCACAAATGCATCTCCATCCTGGATTCTCCATAGAGCAAATAGGTTACTCTTTCTTTTTTCTGGAAAAAAAGTTATATTTCTCTCTTGTAGTTTTAATATTTGTCAAAAATTCTACCTAATTAAAGAATCAATTAGTTCTTCAGAAATTTTAGAAAAACTTATCTGGCCCACACCACTGCCTAATCAATTCAATGACGTTACTTTTTAGCTTGTTATTTTGCTATTTTCCATATTGTCTACTGATTTCCTACTGGTACATGAGGACTTAGCTCTCTTCCTGTTACTGTCCCCATTGCATATGACACTTGCTATTGCTCCTTCTCAAATTTACTCATACTGGAATTTAGGTTGAATTAATATTTTATATACTATATTTATACCATTTGTATATTCAGAGCTGAGCCAAAAGATAAATGAGGATTGTTTTTTTTTTAGAGACAGAGTTTCACCTATCGCCCTCGGTAGTGCCATGGCGTCACAGCTCACAGCAACCTCCAGCGCTTGGGCTTAGCCGATTCTCTTGCCTCAGCCTCCCAAGTAGCTGGGACTACAGGCACCCGCCTTCCATTTTTAGAGACAAGGTCTCACACCAGGTCAGGTTGCTCTCGAACTTCTAAGCTCAGGCAATCCACTGCCTCAGCCTCCCAAGTGCTGGATTGCAGAAGTGAGCCGCCACGCTAGGCCCCCCTTTTTCTTTTCTTTCTTTCTTTCTTTCTTTTTTTTTGGAGAGTATCCAGCTGTTGCCCTGGATGGAGTGCTGTGGTATCATAGCTCACAGAAATCTCAAACTCTTAGACTCATAAAATCTTCTTGCCTTAATTTTTCAATTTTTTTTGGAGACAAAGCCTCAAGCTGTCACCCTGGGTAGAGTGCTATGGCATCACCACTCACAGCAACCTCCAGCTCTTGGGCTTAAGTGATTCTTCTGCCTCTGCCTCCCAAGTAGCTGGGATTATAGGTGCCTGCCACAACACCTTGCTATTTTTTTGGTTGCAGCCATTATTGTTGTGTGGTGGGCCCAGGCTGGATTTGAACCCTCCAGCTCAGGTGTATGTGGCTGGCACTTTAGCTGCTTGACCCACAGGCACTGAGCCAATTTTTCAATTTTTAGTAGAGATGAGCGCTCGCTTTTTCTCAGGCTAGTCTTGGACTCTTGAGCTCAAGCAATCCACCTGTCTTGGCCTCCCAGAGTGCTAGAATTACGGGCATGAGCCACTGCACCCAGCCTATCAGATTCATCTTGAAGAAGTCTCTCTCAGAAATGATTTCACTTCTCAAAACTGGGATATTAGGAGGCATCTGTGGCTCAAAGGAGTAGGGCGCCAGCCCCATATACCAGAGGTAGCGGGTTCAAATCCAGCCCTGGCCAAAAACTGCAAAACAAAAACAAAACCACAAAATGGGATATTATACTCTTAACATAACTGTCATTCTGTTATCTCTTTCCACCAACATCTCGGAGTTTTGCTTTAACTTTCTCCTGTGTTAGAATCCCTTGCTTACTCCTCAACTCTGAAAGAATGTGGGGAAGTAAGTTTTTTAACTTTTTTTTTTTACTTTTTTTTTACCTCTTAAAGTATGTATATTTTACTCTTTCAGCTGATGATAGTTTGGTTGGCTATAAAAATTCTAGATTTAAAATCATGTTCCTTCACAATTTTGGAAGGGATTGCTCAAGTATTTTCTGCTTCCAATGTTGCTATTGAAAAGTCTAAAGTGATTTTGATCCTCTATCTCTTGTATGGCATCATTCTTTCTTTCTTTCTTTTTTGAGACAGAGTCTTATTGTCACCCTCAGTAGAGTGTTGTGGCATCACAGCTCCTTAAACTCTTGGGCTTTAGTGATTCTCTTGCCTCAGCCTCCCAAGTAGCTGGGACTATAGGTACCTGCCACAATGCCTAGCTACTTTTTGGTTGGAGTTGTCATTGTTTTTTTTTTTTTTTGAGACAGAGCCTCAAGCAGTTGCCCTGGGTAGAGTAACGTGGCATCACAGCTCATAGCAACCTCCAACTCCTAGGCTTAAGTGATTCTCTTGCCTCAGCCTACCAAGTAGCTGGGACTACAGGCGCCCACCACAACAGGCTACTTTTGGTGGGGTAGTGGTGGTGTAGTTGTTGTTGTTTGATAGGCCCAGGCTGGATTTGAACCCGTCAGCTCTAGTGTATGTGGCTGGTGCCTTAGCCACTGACTAACAGGCGCCAAGCCTGTAGTTGTCCCTGTTGTTTGGCAGACCCAGGCTGGGCTCGAACAGCCAGCTCTAGTGTATGTAGCTGTGCCCTAGCCGATGAGCTACAGGTGCTGAGCCAGGGATCATTCTTTTTTTTTTTTTTTTGCAGTTTCTGGCTGGGGCTGGGTTTGAACCTGCCACCTCCAGCATATGGGGCTGGTGCCCTACAGCTTTGAGCTACAGGCACCGCCCAGATCATTCTTTTCTTAAACATTGCTGTTCATATTCTTGAAATAGATTTTTCTTTAAAGACAACAGTAATGACATTGGTTCATTTTTACAAATTGCACACTAGGTGAAATCAGACAGTTACTGCAGGCACATGTAGGCAAACAATTTGGTCATAGAAATTTGTTTTGTTTTAAATGAAAAAGCTGTGCGAAATGCACAGCTTTGATTAAAATTACAGATTTGGTTCCCTTCTCTGTGAAACTCTAGATTTAGAATGCTGGCAGTAGTCAGTACTGGCAAAATATTTAATGCATATGGAAATACTATTCTATTTTGACTTCCAGAAGTAGCCCTAGTAAATTCTATGTACCAATGCATTGGCTAACAATGATAATTTCAGTTTTACTATAAATTATTCTAAGTGTCACTTAAGTACTTAAAAATTACCAGTCACTCCTTTCTAGAAGCTGCCTAAGGCAGCTTATGTAAAAAGCACTTCAACTAGACTTTCAGCTAATTCAGCAGTTCAGTCTGCTCCTTAGGCCACAGGATTGCCTCCACATCTGTCACTGCACAACTCTTCCCACTGCAGACATTTCTTTTTCCTTTCCTTTTTTTTTTTTTTTTTGAGACAGAGTCTCACTTTGTCACCTTGGTAGAGTGCTGGAGCGTCACAGCTCACAGCAACCTCTAACTCTTGGGCTCAAGCGATTCTCTTGCCAAAGCTTCCCAAGTAACTGGAACTACAGGCATCTGCCACAACATCCGCCTTTTTTTTGTTATTGCAGTTGTCATTGTTGTTTAGCTGGCCTGGGCTGGGTTTGAACTGGCCAGCTTGGGTGTATGTGGCTGGTGCTCTACTCGCTGAGCTATGAGGCTGCCCTGTACCACGTTTTTTCTTTTTTTTTTTTGAGACGGAGCCTCAAACTGTCGCCCTGGGTAGAGTGCTGTGGTATCACAGCTCACAGCAACCTCCAACTCCTGGGCTTAAATGATTCTCTCTTTTTTTTTTTTTTTTGTGGTTTTCGGCCAGGGCTGGGCTTGAACCTTCCACCTCCAGCATATGGGACTGGCACCCTACCCCTTTGAGCCACAGGCACCGCCCTTAAGCAATTCTCTTGCCTCAGCCTCCCAAAGTAGCTGGGACTACAGGCACCCGCCATAACACCTGGCCATTCTTTGTTTGCAGCTGTCATTGTTGTTTGGCAGGCCCAGGCTGGATTTGAACCCGCCAACTCTGGTGTATGTGGCTGGCACCTTAGCTGCTTGAGAACAGGTGCCAAGCCAACTGTACCAGGTTTTTGAAAATGATTTGCTATAGCAGAAGTTCTTAAAGCTGGGCCCGCTTCTGCTCAATCCATTTCCTATTTATTTATTTATTTTAGAGACAGAGTCTCGCTTTATCACCCTGGGTAGAGTGCTGTGGCATCACAGCTCACAGCAACCTCCAGCTCTTGGGCTTAAGCGATTCTCTTGCCTCAACCTCCCAAGTAGCTGGGACCACAGGTGCCCACCACAAAGCCCAGCTATTTTTTTTGTTGTTGCAGTTTGGCCGAGGTCGGGTTTGAACTTGCCAGCACCCTACTCACTGAGCCACAGGTGCCACCCTACTTATTTATTTATTTATTTATTGAGACAGAGTTTCACTATGTCCCACTTGGTAGAGTGCCATGGCATCACAGCTCACAGCAACCTCCAACTCTTGGGCTTAAGCGATTCTCTTGCTTCAGCTTCCCGAGTAGCTGGGACTACAGGTGTCCACCACAACGTCTGGCTATTTTTTGTTGGAGTTGTGATTGTTGTTTAGCTGGCCTGGGCCAGGATTGAACCTGCGAACCTCCGTGTATGTGGCTGGTGCTGTAACCCTTGTACTACCAGAACGGAGCCTGCTTTATCCATTTCCATTCGCCTGCGCTGCTCTATCTCCAGGTATTGACATTCCTGAGCAGAGTTGGTAGGTAGGCCAATCCACTTAATTTCTTTTTTTTTCCGTTGAAATTATGTTCATTGCCATCAACACATTTAAAGCATCATAAACACTTTGCCTAAGAGTCTCCTGATTATAATAAGCTAAATGATTATTTGAATGGGTAAGCTCTGACACCAGCCCATCAGCTACTTATTATCTGGTGGTGTACCTTTTTTGCTGACCTTTCTTAGACGCTTTCATTGAAAAATGTCTCAAGCCTTTTCCATTTTGATCTCCATTTTTCCTTCATTTACTTTCTTTCTTTCTTTTTTTTTTGTAGAGACAGAGTCTCACCCTATGGCCCTCGGTAGAGTGCCGTGGCCTCACACAGCTCACAGCAACTTCCAACTCCTGGGCTTAAGCGATTCTCCTGCCTCAGCCTCCCAAGTAGCTGGGACTACAGGTGCCCGCCACAACGCCCGGCTATTTTTTGGTTGCAGTTTGGCCAGGGCTGGGTTTGAACCCGCCACCCTCTGTATATGGGGCCAGCGCCTCACCGACTGAGCCACAGGAGTCACTCCCTTCATTTACTTTCTGAAAAATCAGAGTCTGTAGGTTCTCTAGCCTGTTTTCTATCACCAGGGACTCAGCCAGAAGCTTCTGCTCTGTGTGTCTGAGTAACCATCACTGGTGCTGGGGTATATGGACTTTCTGAACTGATCAGTCCCTGTGGTGTGCTTATAATCATTTGGGGTCCAACATTCACATTTATTGCTCCTAAGGTTTTTGGAAAAATCTTCGTTGGTGAGTTGGCACTGGGAACTGGGATTCCATGTGGAATGTGGACAATTCAAGGGTGTCCTAGGGGCCTTTTTCTTTGGGCTTCTGCGCCCGGAAGAGTGTTGAGGGTTATTTTCTTGGGTTTCAGTACTAGAAAAGATGTTGGGGGGTGGGGAGTCCCTGTTCCCTGAACCCAGTTGACCTGGTTCGATTGCTTGACTGAGCTAGAAAGTTCAATAGAGGCACAGAGGTAATTGAAAGCAAAAGTGAATGGAACTAAAAATAAAACTGGAGCTGCACAGGCAGCATGAATAGAGAGCAAAGTAACTCACCCAAGTTTCAGGGTAACAAAGTGACTTTAGGCTCAGTGCCTATAGCTCAGCGGCTAGGGCACCAGCCACATACACAGGGACTAGCGGATTTGTACCTGGCCTAGGCCCGACAAAGAACAAAGACAACTACAAAAAAAAAAATAGTCAGGTGGGGTCGGTGCCCATAGCACGGTGATTATGGCATGAGCCAAATACACCAAGGGTGGAGGGTTCAAACCTGACCTTGGGCCAGCTAAACAACAATGACAACTGCAACAAAAAAAATGGCTGGGGGCAGTGCCTGTGGTTCAAAGGAGTAGGGTGCTGGCCCCATATGCCGGAGGTGGTGGGTTCAAACCCAGCCTTGGCCAAAACTGCAAAAAAAAAAAAAAATGGCCGGTGTTGTGACAGGCACCTATAGTCTCAGCTACTTGGGAGGCTGAGGCAAGAGAATCGCTTAAGCCCAAGAGTTGGAGGTTGCTGTGAGCTGTGATGTCACAGCACTCTACCGAGAGCGACATCGTGAGACCCTGTCTCAAAAAAAAAGAATGATTTTATTTAGGAAGAAAAAAAAGAAAGTTTAGAGCACTTTTTCTTTTTCTGTGCAGTTTTTTTTTTTTTTTAAGAGACAGTCTCAAGCTATAACTCAGTTACAAACTAAGAATAGGGGGAAGGGGAAGAGAGAGGGAAGAGATGGAGAGGATGGGCGGAGGGAGGGTGACTGGTGGGATTACACCTGCGGTGCATCTTACAAGGGTACATGTGAAATTTAGTAAATGTAGAATATAAATGTCTTAATACAATAAGTAAGAAAATGCCAGGAAGGCTACGTTAACCAGTGTGATGAAAATGTGTCAAACTCCCCCACACACGCACCCCCGCCGCCTCCCGGGCGGGGATGCTGCCGCTGGGCTGCGGGTGGAGGCAGCTTGGGGCAGGGCCAGGCGCTCCGGCCTTCGCTCGGCTCTGTTCTGGCGCCGATATGCCTAAGAAGGCTGGTGCGACGAGCAAGGGTAAAAGCCAGAGCAATGAACCAGAGAGACCACTGCCTCCCTTAGCTCCTGTGGCAGTTGATCCAAAAGGTTGTGTCACCATAGCCATCCATGCCAAACCTGGCTCCAAACAGAACGCTGTAACAGATTTGACAGCAGAAGCCCTAAATGTAGCCATTGCAGCATCTCCATCAGAGGGGGAGGCTAATGCTGAGCTCTGCCGGTATCTTTCCAAGGTCTTAGAACTCAGGAAGAGTTATGTGGTTTTGCATAAGGGTGGTAAGTCTCGTGAAAAGGTGGTGAAACTTTTAGCCTCCACAACTCTAGAAGAGATCTTGGAGAAGTTAAAAAGGGAAGCTGAAAAAAACTAAAAGCAAGAAATGAAAAAAAATGGATCATTGGAAAAAGGATCATCGGGAAGCGTTTTTTATTGCAAATGATGAAGAGACTGTTAAATAGGAAAACATATTTAAGTGCACAGAAAAACATGGGAGTATGTGTGTGTGTATATGTACACACACACACACACACATATATATATATATATTTTTTTTTTTTGGTTTTTGGCCAGGGCTGGGTTTGAACCCACCACCTCCGGCATATGGGACGGGCACCCTACTCCTTGAGCCACAGGCGCCACCAACACATATATTTTTAAATAAGATTTAAAAAGTTGTTTTGAATGAATATAGGTCCTAAAATCCCTGTCTACAAACAGCCTAGCCTAGAACATATTACTTTGATTTCAAGGCATTACAGAATAACAAAGCTGGAAAGGCTATTTAAGATGACATGATTTAACACCTTTCATTCTGTGATGGGGCTTCTGATATCCAAAACTTGAGGTTTATTCATACCATGCAAGATGGCAACCTTGTCAAATATAGTTTACCCTGACTATAAATAAAAATGATAATATCTCCACAGCAGTTCTGGAGTTCTGGGGATTGCCTTCTAATCCAGTTTACAAATGTCAGAGAAAAACCTGTCACACTGCTTTGTAGTCTTACTTTATGTATTAAGGTACTTTGCTAAATTCAAAAAATGTCTTTTATATCTTTCAAAGACTACATTGAAGCATTTTGTGAAAATAAATAATAATCAAGACTTGTAATTTAATATGAATTATAATTTTTGAGATGTCACTGAATTTTCTTCTTTCTCAATAACTTGTAATCATCAAATCTGGTAGTTCTTATGAATGTCCAAAGATCCTTAAAAGAAGAAAGAGGACCTAGAAGCTACTTTCACTATTTGTAAAAGCCTGTCAGAACTCACATTTATATTAAAGTTACAAAGGCTAATAATAAATTTTTACATATTTGGTACAAAAAAAAAAAAGAAAATGTGTCAAACGGTCTATAAAACCAGTGTATGGTGACCCATGATCGCATTAATGTACACAGCTATAATTTAATAATTAAAAAAAAAGCCGTGAATACTCTTCAGAAATGCATGTTGGTGTGACGTAATATCAATCATTTACTAAGCAGCAAAGAATTATTTCCAGGGTCTAAAGAAACTACTGGAAATTTGTAAGATTTTTGTGGCAGGCTTGGCGTCTGTAGCACAGTGGTTCCGGTGCCAGCCACAGACACTGAGGCTGACAACTGCAACAAGAACAAAAGAAATAGACAGGCATTGTGGCAGGCGCCTGTAGTCCCAGCTACGTGGGAGACTGAGTCAAGAGAATTGCTTAAGCCCAAGAGTTGGAGGTTGCTCTGAGCTGTGACTCCACGGCACTCTACCCAGGGTGACGTAGTGACAGTCCATATCAAAGAAAAATTTATTTTGTGGCAGAATCAATAAATATTTCAAAAAAAAAAAAAGAGACGGAGTCTCACTTTGTCACCCTTGGTAGAGTGATGTGACGTCACAGCTCACAGCAACCTTCAACTCCTGGGCTTAGGCGATTCTCTTGCCTCAGCCTCCTGAGTAGCTGGGACTACAGGTGCCTGCCACAACGCCCAGCTATTTTTTTGTTGCAGTTTGGCCGGGGCTGGGTTTGAACCCGCCACCCTCGGTATATAGGGCTGGCGCCCTACTCACTGAGCCACAGTGCTGCCTTTTTTTGTAGTTTTTTTGGCTGGCTCCAGGTTTGAACCCAACATCTCTGGTATATAGGGCTGGAGCCCTACTCCTTGAGTTACAGGCCCTGCCCCAAAGCACTTTCAAAGAGAATTAAAGTGGATCCCTCTCATGATGGAGAGAAGGTGAAAGAGACCGGGATCATTCTTTAATTTCCGGAAGCTTTTATTATTATTTTTTTTTGTAGAGACAGATTCTTGGTATGCTGCCCTTGGTAGAGTGCTATGGCATCACAGCTCACAGCAACCTCCAACTTTTGGGCTTAGGCGATTCTCGTGCTTCAGCCTCCAGAGTAGCTGGGACTACAGGCACCTGCCACAACAACCGGCTTTTTCTTTGTTGTTGTTGTAGTTGCCATTGTTGTTTGGCAGGCCTGTGCTGGGTTCAAACCCGTCAGCCCATGGTATATGTGGCTGGCTCCCTGGCCACTGAGCTACAGGAGTAGAGGCCTGAGTGGCGTTTATTGTTGTTGTTGCATATTTTTGTGTGCCATATAGTGATTAGTCTGATGGCTAGTAATATAGTTTGGGGACCACAGTAACTCACATTGCGTTTCCCAGTACTGGGGCCTAGCCATCAACCTGTAGGCCATAGACCTGCCCGTATCTATGATTCAGAAATAACACAGATAAGACACGCACATTGTCAAATGTAGGAACAATGATAATTAACATAAAATAAATGATAAATTAATCAGGTGCAGACAAAATAATATTATTGCAATTTTTACAAGAAAATTAACTGTATTCTGATGGGATTAGTCGGGAAAGCTATTTCTGACATTATTAAAAGCAAAAATGAAAGCTTTTGGGAGGCAAAGAAATATCTCCAGCTGGAGTAGTTCTACTATATCTTTTCACACAATTTGGATTTTGTGCTGAGTATCTTTCCTTTACCTCTCTAGATCTTCCTTCCATTCTTCTGCAACCTGCTCTGTGTCCTGGGAGGCTGACCCACATTGCCTTCTGACTTTGGGTAGGTGTGGCCAATGGAGAGCCACAGCCAGAGAAGGTCTGGACCTCTTACCTGTTGGCATCACTGGACTGAAAATCAGTACCTATCAGAAACCCCTCCACATAGCTCTCTGTGTGCCCAGGCTCTGAAAGCCACAGCTTCTCTTCCTTCTCAAGGCCTAGCAGTGGCACCAGAGCCCAAGTCTTACTATACACAGGTCACAGAGTTTCCTTGTCTCTTGATCACTCTCTTAAAATAGTACCTTTTATAGACTCTTCAAATTATTCAATTTCCTACCAGAGTTAACTGATAACACCCTGTAAGACTCTGCTGTTTTTGATCCTTATCCTATTTGAACTTGAAAATAAGTATGTCAAAATATTTAGAATATCTATTATACATGTTTCTCAATACAATGAAGCAAATGTTGTTTCTTTTTTTTTTGAGACAGAGTCTCCACTATGTCACACTCGGTAGAGTGCTATGGCATCACAACTCACAGCAACCTCAAACTCTTGGGCTTAAGAGATTCTCTTGCCTCAGCCTCCCAAGTAGCTGGAACTACAGGCGCCTGCCACAACACCTGGCTATTTTTTTGTTGCAGTTGTCGTTGTTTGGCAGGCCTGGGCTAGATTCAAACCCGCCAGCTCTGGCGTATGTGGCTGGCCCCCTAGCTGCTGAGCTACAGGTGCAGAGCCATGTTTTCTTATGGTTTAATCTTTCATACTGAAACAGAAAAATAAAAAAAGGGAAAGCAGGGAGAAAGAAGGAAGAAAAAATTAACAGTCAACTGAGAGTCAAAGGAAATTACAATCAATCAGTTGGGCAGCACACAGTAGTTTTTATGTATGTATGTATGTATGTATGTATGTATGTATGTATGTATGTATGTATGTATTGAGACAGAGTGCTCTGGAGTCAGAGCTCACAGCACCCTCAAACTGCTGGATTCTAGTGATCGTCTTGTCACAGCCTCCTGAGTTGCAGGAACTACAGTTGCCTGCCACCAGGCATGGCTTGTTTTTCTACTTTTATAGAGACGGATCTCACTTTTGCTCAGGCTGGTCTCTTCTGAGCTCAAGCAATCCATCCATCTCAGCCTCCCAGAGTGCTACAATTATAGGTGTGAACACCAAGTCTGGCTTACGCTTCATCATTTTTAAAGACTGAATTTTTGAGAACACAGATTCTGGGTTGAACCACATGGTCACTTACTCTGTGACATTGAGAAAGTTTTTTCCCCTCATCTTTGAACTGTTATAAAATCATATATATCGTATGTCATAGTACTGTTATAAATGTTAATGAAAAGACATTTGTATCAATTCTTAGCAAATTTAGGTCTTTGATAATTGTTGTATATTTATTTTTATTTGTTTTAATTTTAATTTTTTTTACTTATTTATTTTTATTTACTTTTTTCTTTCCCCTAGTCTTTACTGAAGACTATTAAAACAACATGTAATTTCGGGTGGCACCTGTGGCTCAGTGGGTAGGGCGCCCGCCCCATATACCGAAGGTGGCGGGTTCAAACCCGGCCTTGGCAGAACTGCAACTAAAAAATAGCTGGGCCTTGTGGCGGGCGCCTGTAGTCCCAGCTACTCTGGAGGCTGAGGCAAGAGAATCGCTTAAGCCCAAGAGCTGGAGGTTGCTGTGAGCTGTAACGTCACAGCCCTCTACCGAGGGCGATAAAGTGAGACTGTTTCTTAAAAAAAAAAAAAGAGAGAGAGAGAAACCCAACAACATGTAATTTGGCTTCTCCAATGAAAATATCAAATGGCGGGTGGTGCCTGTGGCTCAAAGGGGTAGGTATGCCGGAGGTGGTGGGTTCAAACCCAGCCCTGGCCAGAAACTGCAGAAAAAATAAATAAATTAGTTAATTAAAAAAAAAAAAAGAAAATATCAAATGGCAGATGACACTGGTGCAGCAGGAGAGCCTGGAAGCCCCAGGGACCCTGGAGTGGGTGGGCTGTGGTGGTTTCCATGGAAGCTTTGGCAGCAGCATTCGGGGCTGGGGTCATGACCCTGGTCGGGGTTCGGGGTTGGGGCTGAGGCTGCAGAGCTCGCCAAGGCAAGGTGGAGGACAAAGAGTGGATGCCCGTCACCATGAAGATCAAATCCCTGGAGGGATCTATCTCTTCTCCCTGCCCATTAAGGAATCTGAGATCATTGATTTTTTTCCTGGGGGCATTGCTCAAGGATGAGGTTTTGAAGATTATGCCAGTGTAAAACAGACCCACTCTGGCTAGCGGACCAGGTTCAAGCCATTTGTTGCCATTGGGGACTACAAGGGCCATGTCAGTCTGGGTGTTAAGTGTTCCAAGGAAGTAGTCACTGCCATCCGAGGGGCCATCATCCTGGCCAAGCTCTCTGTTTTCCTAGTGCGGAGATGCAGAGAGGCTACTGGGGGAATAAGATTGGCAAGCCTCACACTGTTCCTTGCAAGGTGACAGGCCGCTGTGGCTCGGTGCTGGTGCGTCTCATCCCTGCTCCTAGAGGAACTGGCATTGTCTCAGCACCTGTGCCTAAGAAGCTGCTAATGATGGCTGGGATCGATGACTGCTACACCTCAGCCAGGGGCTGCACTACCACCCTGGGCAACTTTGCCAAGGCCATTTTTGATGCCATTTCCAAGACCTATTGCTATCTCATTCCTGACCTCTGAAAAGAGACAGTGTTCACCAAGTCTCCTTACCAGGAACTCACCAACAATCTTGTCAAGACATACACCAGAGTCTCTGTGCAGAGGACCCACGCTCCAGCTGTGGTTATAACATAAGAGTTTTTTTGTTTGTTTGTTTGTTTTTTTTTTAGAGACAGAGTCCCAATTTGTCACCCTCAGTAGAGGGGTAGAATACAGCTCATAGCAACCTCAGGGCTTAGGCGATTCTCTCCCCTCAGCCTCTGAAGTAGCTAGGACCACAGGTGCCTGCAACAATGGCCAGCTATTTTTTTTTTTTTTTTTGTAGAGACAGAGTCTCACTTTATGGCTCTCGCTAGAGTGCCGTGGCCTCACCCAGCTCACAGCAACCTCCAACTCCTGGGCTTAAGCGATTCTCTTGCCTCAGCCTCCCGCTACAGGCACCCGCCACAACGCCTGGCTATTTTTTGTTTGTAGTTTGGCCGGGGCCGGGTTTGAACTCGCCACCCTCGGGATATGGGGCCGGCGCCCTACCACTGAGCCACAGGCTATTTTTTTTGTTGTTGCAGTTTGGCCAGGGCCAGGTTTGAACCCAGCACCCCCCCATATGGGGCCAGTGGCCTACCCACTGATCCACAGGCGCCACCCAACACTATAGGGTTTCCATACAAGAGTAATAAAGTGCATTACGTTTTTTAAAAAGCAAACAAACAAACAACAAAAAAATGACATGTAATTTGTGTATATTTTCATTGGATTTATTTAGAAATTAAAAGATTATAAAAATCTCCTAAAGGCTCAGCACCTATAGCTCAGTAGGTAGGGCGCTAGCCACATACACCCAGGCTGATGGGTTCGAACCCAGCCTGGGCCTGCCAAACAACAATGACAACTACAACAAAAAAAATAGTTGGGCGTTGTTGCAGGCACCTATAGTTCCAGCTACTTGGGAGGCTGAGGCAAGAGAATCGCTTATGCCCAAGAGTTAGAGGTTGCTGTGAACTGCGATGACACAGCACTCACTGGTGTGAGAAAGTGAGACACTGTCTCAAAAAAACAAAAACAAAAGCAAAAAAAACCCTCCTAAAACCACAAAAATTATTCATTTCAATCTGACCCAATTTTTTTTTTTTTTTTTTGTAGAGACAGATTCTCATTTTATAGCCCTCGGTAGAGTGCCGTGGAATCACACAGCTCACAGCAACCTCCAGCTCCTGGGCTTCAGCAATTCTCTTGCCTCAGCCTCCCAAGTAGCTGGGACTACAGGCACCCACCACAACGCCCAGCTATTTTTTGGTTGCAGTTCAGCCGGGGCCGGGTTTGAACCCGCCACCCTCGGTATATGGGGCCAGCGCCTTACTGACTGAGCCACAGGCGCCGCCCCCTCAATCTGATCCAATTTTAAGTAGTGTTTCATAAATTTAGAATTTTAGTCATGAATTTAAGATTCTCATGATCAATTTAGCTTATAGTTCATAAAACAGAACTTCTCATTTGAGAAGGTAAAAACAAAAACAGAACTAAACAGTAAAATGTCATAGAGAATTACAAAAACCTTGTCTACTAATTCTTGGATGACTGTTTGACCTTTTTTTACTATGTAATGTTTGGAAAAATCACATTGAAAGAATTAAGAGTTTTTTTTTTTTTTTTGAGACAGAGCCTCAAGCTGTCACCCTGGGTAGAGTGCCGTGACATCACAGTCCACAGTAACCTCCAACTCCTGGGCTCAAGCGAATCTCCTGCCTCCACTTCCCAAGTAGCTGGGACTACAGGCACCCGCCACAATGCTCGGCTACTTTTTTGTTGCAGCCATCATTGTTGTTTGGCGGCCTGTCCTGGATTTGAACCTGCCAGCTCAGGTGTATGTGGCTGGCGCCTTAGCCGCTTGAGCCACAGGTGCTAAGCCAAGAGTATTTTTTTTAATTGAAATATATAATTAATTTACCTCACTTCTAGGAAAATGCAATTTAAAAAATGTAGAATGCTTTACCAGCAAGTGTTAACACTTGAAAAAAGCAATATTAAATATACCAAAATAGGCTTGACACCCGTAGCACAGTGGTTATGGTGCCAGTGACAAGGGTGGTGGGTTTAAACCCAACCCAGGCCAGCTAAACAACAATGACAACTGCAAAAACAACAAAAAAATAGCTGGGCATTGTGGCAAGCGGCTATAGTCCTAGCTACTTGGGAGGCTAAGGCAAGAGAATTGCTTAAGCCCAAGAGTTTGAGGTTGCTGTGAGCTATGACATCACAGTACTCTACTGAGGATGGCAAAGTGAGACTGTCTCAAAAAAAAAAAATAAATAAAATAAATATACAAAAATATTAATGGCTTTCTTCTCATTATTAAGACATTTTCCTCCAGGCAGCGCCTGTGGCTCAGTGAGTAGAGCACTGGCCCCCCTCACAAAAACTCCCTTTTGTTGGAGTTTGACTGGGGACAAACTCCAACAAAAAAATAGCCAGGCATTGTGGTGGGTGCCTGTAGTCCCAGCTATAGGTAGGCTGAGGCAAGAGAATCGCCCTAGCCCAAGAGCTGGCTGTTGCTATGAGCTGTGATGCCGCAGCACTCTATTGAGGGCGACAAAGTGAGACTCCGTCTCTTAAAAAAACAAAGAATTATCCCAGATGGGTCTGGGTGAATATTTTATGAGGAGGACCCCCTGGGCAATTGAAGCAGCTTCAAAAATACACTACTGGGACCTGATCAAACTAAAAAGCTCTGCACAGCCAAGAACACAGTAAGTAAAGCAAGCAGACAGCCCTCAGAATGGGAGAATATATTTGCAGGTTATGTCTCAGACAAAGGTTTAATAACCAGAATCCACAGAGAACTCAAAAGTATAAGCAAGAAAAGAACAAGTGATCCCATCTCAGGCTGGGCAAGGGACTTGAAGAGAAACTTCTTTTTTTTTTTTTTTTTTGGCCAGGGCTGGGTTTGAACCTGCCACCTCTGGCATATGGGACTGGCGCCCTACTCCTTGAGCCACAGGCGCTGCCCGAAGAGAAACTTCTTGAAGAAGACAGGCGCATGGCCTACAGACATATGAAAAAATGTTCATCATCTTTAATCATCAGAGAAATGCAAATCAAAACTACTTTGAGATACCATCTAACTCCAGTAAGATTAGCCCATATCACAAAATCCCAAGACCAGAGCTGTTGGCATGGATATGGAGGAAAGGGAACACTTCCACACTGCTGGTGGGAATGCAAATTAATACATTCCTTTTGGAAAGATGTTTGGAGAACACGTAGAGATCTAAAAATAGATCTGCCATTCAATCCTATCATTCCTCTACTAGGTATATACCCAGAAGACCAAAAATCACATCATAACAAAGATATTTGTACCAGAATGTTTATTGCAGCCCAATTCATAATTGCTAAGTCATGGAAAAAGTGCCCAAAGTACCCATCAATCCACCAATGGATTAATAAATTGTGGTATATGTACACCATGGAATATTATGCAGCCTTAAAGAAAGATGGAGACTTTACCTCTTCCATGTTTACATGGATGGAGCTGGAACATATTCTTCTTAGTAAGGTATCTCAAGAATGGAAGAAAAAGTATCCAATGTACTCAGCCCTACTATGAAACTAATTTCTGGCTTTTCATATGAAAGCTATAACCCAGTTATAACCTAAGAATATGGGGAAGGGGGACAGGGAGGGAAGGGTGGGAGGAGGATGGGTGGAGGGAGAGTGACTGGTGGGATTACACCTGCAGTGAATCTTACAAGGGTCCATGTGAAACTTAGTAAATGTAGAATATAAATGTCTTAACACAATAACTAAGAAAATGCCAGGAAGGCTATGTTAACCAGTGTGATGAAAATGTGTCAAATGGTCTATAAAACCAGTGAATGGTGCCCCATGATCGCATTAACGTACACAGCTATGATTTAATAATAAAAAAATAAAATAAAAAAATAAAACCAGTGTATGGTGCCCCATGATCGCATTAATGTACACAGCTATGATTTAATAATAAAATAAAAAAAGAAAGAAAAAAAGAAATTTTTCTCTATTAATTTTATTTTGGTTCTTTTCTTCATTCACTAGTTAAATGAATTAAAAGAAAACCATATATGCTATCCGTATAATACAATATACAAAGAACACGTGATACATAGGTATATTATATGTTTGTATTTATATATATATTTAGAATCCAATATTAACAGAATGAAAGTTGAAAGAATGTATGATACAGAGTGTACATTTATATGTACAATAGTTCTCTAGAATATACTTTATTTTGTTCAGTAAAGTAAAAAATAAGTTATATTACTCTGAGTAAATACTTGGATATCTGTCTTTCCCTTAATATGACTGCCAATGTGCCAGGCACGCATACCATTTTGAACATGTTGTTGGCGGCACCTGTAGCTCAGAGGATAGGGCGCCAGCCACATACACTGAGGCTGGTGGGTTTGAACCCGGCCTGGCTCAGCTAACACAACAAGGACAACTGCAACAACAACAAAAAATAGCCTGGCATTGTGGCGGGCGCCTGTAGTCCCAGCTACTTGGGAGGCTGAGGTAAGAGAATCCCTTGAGCCCAAGAGTTGGATGTTGCTGTGAGCTGTGATGCCACAGCGCTGTACCCAGGGCAACAGCTTGAGATTCTGTCTCCAAAAAAAAAAAAAAAATTATTTTACTATTCAAATTCATATAAAATGGCTCATGTAGCACAGAAAACTTTTTCTTTTTTTTGAGACAGAGCCTCAAGCTGCCGCCCTGGGTAGAGTGCTGTGACATCATAGCTCACAGCAACCTTCAACTCCTGGGCTTAAGCGAGAAGCACAGAAAACTTTTTTTTTTTAATTTTTTTTATTGTTAAATCATAGCTGTGTACAAGAAAACTTTTTAAGTATAAATTTAAGAACAATTATAAAATTCAACTTGATTGAGACCATGACACGAATGGTATGGTGTGCATGTATATGTCTGAAAGACATTTGAAAAATATGTATGTGTGTTGTGGCGGGCGCCTGTAGTCCCAGCTACTTGGGAGGCTGAGGCAAGAGAATCGCTTAGGCCCAGGAGTTGGAGGTTGCTGTGAGCTGTGTGAGGCCACGGCACTCTACTGAGGGCCATAAAGTGAGACTTTGTCTCTACAAAAAAAAAAAAAAAAAATTAAAAAAAAAAAAGAAAAATATGTATGTGCTCATAAATAAAAATGTATATCTTCTTGACCAGGTGCGATGGCTCATGCCTGTAATCCCAGCACTCTAGGAGGCCAAGGCTGGTGGATCCTTTGAGTCAGGGGTTCAAGACCAGCCTGAGCAAAAGTGAGATCCCATCTCTACTAAAAATAGACAAACTAACCCAGACATTGTGGCAGGCACCTGTAGTCAAAGATAGTCAGGAGGCTGAGGCAAGCAGATCTCCTGACCCCAGGAGTTTGAGGTTGCTATGAGCTATGTGCCAAAGCACTTTACCCAGGGTGACGGAATGAAACTCTGCTTAAAAAAAAAAAAAACAATATTGGGCTGCACTTGTGGCTCAAAGGAGTAAGGCACTGGCCCCATATACCAGAGGTGGTGGGTTCAAACTCAGCCTTGGCCAAAAACTGCAAAACAAAACAAAAAACCAGTATCTTCTAAGTGTGAACAATATAAGCCACCTGTTTGATAATCGAAAATATTTAACCAGACATATTTCTGGTTATTCCCTTGTAAGAAGAGAATCAATTTTTTTTAAATTATTAAATCATGGCTGTGTACATTAATGTGATCATTGGGTACCATACACTGGTTTTATAGAACATTTGACACATTTTCATCACACTGGTTAACATAGCCTTCCTGGCATTTTCTTAGTTATTGTGTTAAGACATTTATATTCTACATTTACTAAGTTTCACATGTACCCTTGTAAGATGCACTGCAGGTGTAATCCCACCAGTCACCCTCCCTCTGCCCATCTCCCTCATTCCCTTCCCTCCCTCTCCCCTTTCCCCATATTCTTAGGATATAACTGGGTTGTAGCTTTCATATGAAAGCCATAAATTAGTTTCATATTAGGGCTGAGTACATTGGATAGTTTTTCTTCCATTCTTGAGATACTTTACTAAGAAGAATATGTTCCAGCTCCATCCATGTAAACATGAAGGAGGTAAAGTCTCCATCTTTCTTTAAGGCTGCATAATATTCCATGGTGTACATATACCACAATTTATTAATCCATTGGTGGATTGATGGGTACTTGGGCACTTTTTCCATGACTTAGTAATTATGAATTGGGCTGCAATAAACATTCTGGTACAAATATCTTTGTTATGATGTGATTTTTGGTCTTCTGGGTATATACCTAGTAGAGGAATGATAGGATTGAATGGCAGATCTATTTTTAGGTCTCTAAGTGTTCTCCAAACATCTTTCCAAAAGGAATGTATTAATTTGCATTCCCATCAGCAGTGTAGAAGTGTTCCCTTTTCTCCATATCCACACCAACAGCTCTGGTCTTGGGATTTTGTGATATGGGCTAATCTTACTGGAGTTAGATGGTATCTCAAAGTAGTTTTGATTTGCATTTCTCTGATGAAGAAAATAAATTTTTAATTTAAGGAAATTAAATTTTTTTTTTATTCCCATTTTACAAATGAATAAAGGAAGATTCTGAAGCAATCCCTTGGCTCCCTGGTTTACTCAGTTGCCATGCAGTAAATGTCTCTTCTCAGAGATATTTACAATATCTTGTTCTGCAAATTAGCTGAAGCATTTGGGCTACACTGGAAAGGCCTGCCCGAGACTGTGTTCTGTTATACTCCTATTTCCTTCATAGGTGTCTTCTCCTGTTGTCTGATACTCAAGTTACAAAAAGATAAAAACTCTGTCACATGGGCTGCAGAAACCATATTCTATTACAAATGTAAACCCTAACCTGTATTTTTGGTTTACTTTAAATTTTTTTTTTTTTTTTTTTGTAGAGACAGAGTCTCACTGTACCGCCCTCAGGTAGAGTGCCGTGGTGTCACACGGCTCACAGCAAACTCTAACACTTGGGCTTATGCGATTCTCTTGCCTCAGCCTCCCAAGCAGTTGGGACTACAGGCGCCCGCCACAACGCCCGGCTATTTTTTTGTTGCAGTTTGGCCGGGGCCGGGTTCGAACCTGCCACCCTCGGTATGTGGGGCAGGCGCCCTACTCACTGAGCCACAGGCACTGCCCTGGTTTACTTTAAATTTTATGATTAATGCTTTAGATAATTTTGTGAAACCATAAAACATAGCTAATATTAGCGATAAAGGTAGGTTATATATTGCTATATTATCTATCACTGAGTTCAGTTTTTATTTGTTTGTCTGTTTTCCACCTTTAGTTGGGGTTTTCGTTTTTCCAGTCATTAAAAACAAACAGGGGCGGCGCCTGTGGCTCAGTGGGTGGAGTGCCGGCCCCATATACTGAGGGTGGCGGGTTCAAACCCGGCCCGTGCCAAACTGCAACAAAAAAATAGCCGGCGTAGTGGCAGGTGCCTGTGGTTCCAGCTACTAGGGAGGCTGAGGCAAGAGAATCACCTAAGCCCAAGAGCTGGAGGTTGTGTGAACAGTGTGACGCCACAGCACTCTACCAAGGGTGACAAAGTAAGACTCTGTCTCTACAAAAACAAACAAACAAACAAAAACTAAAAAACAAAAAAGAAACAAATGAACAGGCTCAGCACCTGTAGCTCAAGTGGCTAAGGTGCCAGTCACATACACCAGAGCTGGTGGGTTCTAATACAGCCCGGGCCTGCTAAACAACAATGACAACTACAACCAAAAAATAGTTGGGCATTGTGGCAGGTGCCTGTAGTTCCAGCTACTTAGGAGGCTGAGGCAAGAGAATTGCCTAAGCCCAGGAGTTGGAGGTTGCTGTGAGCTGTGATGCCATAGCACTCTACCCAGGGTGACAGCTTGAGGCTCTGTCTCAAAAAACAAACAAACCCATGTCATTGTAACCTATGGTTGTTTGGGAAAGCAGTTCCTTCTGATAGTTTTTCTGCTTTGGTTGTTTGAATTAAACTTGAATTAAATTTGCCTCAGCTATATTTTGAAACCCACTATAACAGAAGCTGAACATAAGCTTTGTGGCAATAGGAAGTTTTGTTTTCTTCACTGATATATTCCAAATACAGTTCTGGCACATTGTAGAGGTAAACAATAAATTCTTGTTGTCTATCAAACTTTTTTTTTTTTTGAGACAGAGTCTCACTTTATCGCTCTTGGTAGAGTGCTGTGACGTCATAGCTCACAGCAACCTCCAACTCCTGGGCTTAGGCAATTCTCTTGCCTCAGCCTCCCGAGTAGCTAGGACTACAGGCACCCGCCACAACACCCGGCTATTTATTGTTGCAGTTTGGCCGGGGCTGGGTTCAAACCTGCCACCCTTGGTATATGGGGCCATGGCCCTACCCACTGAGCCACAGACGCCGCCCTGTCTATTAAACTTTTTGATTGTTACGAATATACACAATACAAAACTGTTTTTAAGATTAAAAGGAAAATCTTTCCATCCACAATCTTTTTTTTTTTTTTTTGTAGAGACAGAGTACTGCCCTCGGGTAGAGTGCCGTGGCGTCACACGGCTCACAGCAACCTCTAACTCTTGGGCTTACGCGATTCTCTTGCCTCAGCCTCCTGAGCAGCTGGGACTACAGGCGCCTGCCACAATGTCCGGCTATTTTTTTTTTGTTGTTGTTGCAGTTTGGCCGGGGCTGGGTTTGAACCCGCCACCCTCCACATATGGGGCTGGCGCCCTACTCACTGAGCCACAGACACTGCCATCCACAATCTTGATTCCTATTAAGTAGTGTTTATCCCTGCAGATTTTTTTCTATACATACCTTCTTTTCTTTAATTCTTAGGGAGGATTTACATATTTCATAGGTTAACTTGCTATTTGTATTTCTTATTCTTATCTCTTATTTTATTTTCCTCTTATGAAGAATGTTAACTATAACAAGCTTCTGCACTTCTGTTCTATAGCATTAACTATAATTCATTCCTCTCCTTTGTATTTTAAGAACATTTGGTAGGTTAAGTCACATCCTGAAATTTCTAGAAACTAATTCTGATTTGCTACTAAAATGCTATGTGAACCTGGACAAGTTATGACATCTCTAGGTATTAGATTTCTTGTCTATAAAATGTAAGCAACCAATGAGTTGGTGTAAATATTAGACCAATCTTGGTCAGAAAACAGGTAATGAATGACTCTTACACATCTCAGGATCTGATCCCTTGTCATCACTAAGCAGGAATCAAATAAACGGCATTTGCTACAATATTAAGAGCCGATAATATTTTTTTAGTATATGTGCTGACGAAGCGAGCATTAAGAGCCAATAATAGTCATTTAGTTTTTTACTTATGTGATTAGCAAATTCATTTTAAATGAACACTGGAGAAGTTTGGATAATATTTGAATACTACTTCATCATACTATCAAAATTTAGAAAGCACTTGTAAATCACAAACACTATAAAATATTTTCAACAGTTACCCAGATTATTTAGGATGAACCAGAATTAGAATGAAAATCTCTTTTGGGGGCGGCTCCTGTGGCTCAGTGAGTAGGGCGCCAGCCCCATATGAGGCCGGCTCCTGTGGCCTCAGTGAGTAGGGTGGCGGTTTCAAACCCAGCCCCGGCCAAACTGCAACAAAAAAAAAATAGCCGGGCGTTGTGGCAGGCGCCTGTAGTCCCAGCTGCTCTGGAGGCTGAGGCAAGAGAATCGCGTAAGCCCAAGAGTTAGAGGTTGCTGTGAGCCGTGTGACGCCACGGCACTCTACCTGAGGGCAGTACAGTGAGACTCTGTCTCTACAAAAAAAAAAAAAAAGGAAAAAGAAAATCTCTTTTGGATTTACTAATGCATTTTAAAATTTCCTTCAGTTTTGTAAGTGCATTTGCAGATACAAATTCAAACTTGATCCTAACTGATGATATTATTATTATTACATACTTTTTTTTTTTTGAGTCTCACTCTGTAAGCCTGGGTAGAGTGTCTTGGTGTCATAACTTACAGAAACCTCAAACTCTTGCCTCCTGAGTAGCTGGGACTATAGGTGGCTGCCACACACCTGTGTAGTTTTTCTACTTTTAGTAGAGGCAGGGTCTCACTCTTGCTCAGGCTGGTCTGGAACTCCTGAGCTTAAGGGATCCACCGGCCTCAATCTCCTTGAGTGCTGGGATTACATGCATGAGCTACTTCACCCACCCTAACTGATAATATTTTAAAAGAATATCTAGTCAAAGAATAAAGAGGTTGCTCTAGGTGTTAATATGAAAAGGGTAAGAAAATATAATTAACATTAAAAAAATACAACTGCAAGACATAAGCCATTTTTATAGCCTTCTAAGAATCTATTTACAAAAGTCCCTGGAATTTTTGTTTATTTAGAATGGATAAATTAAAGTTAACATGGCAGGAAATTTCATTTAATAAAAGTTCCTTTCTTTTTTTTTTGGTTGGGGCTGGGTTTGAACCTGCCACCTCCGGCATATGGGACCAGCGCCCTACTCCTTGAGCCACAGGCGTTGCCCTAATAAAAGTTTCTTAAACACACACAAGGAATATTGCCATGTTTGACTGCTAACTAACCTGTCATTTGTGTTAATTAGCCATGAATAAGTTAGTGCTGGTTCCTGCAGTGGTTCTCAACCTTCCTAATGCCACAATGTATTTTCATTGTTAAAAAGGGGTTGTGGGGGCGGCGCCTGTGGCTCAGTGAGTAGGGCGCCGGCCCCATATGCCGAGGGTGGCGGGTTCAAACCCAGCCCCGGCCAAACGGCAACAAAAAAATAGCCGGGCGTTGTGGCGGGCGCCTGTTGTCCCAGCTGCTCGGGAGGCTGAGGCAGGAGAATCGCCTAAGCCCAGGAGTTGGAGGTTGCTGTGAGCCGTGTGACGCCACGGCACTCTACCGAGGGCAATAAAGTGAAACTCTGTCTCTACAAAAAAAAAAAAAGGGGTTGTGACCACAGGGGTTGAGAACTGCTGCTTTATGGACTTTTTTTTTTTTTTTTGTAGAGACAAAGTCTTACTTTATGGCCCTCCGTACAGTGCTGTGGCGTCACAGCTCACAGCAACCTCCAACTCCTGGGCTTAGGTGATTCTCTTGCCTTAGCCTCCCAAGAAGATGGCACTACGGGTGCCTGCTCTGATGCCTGGCTATTTTTTTGTTGCAGTTTGGCTGGGGCCGGGTTTGAACCCGCCACCCTCGATATATGGGGCCGGTGCCTACCCACTGAGCCGCAGGCACCGCTGGATTTATGGACTCTTACATTGCCAAATCAGGTTGTCTAAGAAGATCCAGGCACAACAGTAAACTCGTTGAAATTATATTGAAAACCATATTGGAATAGCTGGGTGTTGTGGTGGGTGCCTGTAGTACGAGCTACTCAGGAGGCTGAGGCAAGAGAATCGCCTAGGAGTTGGAGATTACTGTGAGCTGTGATGCTACAGCACTCTACCGAGGGCCACAAAGTCAGACTGTCTCTAAAAAAAAAAAGAAAGAAAGAAAGAGGGCAGCGCCTGTGGCTCAAAGGAGTAGGGCGCTGGCCCCATATGCTGGAGGTGGCAGGTTCAAGTCCAGCCCTGACCAAAAACTGCAAAAAAAAAAAAGAAAGAAAGAAAACAATATTGGAATTAAAATTAAAAGACATGCTTTGTTACTATGTGAAGCATTTTTTCATTATGCTTATTGCCTTAAGGGCTTTAGAAAGTTTGGAAAACCAGTTACTGAATTTTAATACATGAAATCCACACCTGAAAAGAGCAGATCATGACCCCACAGAAGTCTAAAAATAACCTTCTGATGCCTTTAGACCTTGATTATGTTACAATATTCTTCCTGGATTGCCAAATCAAGAATTACTGCTCATGCAGCCTGTAATAGGTGAGGGACATTTGGTGTGGTCATTTGGTTTGTTGAAGCAGGAACCACAGGAATATTTAATCCCTTATGTAAAACTTACCAAATTTCTGCTTCCTGTCTGCTGAATAAGAAAATCTATTTATAGACTTGTAAAGCGTGGCAGGGTTTTCTTTAGGTGATAAAAATGTAAGCCAAGTCTTCCCTTGTATTGAAAACAGTTTGGGGTAGCACCTGTGGCTCAGTGAGTAGGGCTCTAGCCCCATATACTGAAGGTGGAGGGTTTCAACCGGCCCCGGCCAAACTGCAAGAAAAATAGCTGGGCGATGTGTAGCAACCTCCCAGCTACTCTGGAGGCTTGAGGCAAGAGAATCACTGAAGCCCAAGAGTTTGAGGTTGCAGTGGGCTGTGACACCCAGCACTCTACTGATGTGACATAGTGAGACTCTGTCTCAAAAAAATAAAATAAAATAAAATAAAATAAATTATCTGGCTCGGCGCCTGTGGCTCAAGTGGCTAAGGCGTCAGACACATATACCTGAGCTGGCGGGTTCGAATCTAGCCCCAGGGCTGCCAAACAACAACGATGGCTGCAACCAAAAAATAGCCAGGCATTGTGGCGGGTGCCTGTGGTCCCAGCTACTTGGGAGGCTGAGGCAGGAGAATCGTTTGAGCCCAGGAGTTGGAGGTTGCTGTGAGCTGTGATGCCACAGCACTCTACCCAGGGGGATAAAGTGAGACTCTGTCTCAAGAAAAAAGAAAAGAAAGAAAAGAAAAAAGTTTGACTAGTGTAATTCTATAACTGCTTAAGAGAGGACCACTTATCAAAACAGATTTTTTATTATTTATTTATTTATTTATTTTTTGGTAGAGACAGAGTCCCACTTTATCGCCCTCAGTAGGGTGCTGTGGCGTCACAGCTCACAGAAACCTCCAATTCCTGGGCTCAGGCGATTCTCTTGCCTCAGCTTCCTGAGCAGCTGGGCTATGGGGCCCGCCACAATGCCTGGCTATTTTTTTTGTTGTTGTTGCATTTTGGCCTGGGCCAGGTTTGAACCTGTCACCCTCAGTATATGGGGCCGGTGCCCTACTCACTGAGCTACAGGCGCTGCCCTATTTTATTTTATTTTATTTTATTTTTTTGCAAACAGAGCCTCAAGCTGTCGCCTTGGGTAGAGTGCGTGGCATCCCAGCACACAGCAACCTCCAACTCCTGGGCTCAAACGATTCTCCTGCCTCAGCCTCCCAAGTAGCTGGGACTACAGGCCCCTGACACAACACCCGGCTATGTTTTGTTTGCAGCCGTCACTGTTGTTTGGCGGTCCCGGGCTGGATTCAAACCGGCCAGCTCAGGTGTATGTGGCTGTCGCCTTAGCTGCTTGAGCCACAGGCACAGAGCCAAAACAGATTTTTTTTTTTTTTTGTAGAGACAGAGTCTCCCTGTACCGCCCTCGGGTAGAGTGCCGTGGCATCACACGGCTCACAGCAACCTCTAACTCCTGGGCTTCCGCGATTCTCTTGCCTCAGCCTCCGGAGCAGCTGGGACTACAGGCGCCCTCCACAACGCCCGGCTATTTTTTTTTTTGTTGTTGTTGCAGTTTGACCGGGGCTGGGTTTGAACCCGCCACCCTCGGCATGTGGGGCCGGCGCCCTACTCGCTGAGCCACAGGCGCCGCCCCCAAACAGATTTTTTTAATTAAAAAAAAAAAAAAAGATGAAATGCCTTCAAATTTTAAGGTGGCAAAAGAAAAACACCAATAGATCTTTTAGTCCTCTAACAGGGTGGTGAAAATTGGAAAAACCTCCTAGTGTTCATACATAATAGTTATTACTCAGAAATGTCTCAGTGGGTATGGAAATACCAAAGTTTAAAAGGTGTTTTTTGTTTATTATTTCAAATTAATATGAGGGTACACATTTTTAGGTTGCAGTGTTCTCACTTCCAAGGTTAAGTTCAAGTTGTAGAATAGCCCCTCACCCAAGGGGTATGCTTAATACCCTCACATTGTACACATTAGGTGAGATCCCACCAAATGCCCTCCCTCCTCCCTCCATTCGCCCTCCCTTCTTTTCCCCTCCCTTCCCCTCCCCTCCTCTCCCCTCCTCACCCATCCCCCTTGCCAGACTACTTTTGTGTTTTATCATTGGTATGAGCATGTAATTGTTTATATATTTGTTTCATGTTAGTATTGAGTACATTGGATATTTTTTGTTGTTGTTGTTGAGACAGAGCCTCAAGCTGTTGCCCTGGGTAGAGTGCTGTAGCATCATAGCTCACAGCAACCTCCAACTCCTGGGCTCAAGTGATTCTCCTGCCTTCGCCTCCCAAGTAGCTGGGACTACAGATGCCCGCCACAGTGCGGGGCTGTTTTTTGGTTGCAGCTGTCATTGTTGTTTGGTGGGCCCGGGCTGGATTTGAACCCACCAGTTCAGGTGTATGTGGCTGACGCCTTAGCCACTTGAGCCACAGGAGCTGACCTGGATTTTTTTTTTTTTTTTTGAGACAGAGTCTCACTATGTCACCCTCAGTAGAGTGCCCTGGTGTCACAGCTCACAGCATCCTCAAACTCTTGGGCTTCAGCGATTCTCTTGCCTCAGCCTCCAGAGTAGCTGGAACTACAGGCGCCCGCCCACCACAATGCCTGGCTATTTTTTGCTTGCAGTTGTCATTGTTTTTTTTTTTTTTTAGAGACAGAGTCTCACTGTACTGCCCTCAGGTAGAGTGCCGTGGCGTCACACGGCTCACAGCAACCTCTAACTCTTGGGCTTACACGATTCTCTTGCCTCAGCCTCCCGAGCAGCTGGGACTACAGGCGCCTGCCACAACGCCCGGCTGTTTTTTTTTTTGTTGCAGTTTGGCTGGGGCTGGGTTTGAACCCGCCACCCTCGGCATATGGGGCCGGCGCCCTACTTACTGAGCCACAGGCGCCGCCCTGTCATTGTTGGTTTAGCTGGCCCGACTGGTCTTGGTGTATGTAGCCAGTACCCTACTCACTGAGCTATGGGTGCTGAGCCTACATTGGATTTTTTTTTTCATTTTCGAGATACTTTACTAAAAAGAATGTGTTTCAACTCCAGTGATGTAAACATAAAAGATGTAACGTCTTCATCATTTCTTTTTTTTCTTGTAGAGACAGAGTCTCACTTTATGGCCCTCCATAGAGTGCCGTGGCCTCACACAGCTCACAGCAACCTCCAACTCCTGGGCTTAGGCGATTCTCTTGCCTCAGCCTCCTGAGTAGCTCGGACTACAGGCGCCCGCCACAATGCCTGGCTATTTTTTTGGTTGCAGTTTGGCAGGGGCCGAGTTTGAACCCACCACCCTCGGTATATGGGGCCGGCGCCCTACCGACTGAGCCACAGGCGCCGCCCCTGTCTTCATCATTTCTTATGGTTGAATAGTATTCCGTGGTATACATATGCCGTGGTTTGTTAATCTGTTCATGGGTTGATGGGCTTTTGGGTTGCTTCCGTGACTTTGAAAGGTGAATTCTGTCATATTTAATAAATGGTTACCAATATCCACAGCTTAAGAAGAAGGAAAATAGGGAAAGTGGAAGAAGAAAGGGAAGAAAGTAAATAAAGGAGGGCAGGAGTAAAAAAGGAAGGAAGAAAACAAGACAGTAAAGAAAAGAGGAATGCACCTAAAGTCAGGCTACATTCTAAGTTGGATTGTTTATCTCATGAATTTTTTGTTGCAGTTCTGTTTTGGGATAGGAGACATTTAATAATAAGCATATGATTTTAGATGATAGTCAAGCAGGCAGTGCTGTATTTACTCAAATGTGTATTATTACCAATCATTGAACATTTCTCTAGATGTACTTAAAGCAAGTGTTTGTAGGGGAGTGTTTAAGAGAGTATTTTATTATTTGAGGTATATAATGTTTCAACTGATTTTTTAACAATGCTCCAGAAAGATAGGAATAAAAGATGTTTACTATTCATTGCATTATTATTTGTAATAACCCCAAATTGGTAGGAATCTAAATGTCCATTAATAGATATGGATGAATTAATTATATACAGTTCACTATTGAATAGTATGCAATTGTTAAAATGAACCGTGTACACTGATACAGACATTTTCAAAACAAATTATTAACTAAAAATGTAAACTACAGAATAATATACTTACCATGATTTCATTTATGTGAAATATTTAAAGTTATATGCCTATTTATATGGGAATACTTACACATATTCATTTTGAAAGGAACTTTAAGATTATTTGAATCGTTTGTAATGGAATATGTTCTGGAGTTACTAATAAAATGAAATATAGGCTTCTTAAATACCTTACTATCTCTAAATTATGGATGTTAAAGATTTGAGATGTTTTGTACTTTGATTATTTTTATTTTTTCTTTTCTTTCTTTTTTTTATTTTTTGAGACAGAGTCTCACTATCACCCTCAGTAGAGAGCCGTGGCATCACAGCTCACAGCAACCTCCAACTCCTGGGCTCAGGCAATTCTCTTGCCTCAGCCTCCCGAGTAGCTGGGACTATAGGCACCCAGTCACAGCGCCCAGCTATTTTTAGAGATGAGGTCTCACTCTGGCTCAGTCTGGTCTAGAAACTATAAGCTCAGGCAATCCACTGGCCTCGGCCTCCCAAATTCTGGGATTACAGATGCCAGCCATCTCACCTGACAGAAAAATGAAATTTAACTTATGTTGCTCTGATAGTGAAAGTGCCTTTGGCTGCGGATAATGC
The DNA here is from genome assembly GCF_027406575.1 of Nycticebus coucang. NCBI lineage: Eukaryota > Metazoa > Chordata > Mammalia > Primates > Lorisidae > Nycticebus > Nycticebus coucang. Next base: position 93,789,804 of record NC_069795.1, read on the forward strand.
AAAACTATAACTAATTGACTTAAACAATAAGGAAAATGTATAATTTCACTTAGGAAGAGGTTTTTCCAAGGAGATTGCCTGGGAAGGCAATGATTCTGGAATTGGACTTGTTTTCAGCAGCAGCTAAGGGTGGATTGGGAACCTGAGGCACGGCTCACAGCATGGGCCTTGTGGTTGGAAGGGTTTTGCAGGGTACTCTCCAAAGAATTTATGAAACCATCCTTGACAATGACTCAGCTTTAAACATCTGCCAAAACCAGAGAGTGCAAAGCTGTCTTAAAATAGCCCCAGTCAAGGAAGAACTTTATGCTTCCCTTTTTCTCTCTTCCCTCCTAGTGCTCCAGCTAAGAGGGGTCAAACTACAGCAGCTGAGAATGTAAAAGGAGGTGAACAAACAAAAAAGGAAGATTACCACATTCCCCCTTGGGTGGCAGGTGGCCTGCTACAATTATGTCCTAACTGGGTAAAGCAGTGCATGTGGAGAATCCTATTGTTATTGTTAGTGAAAGTTAAAGTGTTGATTGACATAATGGTCTGGGCATTGGAATTTTGCCCCCTAGACGCTGAATATGCTGAAAAATATTTAAAGTGGCAATTCAACTTTGTATTACTTAAGCAGGAAGAGGTAAGTTAAGGGAGAACCTCTGTTGCCTTCCAACGGCCTGGAAAGACATTCCTTCATTGAATATATATGTGTGTGTGTGTGTGTGTGTGTGTGTGTGTGTGTGTGTTTGAAGAATAATGGGAAATAATGATTTCTCCCTGATTTATTGGTTAGCCTCCATTTCTTTTGTCTCTAATTGATCGCTCCCTGTTAGCTACTATGCACAAGCATTTAAACATGATTAAGTTACCTTTATCCTATACTAAAAAATCCTTCTCATCACTACATTCTACTTTCACTATATAGGTCTCTTGCTCCCCTTTTCAAAGTCAAACTCCCAGAAAAAAATTTGGTGCGGCTCATGGGTGTCTGCCCCAGGACCCTGAATTCTTTTTTTTTTTTTTTTTTTTAAAGACAGAGTCTCCGCTCGGCACCTGTGGCTCAAGTGGCTAAGGTGCCAGCCACATATACCTGAGCTAGCAGGTTCAAATCCAACCTGGGCCTGCCAAACAACAATGGCAGCTGCAACCAAAAAATAGGCAGGCGTGGGGGCAGGCGCCTTTAGTCCCAGCTACTTGGAAGGTGGAGGCAGGAGAATCACTTGAGCCCAGGAGTTAGAGGTTGCTGTGAGCTGTGATGCCACAGCACTCTACCCAGGGTGACAGCTGGAGGCTCTGTTTCAAAAAAAAAAAAAAAGAACAACAACAACAACAACAAAAGACAGAGTCTCACTTTATTGCCCTTGGTAGAGTGCTGTGACGTCACAGCTCACAGCAACCTCCAACTCCTGGGCTTAGGCTATTCTCTTGCCTCAGCCTCCCAAGTAGGTGGGACTACAGGCACCTGCCACAACACCCAGCTATTTTTTCTTGCAGTTTGTCAGGGGCCGGGTTTGAACCCGCCACCCTCGGTATATGGAGCCGACGCCCTACCCACTGAACCACAGGTGCAACCCCTGACCCTGAATTCTTCACCTTAGCAGTAGGCACATGGTCCCAACCCCACAAATTTTTTTTTTTTTTTTGTAGAGACAGAGTTTCACTTTATTGCCCTTGGTAGAGTGCCGTGGTGTCACACAGCTCCCAGCAACCTCCAACTCCTTGACTCGAGCGATTCTCTTGCCTCAGCCTCCCAAGTAGCTGGGATTACAGGTGCCCGCCACAACGCCCGGCTATTTTTTGATTGCAGCTGTCATTGTTGTTTGGCGGGCCTGGGCTGGATTTGAACCCACCAGCTCAGGTGTATGTGGCTGGTGCCTTAGCCGCTTGAGCCACAGGCGCCAAGCTGACAGCATATATTCCTAGACCTGGAATGTCTAAGATAAAGTACGTGCATGTGTTAATAAAACAGCTTTCTGGGACTATAATTCACATATCACACAGTTCATCTATTTAAACTATGACAATTCAATGGTTTTTAGCATATTCATAGCTGCACAACTATCATCACAATCAATTTTAGAACATTTTTAATCACCTCAGAAAGGAAATTCATGCTCATCAGAAGTTATTCCCCAACCCACTCCCAGTACCTTGCAACCACTAATTTACTTTGTCACTATAGATTTGCCAAGTTCTGGACATTTCATATAAATGAATCATATAATATGTATTTTTATTTTTGAGTCAGAGTCTCACATTTTCTTTTGTTTTTGTGTTCATTTTTTGAGAAAAGAGTCTCGCTTTTTGTTTTTTTTGAGACAGAGTCTCTCTATGTCACCCTTGGTAGAGTGCTGTGGTGTCACAGCTCACAACTTCCAACTCTTGGGCTTAAGTGATTCTCTTGCCTCAGCCTCTCAAGTATCTGGAACTATAGTCACCCGCCACAATGCCGGGCTAATTTTTGTTGCAGCTTCATTGTTGTTTTGCTGGCCTGGCCAGGTTCGAACCCGCCAGCCCAGGTGTATGTGGCTGGTGCCGTAACCACTGTGCCACGTTCGCCAAGCCCAGAGTCTCACTTTGTCACCCTGGGTAGAGTGTCGTGCTGTCACAGCTCACAGCAACCTCAAACTCTTGGGATCAAGCAATTCTCTTGCCTCAGCCTTCTAAATAGCTGGGAATACAGGTGCCCACCATAATGCCAGGCTATTTTTAGAGATGGGGGGAGGGGGTTCTCACTCTTGCTCAGTCTGATCTCAAACTCCTGAGCTCAAGCAATCCACCCGCCTCAGCCTCACAACCAGAGAGCTAGAATTACAGGTGTAAGCCACCTCGCCTGGCCAATATGTATTTTTTAATGATGGCTTCTTTCTTTCTTTTTTCTTTTTGATTTTTTTAGTTTTTTTTTTTTCCAAATTAATATGAGAGTATAATTTTTAGGTTACATTGTTTTTACTTCCAGGGTAAATTGCCATTTGTAGAAGAGCCACTCACTCAGGGGGTGTATTATTATGATGATTTCTTTCACTTGGCATGATGCTATCAAGGTTCATTTATGTTGTAGTATGTATCAGAACTTCATTCTATGGGTGGTGCCTGTGGCTCAAGGAGTAGGGCACTGGCCCCATATACCAGAGGGTTCAAACCTGGCCCTGGCCAAAAACTGCAAAAAAAAAAAAAAGAAAGAAAGAAAGAAAGAGAACTTCATTCTTTCTCATTGTGGTTCTCTTGTCTGCACATAGCACATGTTACTCATCCATTCATCAATTGATGGACATTCAGGTTGTTTCCATTTGGGAGCTGTTGTGAATAATATCACTGTTTATATACAAGTTTTGGGGTAGATGACTGTTTTCATTTGGCTTGGGTATATATCTAGGAGCAGAATTCCTGGATCTTACAGTAACTCTACCTTTAACCTATTGAGGAACTGCCAGACTATTTTCTAAGCTGTACAAACATCCAGCCCACCAGCAATGTACAAATGTCCCAAATTTTCCATTTCCCCAGCAACACTTGTTATTGTCTGCCTTTTTTTTTTTTTTAATAGTTGTTCTGTTGGTTTTGGAATGATACCTCAGTGTGGTTTTTTCTTTGAGTAACTTGAGGTTTATGGCATATATATATATATATATATATATATATATTTGAGACAGGCTGAAGTGCAGTGGCACCATCATAGCCCACTATAGCTTCCAACTCCTGGGCTCCAGGGATCCTGTCAGGTAGCTGGGACTATTGGTGAATGCCGTCATGCCTATTTTTTTTGTTGTTGTTTGTTTTTTAGTTTTTTGTAGAGATAGGATTTCATTATCTTGCTCAGGCCAGTCTCAACTCAAACTTCTGGCTTCAAACAACCCTCCCAGCTAAGCCTCCCAAGCCAGGATTACACTACCAGCTTCCTAGTGGTTTTCTTTCTTTCCTTTTTTTGTAGAGACAGAGTCTCACTTTATGGCCCTCAGTAGAGTGCCATGGCATCACACAGCTCACAGCAACCTCCAACTCCTGGGCTTAAGCGATTCTCTTGCCTCAGCTTCCCGAGTAGCTGGGACTACAGGCACCGGCCACAATGCCCAGCTATTTTTTGTTTGCAGTTCAGCCGGGGCTGGGTTTGAACCCGCCACCCTCGGTATATGGGGCTGGCGCCTTACTGACTGAGCCACAGGCGCCACCCCCCTATTCACTTTCTTAATAGTGTCCTTGGATGGATTAAAGTTTTAGTTTGGTGATACAATTTGCCTAATCTTTTCTGGTTGTTGGTGCTTTTGGTTTTATATCTAAGAAACTGTCATCTGGGCAGCGTCTGTGGCTCAAAGGGGTAGGGCGCTGGTCCCATATGCCAGAGGTGGCGGGTTCAAACCCAGCCCAGGCCAAAAAAAAAAAAAAGAAACTGTCATCTTCTAAACCAAGGTAAAAATATTTACTCTTATTTTTTCTTCTGGCATTTTTATAGTCTTAGCTCTTACATTTATGCCTATGATACATTTTCTGCTAATTTTTGTGTATGGTGTGAGGTAGAGGTCTAACGTTCTTCATTCTTTCACATGTATCTACCTAGTTGATCCAGCAATATTTGTGACTATTCTCTTCTTTCTTGGCTACCTCATCAAAAGCAACCAACTATAAATGTAAGGGTTTTTTGGATATGGCCATGGTCAATTCTATTCCACTGACCTATATATCTGCCCTTTTTCATCACCACACTGTTTTTTTTTTTTTTTTTTTTTTGTAGAGACAGAGTCTCACTTTATGGCCCTCGGTAGAGTGCCGTGGCCTCAAACAGCTCATAGTAACGTCCAACTCCTGGGCTTAAGTGATTCTCTTGCCTCAGCCTCCCGAGTAGCTGGGACTACAGGCGCCCGCCACAACGCCCGGCTATTTTTTGGTTGCAGTTAGGCCGGGGCCGGGTTTGAACCCGCCACCCTCGGTATATGGGGCCGGTGCCTTACCGACTGAGCCACAGGTGCCGCCCCACCACACTGTTTTTATTACTGTAGCTTTGTAGTACATTTCAAAGTTGTGAGCAGTGGGTCCTCTAACTTTGATCTTTTTCCCTAAGGTTATTTTCATTATTCTGGGTCACTTGAATTTTCATAATAATTTTAATTTTTTTCTTTTTTTGAGACAGGGTCTCACTACATGGCTCTCAGTAGAGTGCTCTGGCGTCACAGCTTACAGCAACCTCAAACTCTTGGGCTTAAGCAATTCTCCTGCCTCAGCCTCTCGAGTAGCTGGGACTACAGGTGCCAGCCACAACACCTGGCTATTTTTTGTTGCAGTTGTCATTGTTGTTTATCTGGCCCAGGCTGGGTTCGACCCACCAGCCTTGGTGTATGTGGTTGGCACCATAACCATTGTGCTACAGGCACTGAGCCCATAATAATTTTAAGACCAACTTGTCATTTTTTGCAAAAACTCCCGTCAAGATTTTGGTAGGGATTGTGTTAAATCTCTAGATCCATTAGGGGAATACTGTCCTCTTAAGTGTTTCAATCTATGATCATGGGATGTGACTTCATTTATTTATATCTTCTTCAATCTCTTTCAGTAATGTTTTATAATTTTCTTTCTTTCTTTCTTTTTTTTTGAGAACGAGCATCACATTGTCACCCTGGGTAGAGTGCCGGTGGCCTCATAGCTCACAGCAGCCTCAAACTCTTGGGCTCAAGTGGTCCTCTTGCCTTAGCTTCCCAAGTAGCTAGGACTACAGGCACCCACCACAACACCTGGCTAGTTCTTTTTTTTTTTTATTGTTGCGGATTCATTGAGGGTACAATAAGCCAGGTTACACTGATTGCATTTGTTAGGTAAAGTCCCTCTTGCAATCATGTCTTGCCCCTAGAAGGTGTGGCACACCCCAAGGCCCTACCCCTTCCTTCCTTCCCTCTCTCTGCTTTTCCTCCCCCCACCCCCATGACCTTAATTGTCATTAATTGTCCTCATACTAAAATTGAGTACATAGGATTCATGCTTCTCCATTCTTGTGATGCTTTACTAAGAATGTCTTCCACTTCCATCCAGGTTAATACGAAGGATGTAAAGTTTCCATTTTTTTTAATATCTGAATAGTATTCCATGGTGTACATATACCACAGCTTGTTAATCCATTCCTGGGTTGGTGGGTATTTAGGCTGTTTCCACATTTTAACGCCTGGCTAGTTTTAAAGACCAGGTCTCACTCTTGCTCAGGCTGTTCACAAACTCCTGAGCTCAAGTAATCCAACTGTTTCAGCCTCCCAGAGTGCTAGGATTACAGGCTGAGCCACCATGCCTGGCTATATCTAGTTTGTTAAGTATTTTTATCATACCAGGGCATTTGGATTTGTCAAATGCTTTTCTGCATCTATTGAAATGATTGTATGGGCTTTTGTCCTTTAATAAGCATATATATATTTCAAACTTTGACAGAAAATTCCAAATTGTTCTTCAAAAGGATAATTTATATTCTCAAGATAAATTATAAAATTTCCCACTTCCTTATTTTTAGTAATGGTTATTATTAAATTCTTTTATTTTTATTTTTATTTGTTTATTTATTTGCAGTTTTTGGCCAGGGTTCTGTTTGAACCCGCCAACTCCAGCATATGGGGCCAGTACCCTACTCCTTAGAGCCACAGGCGCCACCTCTTTTATTTTTTATTTAAATTTTTTTTTTTTTTTTTTGAGACAGAGACTCACTATGTCACCCTTGGTAGAGTGCTGTAGCGCTACAGCTCACAGCAACCTCTAGCTCTTGGGCTTAAGTGATTCTCTTGCCTCAGCCTCCCAAGCAGCTGGGACTACAGGCACCCCTCGCAGTGCCTGGCTATTTTTGTTGTTGTCACTGTAGTTGTCATTGTTGTTTAGCAGGCCCGGGGCCAGGTTGGAAACCAGCAGCCTTAGTGTATGTGGCTGAGGCTATAACAACTGTGCAATAGGCATCGAGCCCAGACTGGCCATTATATTTGTCAATTTTATTGATCTTCTCAGATAACCAGCTTTTTTTTTTTTTTTTTTGAGACAGAGTCTCAAGCTGTCACCCTGGGTAGAGTGCTGTGGCATCACAGCTCACAGCAACCTCCAACTCCTGGGCTCAAGTGATTCTCCTGCTTCCTCCTCCCAAGTAGCTGGGACTACAGGCGCCCACCACAACACCTAGCTAAGTTTTTTTTTTAGGTTGCAGCTGTCATTGTTGTTTGGCAGGCCCAGGCTGGATTCAAACTCACCAGCTCAGGTGTATGTGGCTGGCACCTTAGCCGCTTGAGCCACAGGTGCTGCGCCTGATAGGCAGCTTTTGTTTTATTTGTTCTTCCCTAATGTTTTCCTGTTTCCTATTTTAGTGACTTCTGCTATGGTCTTGTATTTACTTTATTCATTTTACTTTGGTTTCATTTGATCATCTTTTTCTATTTTTTTTTTAAGATGAAAGCTAAACGCATTGATTTTAATCCTTTAGGTGTGTAGTGGTATAAATTCCTCTTTAAATACTGCTTATGGTGTATTCTGCACATTTTACATGTTGTATTTACATTATGTCAGTCCTCCAAATCTAATTTCTTTATTTTTTTGACTCATTGGTTATTTAGAAATATGGTTTTTAGTTTTCAAATTTTGTGGGGTTTTCCAGTTATTGATAGCTGATATAATCAAGAACATACTTATGTGATTTCAATTTAATTCAAATTTTTAAGTTTTATTTGATGACCCAGGATATATGGCAGAGCTTTATCAGTGTTCTAGGTGTGCTGAAGAGGTGTGTTATGCTGTTGCTGGGTGGATTGTTCTACAAAGATCAGCTGGGTCAAGTTGGTTAAGGTTGTTGTTCAAGATTTCAGCTCAACTCGCAGAAACAGAGCAGTGGCTGGTGAGGTCCCCTGCCTCTGAGCCACTGGAAGAAGTATGTCTCCCCAACTTTGAGTTCCATCTGTCCTTATCCCCAGAGGAGTTGCTGAAAAGTGGAGTGAATCAGTAGGTTATGCAAGAGGTACTGTCCATCAGACATCTTCCTGCACAACTTAGAGCATTTCAGAATGCCTTCCGAGCTCCGGGACCCCTGGCTATGCTGGAGCACTTTGATACTATCTGCAGCATTTTACATCACTTTGGAAGTATAGATCCTGACCTCAAGGAAGATACTTTGGAATTCCTGATAAAAGTGGTATCCCGGGGCGGTGCCTGTGGCTCAAAGGAGTAGGGCCCCATATGCTGGAGGTGGAGGGTTCAAAACCAGCCCCAGCCAAAAACTGAAAAAAAAGTGGTATCCCACCACTTCCAGGAACTTCCAGCCATCCTAGATGATACAACCTTGAGTTTATCAAATAGGAATGCCCATCCAAATGCCCTCAAAATGAACTGTTATGATCTTCTATGCCTCTTGCAATCCTTTGAGACCATGACTAGCCAGACAAGCCTCGCAGACCTGGACCTAGGTGGGAAGGGTAAGAAAGCCCAGACCAAGGCAGCTCATGGCTCTGACTGGGAAGAAGAGAGACAACCAATTCTTCAGCTTCTAACACAGTTACTCCAGTTGGACATTCGCCACCTGTGGAACCACTCAGTAATTGAAGAGGAATTTGTCAGTTTGGTAACTGGCTGTTGCTACCGCCTTTTGGAGAATCCCACCTTAGTCACCAGAAGAACCGCCCTATCCAGGAAGCCATAACACACCTACTTGTTGTGGCCTTGATGCGTTATAACCATATGCTCAGTGCCACTGTGAAGAACATCCAGATGCTGCAGCACTTTGAACACCTGGCACCTGTACTGGTGGCAGCTGTGAGTCTGAGGGCAACTGATTATGGAATGAAGAGCACAGTGGGAGAGATTGTAAGAGAGATCGGACAGAAGTTTCCCTAGGAGCTGAGTCAGGACCCTTCTGGGGCAAAAGGCTTTGCAGCCTTCCCGACAGAACTAGCAGAATGTGCCCCAGCTATCCTGACGTCCAGGATGTGCATTTTGATCACAGATTTTAGATCATCTGGATGGAGAGAATTACATGATGTGCAATGCTGTGCAGGCAGCCATGGCAGAGATGGTGCTGCAGGTTCTGAATGGTGATCAACTGGAGGAAGCAGCCCGAGGCACAAGAGACCAGTTCCTGGATACCTTACAAGGCCATGGCCATGATGTCATCTCCTTTGTGGGAAGCCGTGTTTTGCAGCTCTTCATCCAGATTGTCCAGCAGAAGGCTCTCCTCCTGATGCGCTTCCAGGCAGTGGTGGTGTTAGCAGTGGGATGCCTGGCAGACAAGTCAGTGTTAGTATGTAAAAATGCCATCCAGCTGCTGGCCAGTTTTCTAGCCAATAATCCTTTTTCCTGCAAGTTTAGTGATACCGACCTTGCTGGACCACTGCAGAAGGAGACCCAGAAACTACAAGAGATGTGGGCACACAGGAGGTGAACTGCAGCTGCATCTTCAGTGCTGGACCCAGAAAAGGAGTGGGAGCCATGCTGCCGGAATTAAAGTCTACCTGCAGCAGCTTCTAAAGCTTCCCCAGGAAGAAGAGGAAATTAATGAGCAAATTACTAATACAGAGAATCCTGAAGCGGTGAAAGGACGCATCCATCCACCGCTTGACAAAGTTAGTTACAAGCAGGCCATTATTCTCACATGAGAAGCAACAAACCACTTCCAGGAGTCTGAACCCTTCAGTCATATAGACCCAGAGGAGTCAGAAGAGACCAGGTTCCTGAATCTGTTAGGAATTGTTTTCAAAGACCAAGCAGCTTCCACACAAGAGAAGACTAGGTCTGCAGAGAACATGGTTTCAGGGCAAACTGTCTGTAAAGACAAGTCCAATATGTCAGAACCTGAAATCCAGAGAAAACGATGAACTGGTGAAGCAAGAGATGTTGGTGCAATATCTGCAGGATGCCTACAACTTCTCTCAGAAGATTACCATGGCCAGTGCCATCATCAGCAAGATGATGCATGAAAACACAACTACAACACAACTACAGTGGTATAGGAAGTGATTGAATTCTTTGTGATGGTGTTCCAATTTGGGGTACCCCAGGCCCTATTTGGGGTAAGATGAATGCTGCCTCTTATCTGGGCTAAGGAGCCTTGTGTCCGGGAAGCTGTGCTTAATGCCTATTGCCAACTCTACCTCAACCCCCAAGGGACTTTGGCAGAGCCAAGACCCAGGCTTTGATTCAGAATCTCTCTTTGCTGCTGATGCCTCAGCTGGGATCATTCAGTGTCTTGAGGAAATTATCTGTGAGTTTGTGCAGAAGGGTGAACTGAAACCAGAGGTAACCCAACTGTTATGGGAACAGGCCACCATAAAAGTCCCCTGCTCTTCCTCTGTCATGCTTCTTGGCATGATGGCATGAAGAAAACCAGAAATTGTGGGAAGTAACTTGGACACACTGGAGAGCATAGAGTTGGATGAGAAGTGTCCACAGGACTAGGACGGCCCATTGCCAACATCTCTGTCAGGAGAAAGCCTTCTTTGGGCAAACATCACCCTCCCTTCTGGTTGCCTCAGGAACACAGGTTGTTTGAGTGACTACGGGAGACAGTCACAAAAGGTTTTATCCACCCTGACCCACTCTGGATCCCATTCAAAGAAGTGGCAGTGACCCTCACATACCAACTGGCAGAGGGCCCTGAGGTGCTCTGTGCCCAGATATTGCATAGCTGTGCAAAGCAGGCCTTGGAGAAGCTGGGGGAGAAGAGCATGACCTAAGAGGACCCAGAGGAGACCCCCACTATGCTCCCCACTTTTCTGCTCATGAACTTGCTGTCCCTGGCTGGAGATGTGACTCTGCAGCAGCTGGTACATTGGAACAGGCAGTGAGTGGAGAGCTCTGTTGGTGCTGAGTTCTTCAGGAAGAACAAGAACACAAGACTAAAGAGCCAAAGGAGGCGGCATCTGTGGCTCAAAGGAGTAGGGCACTGGTCTCCTATGCTGGAAGTGGTGGGTTCAAACCCAGCCCTGGCTAAAACTGCAAAAAAAATAAATAAATAAAATAAAGATCCAAAGGAGAAGACTCCAAGCTCTGAGACCACCATGGAGGAGGAGCTGGGACTAGTTGGGGTGACTGCTGATGACATGGAGGCAGAACTGATGCGCTGTATCTGCGAGATGGAACTATTGGATGGCAAACAGACACTTGCTGCCTTCGTTCCACTTTTGCTTAAAGTCTGTAACAATCTCAGCCTCCATAGCAACCCGGACCTCTCTGCAGCTGCTTCACTTGCTCTTGGCAAGTTCTGCATGATCATTGTTACCATCTGGGACTTGCAACTTCATCTTCTGTTCACCACGCTAGAAAATTCTTCACTCCCCACTGTCCGGTCTAACCTCATGGTTGCCACTGGGGATATGGCCATTCGCTTCCCCTGGACACCTCATCTATTTGCTTGCCTCCGGGACCCAGCTCCACAAGTGCAGAAAACATCAGGGCTGGTGATGACCCACCTCATTCTTAAGGACACAGTGAAAGTGAAGGGGCAAGTGAGCAGGATGGTGGTGCTGCTCATTGACCCCGAGCCTCAGATTGCTGCCCTGGCCAAGAACTTCTTCAGTGAGCTTTCCCACAAGGGCAACGCAATCTATAATCTCCTTCCAGATACCATTAGCCGCCTGTCAGACCCTGAGTGGGGAGTGGAGGAAGAGCCTTTCCACACTATCATGAGGCAGCTCCTGTCCTATATCACCAAGGACAAGCAGACAGAGAGCTTGGTGCAAAAGCTGTGTCAGTGGCTCCGCACAGCCGGAACTGAGTGGCAGCCCTGGGACCTGGCCTACTGTGTGTCACAGCTGCCCCTTACAGAGCGAGGCCTCAGCAAAATGCTTGACAGTTTTTTGACAGTTTTGACTGCTTTGGAGATAAACTGTCAGATGAATCCATCTTCAGTGCCGTTTTGTCAGTTGCCAGCAAGCTGTGGCGTGGGGCCACACCTGAGGGCGAGGCTATAATAGATGAGTTTGAGCAGAAGCTTCGGGCTTGTCACACTAGAGGGTTGGATGGAGTAGAGGAGCTTGAGGCTGGCCAAGGACTTAGCTAGAGAGCCCCCATCAGCCAGGAAACAACCCACTGTCTCTAGGCACCAGCCTCTTGCTTCTGCAGCTTCAGACAGTGACTTTGTCACACCTGAGCCCCGCCGTACTACCTGTTGGCACCCAAACACCCAGGAGGGAGTTGCCAAAAAGAAATCCAAAGTTGTCTTCTCAAGTGATGAGTCCAGTGAGGAAGAGCTCTCAGCAGAGATGACTGAAAATGAGACACCAAAGAAAATGACCCCCATTTGCAGAGCCTTCTCTCGAAGGCACAGATCCTAGCAAGTCTTCTTGCCACTTCCCATCTCTCCTATGTGGGATGACCTTGAATTCCAATCCCAATCCTCTTGTAATATACTTGTTTGCCTATCTCCTATGTATTTTTTTTTTTTTTTTGTAGAGACAGAGTTTCACTTTATTGCCCTTGGTAGAGTGCCGTGGCATCACACAGCTCACAGCAACCTCCAACTCCTGGGCTTAGGCGATTCTCCTGCCTCAGCCTCCCGAGTAGCTGGGACTACAGGCGCCCACCACAATGCCCGGCTATTTTTTTGTTGCATTTTGGCCAGGGCTGGGTTTGAACCTGCCACCCTTGGCATATGGGGCTGGCGCCCTGCTCACTGAGCCACAGGCGCCGCCCCTATGTATTTTTTTAACACATAAATAATTTTTTTTTTTTTTTTTGTAGAGACAGAGTCTCACTTTATGGCCCTGGGTAGAGTGCCGTGGCCTTACACAGCTCACAGCAACCTCCAACTCCTGGGCTTAAGCAATTCTCTTGCCTCAGCCTCCCGAGTAGCTGGGACTACAGGCGCCCGCCACAATGCCCAGCTATTTTTTGGTTGCAGTTCAGCCGGGGCGGGGTTTGAACCCAGCACCCTCGGTATATGGGGCCGGTGCCTTACCGACTGAGCCACAGGCGCCGCCCAACACATAAATAATTTTTAAAATGCAAGGCATTTCTCTTAAACTAGCCTAACTGAACTTCATTAGCTGCTTTCACTTTGGAATGTTGGTCAATCTCCATGTTTTCTAATAATAAATGTTTTTATAGATTTTTGGGAAAAAAAAAACAAAGAGTATTGGTCAAGTCTTGCATGCTCTTCCTGATTTTCTGGCTACTTGTTCTATCTGTTATTGAGAGAGGGAAGTTAAAATCTCCAACTTTGGGTGTCACCTGTGGCTCAAGGGAGTAAGGTGCCGGCCTCATACGCTGGAGATAGTGGGTTCAAACCCAGCCACGGCCAAAACTGCAAACAAACAAACAAAAAAACAAAAACAACGGTGGTGCCTGTGGCTCAGTAGGTGGGGCGCCGGCCCCATGTACCGAGAGTGGCGGGTTTGAACCAGGCCCCTGCTGAACTGCCACCAAAAAAAAAAAAAAATAGCTGGGTGTTGTGGCGGGCGCCTGTAGTCCCAGCTACTTGGGAGGCTGAGGCAAGAGAATTGCTTAAGCCCAGGAGTTGGAGGTTGCTGTGAGCTGTGTGATGCCATGGCACTCTACCGAGGGCCATAAAGTGAGACCCTGTCTCTACAAAAAAAAAAAAAAATCTCTGACTCTAATGGTAAACTCCTCTATTTTTCCCTCAAGTTTATAAAATTTTGCTTCATGATTTTATTTATTTATTATAATAAAATAACATTGTCTCGGCGCCTGTGGCTCAAGCAGCTAAGGCGCCAGCCACATAGACACGAGCTGGTGGGTTCGAATCCAACCAGGGCCTGCCAAACAACAATGACAACTACAGCCAAAAAATAGCCAGGCATTGTGGTGGGTGCCTGTAGTCCCAGCTACTTGGAAGGCTGAGGCAGGAAAATCGCTTGAGCCCAGGAGTTGGAGGTTGCTGTGAACTGTGATGCATTCTACCCAGGGTGACAACTTGAGGCTCTGTCTCAAAAAAATAAAATAAAATAAATAAATAACATTATTATTTTATAATAAAATAAATTACATTTAGAACATGAATACTTTGTGTATTTTAAAGCTCTGCTAATAGGTGTTTATTTTTATTTTTTATTTTTTTGTCACCCTGTCACCCTGGATAGAGTGGCATGGTGTCATACCTCACAGCAACTTCAAACTTTTAGGCTCAAGTGATCTTCTTGTTTCAGCCTCCCAAGTAGATGGGAGTACAGGTGTGCCTGCTACAATGCCTAGCTAGTTTTTCTATTTTTAGTAGAGACAGGGTCTTGAGTTCTTAAACTCAATCAATCCACCTGCTTCAGCCTCTCAGAATGCTAGGATTATATAGGCATTAGCCACTGTGCCTGGCCTATTAATAGTTTTGTTTTTTTTTTTCTTGAGACAGAGTCTTAAGCTGTCGCCCTAGATAGAGTGCTGTGACATCATAGCTCACAGCAACTTCCAACTCTTGGGCTCAAGCAATCCTCTTGCCTCAGTTTTTCTATTTTTAATAGATACAGGGGTCTTGATTTTTACTCAGGCTGGTCTTTAACCCGTGAGCTCAAGCTATCCACCCACCTCAGCCTCCCAGGGTGCCAGGATTACAGGCATGAGCCACCATGCCTGGCCCTATTAATAGATTTTTAAATTGTTAGAATTATGTTCCCATGATGAATTGACCCCTTTATCATTATAAAATAACCTTATTTATTTATGCATTCATTTATTTATTTACTTATTTATTTATTTTTGAGACAGCCTCAAGCTGTTGCCCTGGGTTGAGTGCTGTGCATCACAGCTCACAGTAACCTCCAACTCCTGGCTTAAGTGATTCTCTTGCTTCAACCTCCCAAGTAGCTGGGACTATAGGGGCCCGCCACAACTCTTCGCTTTTTTTGGTTGTAATTGTCATTGTTGTTTGGCAGGCTGTCCAGGATGGATCCAAACCTGCCAGCTCAGGTGTATGTGGCTGGCACCTTAGTTGCTTAAGGCACAGGCGCCGAGCCTAAAAAACTTTTTTTTTTTTTTTTGTAGAGACAAAGTCTCATTTTATTGCCCTCTATCGCCCTCGGTAGAATGCTGTAACATCACACAGCTCACAGCAACCTCCAACTCCTGGGTTTAAACGATTCTCTTGCCTCAGCCTCCAGAGTAGATGGGACTACAGGCGCCCGCCACGACAAGCTATTTTTTTGTTGCAGTTTGGCTGCGGCTGGGTTTCAACCCACTACCCTCAGTATATGTGACAGGCGTCCTACCCACTGAGCCACAGGCACCGCCCCTAAAAAACTTTTTGTAGAGACAGGGTCTCACTATGCTGCCCAGGCTGGTCCCAAATTCGTGGGCTCTAGTGATCCTTCTGCGTTGGCCTCCCAAGTTGCTGCTGAGCTACTATGCCTGGCCTCTATTTTATCTCTGCTGTTGGCTGTTTAGCTATAACTCTTTGATGGTTATTTTAGTGGTTTATAGTACACACTTTTAGGGTTTAGAGTACAAGCCTTTAACCTATCACAGTATTTCTTAAAGTGGTATTAAATCACTTCATTTGTTATAATGTAACTTTATACTTCCATTTGTTTCCTCCCAGTCTTTGTGCTATTGTTGTCATTTTACTTTTTATTTTTTTTTTTTTACTAACCACTACACTAACAGAAGTCATTTTACTTTTTCATGTTGAGATCCCAAATTATACTGTTACTTTTGCTTTAAGTAGTCTATTATCTTTAAAGAGATTTAAATAATAACATAGAAGGTTTATAATTACTCACATAGTTACCATTTCTGGTGTTCTTTATTTCTTCGTTCAGATTCAGATTTCCCCCTGTATCATTTTTCTTCTGATTAAAGGACTTCCTTTAACATTTTTTATAGTGAAGCTCTGGTTGCTGGTGATGAACTCTTTCAGCTTTTGTAAATATGAATGAGTTTGGCTCCGCACCTGTAGCTCAAGTGGCTAAGACGCTGGCCACATACATCAGAGCTGGCAGGTTCAAATCCAGCTCAGGGCCTGCCAAACAGCAGTGACAATTATAACCAAAAAAATAGCTGGACGTTGTGGCAGGTGCCTGTAGTCCCAGCTACTTGGGAGGCTGAGACAAGAGAATCACTTAAGCCCAGGAGTTGGAAGTTGCTGTGAGCTGTGATAGCACAGCACTCTACCCAGGATTACTGCTTGAGGCTCTGTCTCAAAAAAAAAAACCCAAAGAGTTTTTATTTGCCTTCATTTTTGATGGATTTTTTTCTGAGTATAGAGTTATAGTTCAACAGTTTATTTATTTATCTATTTGAGACAGAGTCTCACTTTGTTGCCCTCAGTAGAGCGCTGTGGCGTCACAGCTCACAGCAACCTCCAACTCTTGGGCTTAAGTGATTCTCTTGCCTCAGCCTCCCTAGTAGCTGGGACTATAGGCACCCACCACAATGCCCGGCTAATTTTTTTTTGTTGCAGTTGTCATTGTTGTTTAGCAGGCCTGGGCCAGGTTTGAACCTGCCAGCCTCTGTGCATGTGGCTGGAGCTGTAACCACTATTGGCTAACCACCACGGTGCCAAGCCTAATTCAACAGTTTATTCATTGGAAAAGAAAAAAAGAGTATTGGTCAAGTCTTGTATGCTCTTCCTGATTTTCTGGCTACTTGTCCTATCCATTATTGAGAGAGGGAAGTTACAACTTTGGCTGGCACCTGTGGCTCAAGGGAGTAAGGTGCCGGCCCCATATGCTGGAGATAGCAGGTTTTAAATATTTTAAATATTTTACTCCACTGTCTTCCAGCTTGTATTGTTTGCAATGAGAAATATGTGCTCTTTCTTATCTTTATCTGTACATAATATGTCTTTTTTCCCTCTGGCTGCTTTTTTTTTTCTTTTTTGAGACAGAGTCTCAAGCTGTCGCCCTCTGTAGAGTGCAGTGAAATTGTAGCTCACAGCAACCTCAAACTCCTGGCTCCTCTTTCCTCAGCCTCCTGAGTAGCTGGGACTACAGGTGCCTTACACAATGCCCAGCTATTTTTAGGGACATGGTCTTGCTCTGGTTCAGGCCGGTCTTAAAACCTGTGAACTGGGCAGCACCTCTGGCTCAGTGAGTAGGGTGCCGGCCCCATATAGTGAGGGTGGTGGGTTCGAACCCGGCCTGGGCCAAACTGCAACAAAAAAATAGGCATTGTGGCAGGCACCTGTAGTCCCAGCTACTCAGGAGGCTGAGGCTAGAGAATTGCCTGAGCCCAAGAGCTGGAGGTTGCTGTGAGCTGTGGCGCCACAGCACTCTATCAAGGGCGACAAAGTGAGACTCTGTCTCTAAAAAAAAAAAAATACCTGTGAGCTCAGGCAATCCACCCACCTCTGCCTCCCAGAGTGGTGGGATTACAGGTGTGAGCCGCTGCGCCCAGCCTCTGGCTGCTTATAAGATTTTTTCTTTATCAGTAATTTTAAGTAATTTGTTTATGACATGACTTACTATAGTTTTCTTCATGTTTCTTTTGCTTATGGGTTATTCATATTCTTTTCTTTTCTTTTTAAATTTTTTTTTTTTTTTTTTGTGGTTTTTGGCAGGGGCTGGGTTTGAACCCGCCACCTCCGGCATATGGGACTGGCACCCTACTCCTTGAGCCACAGGCGCCGCCCTCTTTTTCTTTTCTTTTCTTTTTTCTTTTTTTTTGAGACAGGGTCTCACTTTGTTGCCCTCCATAGAGTACTGTGACATCATAGCTCACAGCAACTTCAGACTCTTGGGCTCAAGCAATTCTCTTGCCTCAGCCTCCCAAGTAGCTGGGACTAAAGGCACCTGCCACAATGCCCGGCTATTTTTTGTTGCAGTTGTCACTATTTAGCAGGTCCAAGCCGTGTTCAAACCCATCAGCCTTGGTGTATGTGGCCCGTGCCCTACTCGCTGAGGTACAGGCATTGAGCCAGATTCTTAAATACGTGACCTATAGGATTTTTCCTTCCCTCCCTCTCTCTCTTCCTTCCTTTCTTCCTCCTCCCTTCCTTTTTTCCCTCCCTCCTTTCCTTCTTTCGAGACAGTCTCACTTTGATGACCTGGTTGGAGTACTGTGGTGTCATAGCTCTCAGCAACTTTAAACCCTTGAGCTCAAGTGATTCTTTTTTTTTTTTTTTTATCTGCAAACATGGTTTAATTTATTGACGACAGGTCTATAAATAGCAAACTCTTGGTTAGTTTGAGTGTAAACCGTATCTTGTCTCCTTTTTTTTTTTTTTTTTTTTTTTATTGTTGGGGATTCATTGAGGGTACAATAAGCCAGGTTACACTGATTGCAATTGTTAGGTAAAGTCCCTCTTGCAATCATGTCTTGCCCCCATAAAGTGTGACACACACCAAGGCCCCACCCACCTCCCTCCGTCCCTCTTTCTGCTTCCCCCCCATTACCTTAATTGTCATTAATTGTCCTCATATCAAAATTGAGTACATAGGATTCATGCTTCTCCATTCTTGTGATGCTTTACTAAGAATAATGTCTTCCACTTCCATCCAGGTTAATACGAAGGATGTAAAGTCTCCATTTTTCTTAATGGCTGAATAGTATTCCATGGTATACATATACCACAGCTTGTTAATCCATTCCTGGGTTGGTGGGCATTTAGGCTGTTTCCACATTTTGGCGACTGTAAATTGAGCTGCAATAAACAGTCTAGTACAAGTGTCCTTATGATAAAAGGATTTCTTTCCTTCTGGGTAGATGCCCAGTAATGGGATTGCAGAATCAAATGGGAGGTCTAGCTTGAGTGCTTTGAGGTTTCTCCATACTTCCTTCCAGAAAGGTTGTACTAGTTTGCAGTCCCACCAGCAGTGTAAAAGTGTTCCCTTCTCTCCACCTCCACGCCAGCATCTGCAGTTTTGAGATTTTGTGATGTGGGCCATTCTCACTGGGGTTAGATGATATCTCAGGGTTGTTTTGATTTGCATTTCTCTAATATATAGAGATGATGAACATTTTTTCATGTGTTTGTTAGCCATTCGTCTGTCGTCTTTAGAGAAAGTTCTATTCATGTCTCTTGCCCATTGATATATGGGATTGTTGGCTTTTTTCATGTGGATTAATTTGAGTTCTCTATAGATCCTAGTTATCAAGCTTGTGTCTGATTGAAAATATGCAAATATCCTTTCCCATTGTGTAGGTTGTCTCTTTGCTTTGGTTATTGTCTCCTTAGCTGTATAGAAGCTTTTCAGTTTAATGAAGTCCCATTTGTTTATTTTTGTTGTTGTTGCAATTGCCATGGCAGTCTTCTTCATGAAGTCTTTCCCCAGGCCAATATCTTCCAGTGTTTTTCCTATGCTTTCTTGGAGAATTTTTTTTTTTTTTTTTTTTTGTAGAGACAGAGTCTCACTTTATGGCCCTCGGTAGAGTGCCGTGGCCTCACACAGCTCACAGCAACCTCCAACTCCTGGGCTTAAGCGATTCTGTTGCCTCAGCCTCCCGAGTAGCTGGGACTACAGGCGCCCGCCACAACGCCCGGCTATTTTTATTTTTTGTTGCAGTTTGGCCGGGGCTGGGTTTGAACCCGCCACCCTCGGCATATGGGGCCGGCGCCTTACCGACTGAGCCACAGGCGCTGCCCTCTTGGAGAATTTTTATTGTTTCATGCCTTAAATTTAAGTCCTTTATCCATCTTGAATCAATTTTTGTGAGTGGGGAAAGGTGTGGGTCCAGTTTCAGTCTTTTACATGTAGACATCCAGTTCTCCCAACACCATTTATTGAATAGGGAGTCTTTCCCCCAAGGTATGTTCTTGTTTGGTTTATCAAAGATTAGGTGGTTGTAAGATGTTAGTTTCATTTCTTGGTTTTCAATTCGATTCCAAGTGTCTATGTATCTGTTTTTGTACCAGTACCATGCTGTCTTGAGCACTATGGCTTTGTAGTACAGACTAAAATCTGGTGTGCTGATGCCCCCAGCTTTATTTTTGTTACAGAGAACTGCCTTAGCTATACGGGGTTTTTTCCGGTTCCATACAAAATGCAGAATCATTTTTTCCAAATCTTGAAAGTACGATGTAGGTACTTTGATAGGAATGGCATTGAATAGGTAGATTGCTTTGGGAAGTAGAGACATTTTAACAATGTTGATTCTTCCCATCCATGAGCATGGTATGTTCTTCCATTTGTTAATATCCTCTGCTGTTTCCTTTCTGAGGATTTCATAGTTTTCTTTATAGAGGTCCTTACCTCCTTCGTTAGGTATACTCCTAGGTATTTCATTTTCTTTGAAACTATGGTGAAGGGAGTTGTGTCCTTAATTAGCTTCTCATCTTGACTGTTATTGGTGTACACAAAGGCTACTGACTTGTGGACATTGATTTTATATCCTGAAACATTACTGTATTTTTTGATGACTTCTAGGAGTCTTGTGGTTGAGTCTTTGGGGTTCTCTAAGTATAAGATCATGTCGTCAGCAAAGAGGGAGAGTTTGACCTCCTCTGCTCCCATTTGGATTCCCTTTATTTCCTTGTCTTGCCTAATTGTATTGGCTAGAACTTCCAGCACTACGTTGAATAGTAAAGGTGACAGAGGACAACCTTGTCTGGTTCCAGTTCTAAGAGGAAAAGCTTTCAGTGTTACTCCATTCAGTAAAATATTGGCTGTGGGTTTGTCATAGATAGCTTCAATCAGTTTTAGAAATGTGCCACCTATGCCTATACTCTTCAGTGCTCTAATTAGAAAAGGATGCTGGATTTTATCAAATGCTTTTTCTGCGTCTATTGAGAGGATCATGTGATCTTTATTTTTGCTTCTGTTAATGTGGTGGATAACGTTTATAGACTTGCGTATGTTAAACCAGCCTTGCATCCCTTCAAGTGATTCTCTTGCCTGAGCCTCCCAAGTATCTGGGAGTACGGGAGGCAGCCACAACCCACAGCTAGTTTTTTTTTTTTTTTTGAGACAGAGTTTCACTAAGTTGCCCTCAGTAGAGTGCTATGGCATCACAGCTCACAACACCCTCAAATTCTTGGGCTTAAGTGATACTGTTGCCTCAGCCTCCCAGGTAGTTGGGACTACCGGCACTTGCCACAATGCCTGTTGCGTGAACCGAGACGCGAACGAGCAGCAGCTTTGCTGTAGGTGTAAACTCGCTCCTGTAATTATTAAGTCAAGAAACAGACTATACACCGTTTGATGGCATATAGCAAAGTTCTTTATTCCACGTTTAAGTTTTATACTCTTCCAGTCACATACACACCTAATCCATTATTTATTAGCTGAATTTGAACTTGAAAGGAAATTTATCATATCAATGTAACCACTTGTGTAGTAAATCTCTTCCTCTAAACAGTGACTAGTTTTCCGAGCGGGGCACAAAGACGAAAACAGCTATAGGGGAACAGAGTTAATCTTCAAGCATTCACTCAGTTTACTCAGTATGAAGTAACGACCGTGACCTTCCTTCAGGGCAGACCACCTATAGACCTCTGACAATATGTTGTTAACATATGTCAACCCTCTGGCCCATATCTCTGAGGAAGGGCGGCATGCCCTTGGATCTCAGGCTTCACGGGGTGTACTGCTTCAGAGAAAAGGCCTAAGGAATTTTCCAAAGAGCCTAACTCTGTGAGTAACCCAGGGGGGTCCAAGCGTCTTAAGCCTCTGGAAGAAAAGCATGTCATTTTAAACTCACACTGAATTTACTTTGTGTGCTTGATGCAGGATAAGTTTATTTCTAAATATTATCCTACAATGCCTGGCTATTTTTTGGTTGCAGTTGTTTAGCTGGCCTGGGCCGGGTTCCAACCTGCCATCCTTGGTATATGTGGCTGGCTCTGTAACCACTGTGCTATGGTTGCCGAGCCCACAGCTAGTTTTTCTATATTTAGTAGAGACGGGGTCTCACTCTTGCTCGGACCAGTCTCAAACTTCTGAGCTCAAGCAATCCACTTGCCTTGGTCTGCAGAGTGCTAAAATAGAGGTGTAAGCCAACACACCCAGCCTGTTTACAGCATTTTTAAAACTTGGAAAATTTTCA
The DNA here is from genome assembly GCF_027406575.1 of Nycticebus coucang. Classification (NCBI taxonomy): domain Eukaryota; kingdom Metazoa; phylum Chordata; class Mammalia; order Primates; family Lorisidae; genus Nycticebus; species Nycticebus coucang. The sequence goes on from NC_069795.1 coordinate 93,811,647, forward strand.
GGTATTATTTCTTCTAAAATTTTTTTGGGGCCTTCCTATTTCTTCTGTCCTTTGGTGTTATCATTTACACTTCTGTTAGGCTACTTGATACTCTTTTGTAGCTTAAAAATGTTCTGCTAATTTTTATTTTATTTTACAAGATTTATTTATTTATTTATTCATTCATTCATTCTAGAGATGGGATCTTGCTCTGTTGCCCAGACTGCAGTGCAGTGGTGCAATTATAGCTCACTCTGTCCTTGAACTCCTGGGCTCTAGTGATCCTCCACCTCAGCCTTCCAAGTACATGGGTCGCAACAAAAGTTTTGAGACAGACTGTGTTATGGTTTATTATTTGACTTCCAAGAAACACAGTTGACAGCATCCTTTCTGATTCACCAGTGCAATTTTCTTTTCTTTTTTTTTTTTTTAGAGACACTTTATTGTCCTTGCTAGAATGCTGTGACATCACATCTCACAGCAACCTCCAGCTCTTGGGCTAAGGCGATTCTCTTGCCTCAGCCTCCCAAGTAGCTGGGACTACAGGCTCCCATCACAACACCCAGCTATTTTTTGAACCAGGCTGGATACGAATCTATCAGCTCTGGGGTATGTGGCTAGCTCCCTAGCCGCCTGAGCTACAGGCGCTGGCCACAACGCCCGGCTATTTTTTGTTGCAGTTTGGCCTGAGCTGGGTTCGAACCCGCCACCCTTGGTATAAAGGGCCGATGTCCTACCCACTGAGCTACCGGTGCTGCCCCACCTGTGCAATTTTCAACTTGCTCAGCTTATTGGTGTTACAGGGATGGTTTCATTGATTTCTGTACATGCGGATATTATATTTCTTGATTTTTATGTTATCTCAAAACTTTTGTAATAATCCATAGCTAGGGGTGGTGCCTGTGGCTCAGTGGGTAGGGCGCCAGCCCCATTGGTGGGTTCGAACCTGGCCCCATCCAAACTGCAACAAAAAATAGCCAGGTGTTGTGGGGGGTGCCTGTAGTCCCAGCTACTCAGGAGGCTGAGGCAAGAGACTCACATAAGCCCAGGAGTTGGAGGTTGCTGTGAGCTGTGTGACACCACCGTACTCTAACGAGGGCGATCAAGTGAGACTCTGTCTCTACAAAAAAAAATAAAAATAATCCATAACTAGGACTACAAGTGTCCGCCACCATACCCAGCTAATTTTTCTTCTTTCTTTCTTTTTTTTTTTTTTGTCGTTTTTGGCCAGGGCTAGGTTTGAACCCGCCACCTCCAGCATATGGGACCTGCGCCCTACTACTTGAGCCACAGGCGCTGCCCAATTTTTCTTATTTCTTATAGAGATGAGATCTTGCCACTGCCCAACCATTTCTTGAACTCCTGGTGGTCTCGTGTGATCCTTCTACCTTGGCCTCCCGAAGTGCTGAGATTACAGGTGTGAACACTGCATCTGGCAATTTTTCCATCATTTTTCTTTCTATTTCTTTCATTTTGGATAGTTTCTATTTCTACATTATTTCACTCACTAATTTTTTCTTCTGCAGTGTATTCCTGTAATTGATTTATTCAGTGCATTTTCCACCTAAGACATTATAGTTTTTGTACAATGTCATTCATTCAATCTTTCTTCTAACTTACTGAACACAACTTGTTTTTTTTTTTTTTTTTGTAGAGACAGAGTCTCACTTTATGGCCCTTGGTAGAGTGCTGTGGCCTCACACAGCTCACAGCAACCTCCAACTCCTGGGCTTAAGCGATTCTCTTGCCTCAGCCTCCCAAGTAGCTAGGACTACAGGTGCCTGCTACAACGCCCGGCTATTTTTTGGTTGCAGTTTGGCCGGGGCCGGGTTTGAACCTGCCACACTTGGTATACGGGGCCGGCGCCTTACCAACTGAGCCACAGGTGCCGCCCCACAACTTGTTTTAATGACCTCTACTAATTCTATCACCTGAGTGATATCTGGATGGGTTTCCTTCTTTTTTTTTTTTTTTTTTTAAGACGGAGTCTCTATGTTGCCCTTGGTAGAGTGCTGTGGCATCACAGCTCACAACATACTATATGTGGCTGGCACCGTAACCACTGTGCTAGGGTGCCAAAGCCCAGCTATTTTTAAAGACAGGGGTCTTGGTGTAGCTCGGGCTGGTCTTGAACCTGTGAGCTTAGGCAATTCACCCGCCTCAGCCTCCCAGAGTGCTAGGATTACAGGCATGAGGCACTGCACCTAGCCTGAAATGAGTAGTTCACAGAGGTTTATAATGTCAGATTGCAAAACTCAGGATCTCAGAATTGCCAATGTCCTTAGAGGTCATTTAGCTCAACTTTTATTTTTTTATTTTTTTGTAGAGACAGAGTTTCACTTTATGGCCCTAGGTGGAGTGCCATGGCATCATACAGCTCACAGCAACCTCCAACTCCTGGGCTTCAGCTATTCTCTTGCCTCAGCCTCCCAAGTAGCTGGGACTACAGGCGCCCGCCACAATGCCCGGCTATTTTTTGGTTGCAGTTCAGCCGGGGCCGGGTTTGAACCCGCCACCCTCGGTATATGGGGCCGGCGCCTTACCGACTGAGCCACAGGCGCCGCCCTAGCTCAACTTTTTTTGAGACAGAGTCTTATTATGTTGCCCTCATGGTAGAGTGCTGTGACATCACAGCTTACAGCAAACTCAAACTCTTGGGCTTAAGCGATTCTCTTGCCTCAGCCTCCCAAGTACCTGGGACTGCAGGTGCTCCCCACAATGCCTGGCTATTATTTATTTATTTTCACTTTATCACCCTTGGTAGAGTGCTGTGGCGTCACAGCTCACAGTAACCTCCAACTCCTGGGCTTAGGCGATTCTCTTGCCTCAGCCTCCCGAGTAGCTGGGACTACAGGCACCTGCCACAATGCCCAGCTATTTTTTGGCCTAGGCTGGATACAAATCTATCAGCTCTGGTGTATGGGGCTGGCATCCTAGCTGCCTGAGCAACAGGCACCTGCCACAATGCAGTTTGGCCAGGGCTGGGTTTGAACTCACCATCCTCAGTATATGGGGCCAGCGCCCTACCCACTGAGACACAGGCGTCGCCTACCTGACTATTACTATTTTTTGTTGCAGTTGTGATTGTTCTTTTAGCTGGTCCGGGCTGGGTTTGAACCTGCCACCCTCAGTGTATGTGGCTGGCACTGTAACCACTGTGCTACATCTGCCGAGCCTCTGGATGAGTTTCTGTTGATTAATTTGTCTTCTCATTATTTCCCTGTATTCATACTTTTTTTTTAAGTGCAATAGTGAAAAGTGGGGAGAGTGTAGACTTGACTGCTAACTTTGACTTCTAACTTTGAACAATTAATTAAGATAACTCGATAACTTTGGACCAGCCTTACCTAGTAATTTTTGACTAATGCTATATATTATAATTTAGTGCATTGGGTAAAATAAATTAGTTTCTATCCCCATGAATATTCTTAAACTTTGTTCTGGGATATAGTTAAATTACATGGAAATCATTTGATCCTTCTAAATCAAATTTTGTTAAGCAATATCTGAGTAACTTTTACTCTGGGGTTAATTTTATCCCACTTCTGAGCCTTCCATGTGCTCTATTGTATATGGATTATGAGGTTTTCCAATCTGAGTGATGAGAGAAAGAATGGTTCCTAGTCTTGTATGAGGTCTCTGGATCGTACCTCTGAACATCAGGATGTCTTTTCCCTACTCTTTTGCAGTTCTCTTGCATGCATGCGCTGATCAGGACTTGGCTGAGTGCTCTGTGAGCACTCTCACTGAACCAACAGAGTGAGAACTCACTCATTACCACTGGGAAGGCCCAAAACACTTCTCACCCTGCTCCACCTCCAACACTGGGGCTTGAATTTCAACAAGATTTGGAGGGGGACAAATGTCCAAACTGTGTCAATGGAATCCCATTCAGCTTTGAAAATGAAGGAAATCCTGTCATTTGCAACATGGATGAACCTAGCAGACATTATGCTGAGTGAAATAATTCAGGCACAGAAAGACAAATACATCACGATTTCATCTGTGAATGTAAAGAAGTTGAACTGACAGAAGCGAAGAGTAGTACAACAGTGGTTGCCAGTGGCTGAGGGTGGATAAGGGGACGGCAGAAACAAGGAGATGCTAATCAAAGGGCACAAAGTTTCAGTTAGATAGCAGGAATAAGTTCTGGGGACTTACTGTAGCGTATAATGACCATTATTAATAACAAGGTATTGTATAATGGTGAATTGGTAAATGATTACATTTTGTGTTCTTACCTCTTCAGATGGTAAGTATGTGAGGTGATGGGTATGTTTATTAACTTGACTAATCATTTCATGATGTACACATGTATCAGCACATCATGTTGTATGCCATAGATACATACAATTTGTGTTTGTCAATTATATATTTTTTTCTTAAGACAGAGCCTCAAGCTGTTGCCCTGGGTAGAGTGCTGTGGCATCACAGCTCACAGCAACCTCCAACTCCTGGGCTTAAATGATTCTCTTGCCTCAGCCTCTCAAGTAGCTGGGACCACAGGCACCCGCCACAACGCCTGCCTGGCTAGTTTTTGGTTGCAGTTGTCATTGTTGTTTGGCAGGCCTGGGCTAGATTTGAACCTGCCAGCTCTGGTGTATATGGCTGATGCTTTAGCTGCTTGAGCTACAGGCGCTGAGCCTGTCAATTATATCTTGATAAAGCTGGGGAATATAAAATAAGAAAATAGGGCGGCGCCTGTGGCTCAGCAAGTAGGGCGCCAGCCCCATATGCCGAGGGTGGCGGGTTCAAACCCAGCCCCGGCCAAACTGCAACCAAAAAATAGCCGGGCGTTGTGGCGGGCGCCTGTGGTCCCAGCTGCTCAGGAGGCTGAGGCAAGAGAATCGCGTAAGCCCAAGAGTTAAGAGGTTGCTGTGAGCGGTGTGACGCCACGGCACTCTACCCGAGGGCGGTACAGTGAGACTCTGTCTCTACAAAAAAAAAAGAAAATATTATATAAAACACCATTATTAGATATATTTTATTAGATATATTGGTTATTTCAGGTGGGACAGTCTATTTTCACCTTGGCCAGAAGTAGACATCCCTCCTGCTGTTTATTTAATTGCTTATTTGCCCAATTAAGGCTTAGCCTCACCTTTACTTCGTAAATCAGACTACCCAAACTAACTTGAGCTCCAGGAATTTCCGCCATCTTCCCTCCCACCACCTTATGCCTGCTCATTCTTTCTTTGTGTTGTATAATAATCAACTTCCTAAAGAGCCAGTGCTAATGAACTAATATGTCTTCTACACTAAGCTATTCAAGTTTTCAGCACATTTTAGAAAAATAACTTTTTCTGCTTATATATGTAATAGTAAAAATGCTCAGTTTGAGGATGTACCATGAAGAATTTGAAAAACATCTATAATTATGCCATTCAGAGAGAAATACTATAAATATCTTGTTGTTAGTTTATCTCAGGATGTCTTCTATGTATAGATGATTCTCGATTTATGATGGGGCTATACTTAACCCATTGTGAGTTGTAAATGCTTGTAATATACCCAACCAACTGAACATCATAGCTTACTGAGTCTGGCCTACCTAAATATACTCACAATGCTTACATTAGCCTACAGTTGGGAAAAAGAATCTAATGCAAGCCTGTTTTCTAATACGGTGTTGACTATCTCATGAAATTTATTCAATACTGTATGGAAAGTGAAAGACAGAATGATTACATGGATATTTGAAGTATGGTTCTATTAAATGAGTATTGTTTTCCCACCATCATAAAGTCAAAAAATTTTAAACTGAACGGTGATAATTTGGGACCATCCATATCCATTTTTTTTTTTTTTTTTTTTTTGAGACAGAGTCTCACTCTATTGCCCTGGGCAGAGTGCTGTGGCATCATCCCAGCTTATAGCAACCTCAAACTTCTAGGTCAAGCATTTCTCTTGCCTCAGCTTCCTGAGTAACTGGGACTACAGGCACCACCACCATGCCTGGTAGTTTTTTCTGTTTTCAGTAGAGAATCTTGTGCTTGCTCAGACTACAGGCACCTGTCACAATGCCTGGCCTTTTTTTTTTTAAGACAGAGTCTCACTACGTCACCCTCAATAGAGTGCCGTAGCACGACAGCTAACAGCAACTCAAACTCTTGGGCTTAAGTGATTCTCTTGCTTCAGCCTCCCAAGTAGCTGGGACTGCAGGTGCCTGCCACAAAGCCTGGCTATTTTTTTGTTATTGTTGTAGTTGCCATTGTTGTTTGTCAGGCCTGGGCTGGATGTGAACCTGCCAGCTCTGGTGTATGTGGCTGACACCCTAGCCGCCGAGCCTCATCATCTTATTTTCATTGAATATCAGAGTAGCAGGGGCTTCCTAGATAAAGGTAAGAAAAATTTAGTCAGGAGAAATTACCTAAGTGAGGGAAATCTCAGTTGCTATAGTTGATAGTGGCTCCACGACCTCAGTTTGTGCACTGAACAGAAACAGGTAACAGAACTAAGTCCAGTTATGCTCTGCTTTCCAAATGGAACTCCCATAGGGTTTTTCTAGTTGAAAAGAACTACAGATTCTGGTGGTGGCCTGATAGCTACTATGTGTCTGACACCATGCTAAGGGGTTTTTATTTTTTTTTAAGTACAAGAAAATTTATATTAATGAGTTTATGGCCTTGGTGATAAATATCATAAAAACAGGAAGTCAGTTAAAATGAGTGTGCAAATAATGGACCCTGGGGGAGAAAGAGGAGAAAATAGAAACACAGTCTTCAAGGTAAAAACTGCAAGGTAGGAATTCAGTATTTGCATAAGCCCTTTTACACCTTCAGTGTGGAACAACATCTTACAACATTTCAATAAGTTAAAGACCAATGATGCACAAAACGTCAGGTTAGCGTCAACATTCTTTACCTGTTTGAATTTAGGGCTAGACAGGGAGTTGCTTAATAAGACATTTCATTATAGTTCATCATAATCAGCACTCATTTCTCATCTCTGTAACTTTTAAAGCCCTGGAACATCCTTTTAAAGATGACTTTGAGACATGCTTCTCTTCTCCTTCCGTCAACAGTTGTCTAAGCACGTCTGCAAAAGTTCTGTTACAGGGTTTGGAAGAGTATTGAGCAAATTCTCCTCAACGATCAGACAGCTTCATTTTAGGGACTGACACCCTTCTAGTTCGGGAGGAAATGTTTCCAGGTAATTACCAACGAGCTCCAGAAAGGTAAGGTTCAACAGCTCACCCATGAGAGGAGACAAATTCATCAAGCTATTTTTCCCCAAAAGTAAACACTGCAGCTTTTTGCACTGAAACAGCCCATCTGGCAACACCTCGATATTGTTGTTGGTCACAGCAAAGTACTGCAAATTACTCAGATACTGGATTTCTTCTGGAATGAAGGTCAGGTGGTTATAGCTTAGATCCAAATAATGAAGTTTGGTGCATAGGAAAAGCTGCAAGGGCAGATTCTCTATATTATTATGGTCCAAAGAGAGCTGCTCTAGGTTGGATAATGCCCCAATCTGTGCAGGAATATAAGCAATGTTATTGTGCCATAACTTCAAGCAGGACAGGTTCTGAAGATGCTAAAAACTAATGATCTCTTCCACGGTTTTAAGGTTATTTTCTTTTAGGTCTAACTCATGCAGATTGTTCAGGCTGAAAATGGAGTGTGCAATGTGCTCCAGGTCGCAGCTGATCAGTTCTAGGCTCTTCAGATTGACCATCTTTTTCAAGTTGTTCAACACAACGAGTTTGCTTCCCTCATTATCAAGGGACAGCTGTCAAAGGCCAGCTTCTGCAGGGAAGGCAAGAGGTCTGTGATGACCTGTGGGATGCGGGACAGGCTGCTCTTCAAGTAGAGGGTCTTCAGACTTTTCAAGTCCTGAAACCCCTTCAGCTGCATGGTGCCCAGCTGCTCAGGGAGGACACAGCCTGACAGATAAAGTTCCTTGAGGTTCTTCAGGTGAAATACCCAGCATGGGATTTTTCCCATTTCAGTAAATTTCAGGTGGAGGATCTTCAAATTCTCCTCTAGGAAGGCCAGTGTGGGATGGTCGACCACCAAGGACGAGTGATACACGCGGAGCTCCTTGAGGATGACCAGCTGCAAGACGGCAGTGGGCAGCTTCACCTCGGGGATGAGCTCTAGGCTCAGCACTTCCATTTCTGTTAACTCAAACATTGTCGAGAAGACCATTGAGCATGAAAAGATGCAGTTCTGGCAGCGCCTGTGACTCAGAGGAGTAGGCCGCCAGCCCCATATGCCGGAGGTGGTGGGTTCAAACCTAGCCCCAGCCAAAAACTACACACACACACACACACACACACACACACACACACACACAAAAGATGCAGTTCTATCTTGTCCTGGGCATTTTTCACCAGCTTACTTTTCAGTTTCTCAACTGTCCATTCATTGTTGAGGTTGATCTGTTTCAGTTTATTCTCGCTGATCTCCGACAGGAATATGGAGAAATGTTTGGAGTAAAGGGGGTCATACTGATCGGCCAGATAAAGGATAAAGACAAAGTCATTCTTGACGTCAGGGATGTCACTATAATTGCTTTTTTTCTCTTAACACCTCAAAGGAATATTGCTTTAGGGAACTCCTCAGCATCCACCACAAGCTGTAGGAAGAGGTGAGACCATAGAGTATAACCAAAACGACATAAAATGAAGCCAGGACCTTAAAGATTTCTGCCAAAGAGTAGACACACTGGTAGCGCTTATAGCCTGTGAAAGCCTGAACATCAATGGAACGGTCGATTTCAAGACTGATGTAGGTTAAAAAATAGGGGACATAAGTTATGATGAGGGCAAACAAAATGACTTAGACGATTATCTGCTTCAGATACACCTGATAAATGATGTCCTTCTGCTCCACGTGCATACGGAATCTCTTCACCTTTTCAAAGATGGCTTTGGCCTGTTCTCCCCCCTTCTTGTCTAGGACACTGGAAGTTGGGCTTTCTATGCCAGCTGACTCCAAGCCTGGCTGCAGGTAGGGTAGTGACTGCTTGCTGGACTCAACGTCAGCTGAATACCCTGAGGATGAAAGCAAAATCTTGGACTTGGAGAGTTTCATGGGCCTCACTGACTGCTCAGCCACTGTTTCCAACAGGGCGCACGTGGTCCGCAGAGAATCTAAGCACTTGTGAAGGATGGCCACAAAATGCTCAAGCCTGGAACTGGTACTGGGTTAGTGAAGCCAAAAGTTGCTGCAGACTGCAAAGATGAGTGTGTGCAAGAGCACCAGGTAGGGGAAAAACTTTGCAAACCAGCAGAGCTGTTTCTCGTAACAGACGGCATCAATGTAGGAGTACGCTGTCCGTGGAGGTCATTCTGGATCCTAAGGGGGAGTGGGAATGGGGTTTCCGCGTTCGAGGAGGCATTTGCACTGGCTTTCAGGATGTCCCAAGGCACAGCACAGTGATTGTCAAACTCCACTTTGCATGGAAGACAGCACAGAACCCTGCTCTGTGTCAGCTGGAGAGCTCCAGCCAGCACCGCCACCAGCAGCATGATCAGGGTGATATAAAACCAGAAGACGTCCCATCATGGTTTTAAGATGTGATAAGATTGCTGGATTGTGGCGCCTGTGGCTCAAGGAGTAGGGCGCCGGTCCCATATACCAGAGGTGGCGGGTCCACAAAAAAAAAAAAAAATGCCTGGGTGTCTGCTAAACATTTTAGCTCTGTTAGTGTAATCATGACGTCTCCTTGTAGGAGGACAGAACTACAGTGAAAAAAATGAATCAAATTAATCAGCTACGCTTCAGTCGGGAGGTCTACACCTTTTGAAATTTCTTTGAAACACCATCTCTGAGTTCGTCTTCATTCCTGTGAGCGCTGGTCAACTGGAAACTCGTAATTAGTCTTGATCTGAAAATTCCTGCGGCGCGCCTCCAGCCAGGGAAATCGCAGTCCTTCTCCCGCCCCACCCCAAGGACTGACCCTCCGGGACAGCGCCCAGACCGCTGGGGTGGAGAGGGACCACCTCAGCGCGGCCGCCTACTCCTCTCGCTCCCAATGACCCCCGCACACGAGAGGGGTCTTCTCAGTGGCACCGCTCCCTCTCCCGCGGGCGACAGAGAGCCGCGAAGCCGCCACTCATCCCTCCAGCCGCTCCGCCACCCTGCAGCCTGGTTCGCAGGTGAGGCGTGGACAGGTAACCGCACCTGCTCCGCCAACCCCACCTGCTGCGTCCGCTCATTCGGTCATCCTCCAGCTCCTCCACCTCGACCGGCTCCTTCTCCTCCAGCCGGGTTGTCGCGCTCCGACCTACCCGCGCGTCTCCGGCGCTGGCCCTGGGCGCTCCCCGGGCGTGATCCCGCACTTGCCGGGCTGCGGGCGGCCGCGGGCTCGGCGGGAAGCCCCGGCGCTGCCCAGCTCACCGCCTCCGACCCGCTCCATCCATGCTAAGGGTTTTAAACATATTATCACATTCAATCCTCATAACGGCCCTGTGTGGAAACTATTATCATTTTCATTTAAAAAATGAAAAACAAACAAACAAAAAACTGAGATTAGGAAATGTATGTAGTCTGATTTAAATCACACAAATTATATATGTTGTGTTCTAAATTTAAATTACATCTATCTGATTCCAAACCAACAATGTGATGTTACAAACGACAGGTTTTTAGTTAAGTGGGCCATTAAGCGGTCCTCAAATCTCTGTTAGGTTTTGTAGCAAGGTAAAATTATCATGATTCACTAGTCACTAAGAAAAACAATACAGGGCGGCGCCTGTGGCTCAGTGGGAAGGGCTGTGGCCCCACATACCGAGGATGGTGGGTTCAAACCCGGCCCAGGCCAAACTGCAACAAAAAATAGCCCGGCGTTGTGGTGGGCGCCTGGAGTCCCAGCTACTTGGGCGGCTGGGGCAAGAGAATTGCCTAAGCCCAGGAATTGGAGGTTGCTGTGAGCTGTGATGCCACAGTACTCTACCGAGGGCGAAAAAGTGAGACTGTCTCTACACAAAAAAAAAAAAAGAAAAGAAAAAAGGAAAAGGAAAAACAATACAAAACAACATGATTGTTTGAGAACCCTTGTACCCTGATTTGGAATGAAAATTCTCTATTTTGATAAACCCATGTGTATAGTGAAAAGTTGTTTGGGTAATATTGAGGAGACAGAAGTTTATGAAATTAGTTAATCTTTTTGCCCAGGGCTGGGTTTGAACTCGCCACCTCCAGCATATGGGACCCGCGCCCTACTCCTTGAGCCACAGGCACTGCCCCTCCTGCTGTGTTTTGTGATGAGACCACCTTGAGATCAGTGCTTACTCACACTCCTTATACAACACTATAGCCACAAAGCAGTAGGAGAAAGTACTATAGACAATGTGCTGACCTGGTAGAAAAACGATTCATTTACTTTTTTTCTAAACTTTTACCATTAATAGCCACACAGGATTATTAAAAGGAGACAGTTTGGCAGGGTCTCTCAAGCCTATCCTATTATCTCTATTGAACCATTTGCTCTTCTCTGATGCAAGCCACTGCTCAAGGCCTGCGGTGGAATATCAGTTTCTTCCATTTGTCATTTGTTTTTCATCAGTTCCATTCTTCCCTGTGTGATGTCACTCTGGAAGTCATGTTGTTTCTGCTTAAATATTATATGCGCTGATATATACATATATATTTTTTGAGCCTCAAGCTGTCGCCCTTGGTAGAGTGCTGTGGTGTCACAGCTCACAGCAACCTCCAACTCCTGGGCTTAAGCAATTCTCTTGCCTCAGCCTCCCAAGTAGCTGGGACTACAGGCACCCACCACAATGCCCAGCTATTTTTTGGTATAGTTGTCATTGTTGTTTGGCAGGCCCGGGCTGGATTCGAACCTGCCAGCTCTGGTGTATGTGGCTGGCGCCTTAGCCACTTGAGCTACAGATGCTGAGCCTGCACTGATATTTGACCCTTGGGAAAGCGGTAGGTTATCACAGATGCTCTCCCACATCTAACTAGCTCAGGTTGTAAATATCCTTCCTGTTCTCTTCAACAGTAACAATGCAAACTTTTGGGGGGTTCCAAATAATTCTGAGCTAATCATTTTGTGAAAGTTGCAAATTATTGGCATGTTATTTGCTGATAAAAAATTTTTTTTTTTTTTAGAGACAGAGTCTTACTTTTTCGCCCTCGGTAGAGTGCTGTGCCATCACAGCTCACAGCAAACTCCAACACCTGGGCTTAAGCGATTCTCTTGCCTCAGCCTCCTGAGTAGCTGGGACCACAGGTGCCTGCCACGACACCCAGCTATTTTTTGTTGCAGTTTGGCCTGGGCCAGGTTTGGGATTTGAACCTGCCATCCTCCGTAAATGGGGCTGGTGCCCTACTCACTGTGTCACAGGCGCTGCCCTGCTGATAAATTGTTAAATATAGAGGAGATATTGACTATGGTTATAAAATAAAAATATGGTTATTCTGTTTGCTTTAATTAGTTTAAGAAAAGATGTCTGTAAATGTGGGACTTTAAATTCAAAATATAATTTTTTAATCAACAAAATAATTCAAAGAAAAATAGAATCTCACTCTGTCTCCCAAGCTGGAGTGCAGTGGCATCAAGCAATCCTCCTACTTCACCCTTTGAGTTGCTAGGATTAGAGGCATAAGACACTGTGCCCAGCCAAATGTGTTGATTTCTGTGTTTGAACTTCTCATGGATGTTATGGTTTTCTTTTCTTTTCTTTCTTTCTTTCTTTTTTTTTTTTCAGACAGAGCCTGAAGCTGTCACCCTGGGTAAAGTGCTATGGTATCACAGCTCACAGCAACCTCCAACTCCTGGGCTCAAGTGATTCTCCTGCCTCTGCCTCCCAAGTAGCTGGGACAGATGCCCACCACAACACCTGGCTATTTTTTGGTGTAGTTGTCATTGTTGTTTGGCAGGTCCAGGCTGGATTTGAACCCGACAGCTCAGGTGTATATGGCTGGCGCTTTAGCCGCTTGAGCTACAGGCACTGAGTCAATGTTATGTTTTGTTGTTCTTGTTGTTGTTGTTTTTTGAGACAGAGTCCTGCTATGTCGCCCTCGGTAGAGTGCCGTATGGTCACAGCTCACAGCAACCTCTAGCTCTTGGGTTTAGGAGATTCTCTTGCCTCAGCCTCCCAAATAGCTGGGACTATAGGCGCCCACTACAATGCCCGGCTATTTTTTGTTGTAGTTGTCATTATTGTCCAGCAGGCCCAGACTGGGCTCCAACCCACCAGACCTGCTGCATGTGACTGGCTCCATAAACACTGAGCTACGCATGCTGAGCCATGAATGTTATGGTTTGAATAAATATGTCAGTCACAAATTCAGTCAATAGGAATGTCACCAAAATGGCAGAGTGGGAGATACCGGCTTTCATCCTCCCATACAAAAATAAACACAGACGTATTCACAGACCAGAATAGCTCAGGAAGGGCTCAAGACATCATTAAACAATCTGTAGCAAAACAGCGGAGTAGGAATATTTAGAGAAAATTCACATATAAAGAATTACTGGTGATGTGAGCTTTCTGGAGATGGCCAGGAGGAAAGAAAAAAGGCAGAAGATATTGCTGTCAGTCATCTAGTGGGAGCCAGAGCATAGGAAAGGAAGAAGTAAAAGGTTCTCTTTGCTGACAACACAATTTTTATCAACATAGAACCCTAAGGACTCCATCAAAAAGTTACAACTTGGCTCCTGTGGCTCAGTGGGTAGGGTGCTGGCCCCAGATACTGAGAGTGGCCGGTTTGAACCCGGCCCTGGCCAAACTGCAACAAAAAGTAGCCGGGCGTTGTGGAGGGTGCCTGTAGTCCCAGCTACTCGGGAGGCTGAGGCAAGAGAATCGCCTAAGCCCAGGAGTTGGAGGTTGCTGTGAGCTGTGACGCCACAGCCCTCTACCGAGGGCGATAAAGTGAGACTCTTGTCTCTAAAAAAAAAAAAAAAATAGAAAGATAACTAACCTCTTTGTGGGTTAGAAAAATTCATGTAATTAAAATTTTCATTATAATCAAAGTGATCTTATTAATTCAATACAAATCTTGTTAAAATGTCAATGTCATTCTTCATAGAAAAGGAAAACATAGTCTTAAAATTTGTATGGAACCAGGTGGCACCTGTGGCTCAGTGGCTAGGGCACTGGCCCCATATACCGAGGGTGGTGGGTTCAAACCCAGCCCCGGTCAAACTGCAACGAAAAAAATTGCTGGGCATTGTGGTGGGCACCTGTAGTCCCAGCTACTCAGGAGGCTGAGGCAAGAGAATCACCTAAGCCCAAGAGTTGGAGGTTGCTGTGAGCTGTGATGTAACAACACTCTACAGAGGGCAACAAAGTGAGACTCTGTCTCAAAAAAAAAAAAAAAAAAAGAATAGAGAGCCCAGAAATAAATTCATGAATTTATGATTCATTGCTTTTTGACAAAAGTGATAAGGACACACCATGAGTAAAGGATGATCTTTTCAGTAAGTGGTGTTGGGAAAACCGAATATCCACAAGAAGAAAGTAGACCCTTATCTCAAACTATATGCAAAAATTAACTCATATGGATTAAAGACTTAAACGTGAGATCAGAAATTACAAAACCACTTTATTTTATTTTATTATTATTATTTTTTTTGCAGTTTTTGGCCAGGGCTGGGTTTGAACTCATCACCTCTGGCATATGGGGCCGGCGCCCTACCCCTTTGAGCCACAGGTGCCACCCATAAAACCACTTTAAATAAAAAAAAAAGAAAAGCTCCATGACGTTGATTTAGGCAAAGACTTTTGGGGGGTATGATACCAAAAGTACAGGCAACAAAAACAAAAATAGACAAATAGGATTAAATCAAACTAAAAGTCTTTTGCACAGTAAAGAAAAACAGAGTGAGATATAAAGAAAACCACAATGAGATATCACTTCGTACCTATTGGAATGACTATCATCAAAACAATGAATGAAGAGTTGCAAAGAATATGGAGCAACATAGGCTGGGTGTGGTGGCTCACACCTATAATTCTAGCACTCTGGGAGGCTGAGGCTGGTGGATTGCCTGAGTTTATAGGTTTGAGATAAGACTGAGCAAGAGCAAGACCCTGTCTCTAAAAATAGCCGGGTGTTGTGGCAGGCTCCTGTAATCCCAGCTACTTGAGAGGCTGAGGCAAGAGAATCGCTTGAGCCCAAGAGTTGGAGGTTGCTGTGAACTGTGACGTCATGGCACTCCACTGAGGGCGACAAAATGAGATTCTGTCTCAAAAAAACAAACAAAAAAAAAATGGAGAAATGGAAATTGTATACTGTTAGTAGGAATGTAAATTAGTATAGTCATTATGCAGGGTAGTAGGGAGTTTTCTCAAAAAATTAAAAATATCAGTACCATCTGATTCAGCAATTCCATTACTGAATATATACATTGGAACGGAAATCTCTTTGTCAAATAGATATCTTCACTGCCAGTTTCATTGCAGCACTGTCCACAAAAGTCGAAGTGTGCAATCGACCTAAGTGCCTATGAGGAGATGAACAGAGAAAATGTGCATGTCCCCAATGAACATTTTCAGCCTCCACAAAGAGGAAAATCCTGCCATTTATGACAACATGGATGGACCTGGAGGGTATTGTGTTAAGTGAAATAAGTCAGACACAGAGACAAATACTTCATGAGCTCACTCTTTAATAAAATTTCAGATTCATGTGAAGTCACAAACAACTAAGTTATAATGTTTGCATTTGTTAGGTAGAGTCCCTGCTGTAGTTGTGCCCCACATCCAGGAGGTGTGCCATGTACACTCACACTGTGCCCATTAAGTGGGAGCACACCAATCCTTCTCCTCCCACTGCTCCCCCCTCCCCCCAACTTGAATAGGATTGAGTTTTTCTCTCATGCGGGTTATATTAGATCATCTACTGGGTTCATATTAGTATTGAGTACATTGGATACTTGCTTTTCCATCTTGTGATACTTTATTAAGAAGAATGTGTTTCAGAGGTAATAAACAGAGAAAAATCTATGCTTGTAAGGAATACAAAAGTTAATTTTACCTACTATAAAATGACTGTCTGAAACTTGAAGTTGAACTCACAGAACCAGGGATAAAATGGTGGTTACGAGAAGCTGGGAGGATTAGGGAGGTGTTAGTTGAGGAACACAAAATTTTAGTTGGAAGGAATAATTTATTTATTTGTTTAGAGGCAGAGTTTTACTTATTAACCCTCAGTAGAGTGCCATGGCATCACGGCTCACAGAAACCTCCAAATCCTTGGGTTTAGGTGATTCTCTTGCCTCAGCTCCTCGAGTAGCTAGGACTACAGGTGCCTGCCACAACGCCCAGCTATTTTTTTGTTGCAGTTTGGCCGGGGCTGGGTTTGAACCCGCCACCCTCGGTATATGGGGCTGGTGCCTTACCCACTGAGCCAAACAGGCACTGCCCGGAAGGAATAATTTTAAGAGATCTATTATACATCATGGCGACTGCATTTAATAATATATTGTATGTCTAAAAATGGCTAGCTGAGATTTTTAGTGTTCTAATCACAAGAAATGGTAAGTATGTGAAGTAATGTCTGTGTTAAATAGCATGATATATCCTTCCCCCATGTATACATATAGCAAAACATTATTTTGTACACCAAAACATATATAATTTTTACTTATTAATTACAAAATTTGGTCAATATCATGTGTTGATCCCTGGTGGAAAGTAGAACTTGAAGGTCATATAAACTTAGCATCTTTATGATGTATGCTTTGAAATAATAGATGAACATATTTAGCAATTTGGGGCTTCCAGTTTAGAGTAAAAAGAAAGTTATCTTGAGCAAGAACAAGACCCTGTCTCCACTAAGAATAGAAAAAATTAGCCAAGTGTCATAGGGGGCACTTGTAGTCCTAGCTACTTGGGAAGTTGTGGCAGGAGGATTGCTTGAGCCCAGAAGTCTGAGGTTGCTGTGAGGTAGGCTAATGCCACTCCACTCTGTCTAGCCTAGAGCAACAGAGTGAGACTTTGTCTCCAAAAAAAGAAAAGAAAGGCTTGGTGCTTGTAGCTCAGCGGGTAGGGCGTCAGCCACATACACTGAGGCTGGTGGGTTCAAGCCCAGCCGGGCCTGCTAAACAATAATGACAACTGTAACTAAAAAATAGTCGGACATTGTGGCAGGCGCCTGTAATCCTAGCTACTCAGGAGGCTGAGGCAGAGAATGGCTTAGGCCCAAGAGTTTGAGGTTGTTGTGAGCTGTGACACCACAGCACTCTACCCAGGGTAACATAATGAGACTCTGTCTCAAAAAGAAAGAAAGAAAGAAAGTTCTAGTTTAAAGTAACGGACATTTGTCCTTTGGCTATTAAGTAGCTAGGGCTTATACTTTCTTCGATTTGCATTCTGGGCTTATTATTTATAAATTTAAGCAAAATTTGGAAATCTTAGGAAGGAATTATTCTTATCATTTGGCATATCTTGACAATGCTTCTGACATTTTAAAGCTATTATTTTTGACATCTTGGTTTTATTTTAATATTTAGTTTAATGAATAAGATAAAGAGGCAATAATAAAGACTAAGAATGCATCCACCTGAAAGACGAATACTGTGACATTTAACCTAACAGTACAGGAGCAGTACAGCATCTCAGGACCAAATAATTTAAATCCTAAGTACATAAAGTTTGCATCTTGATGTACCTGAAACATATTCCATGGTATCTTGGCTTTCATGTTCTTTAATTTTTCTGATAGATTAGAAGTTATTCTTTTGGAGGCAATAAAGAAATTCCAGTTTAAACTACCTCCTATCTTTTAATCAGAATTTTCCTAAAGCAAAAAAGTAAAATTGTACAAGTTGCTGTGTTTCATTAGTTTCATTCTTTTGAATGTTGCTACACAGAAAGCTCTGTGTGAAATTATTAGAAGACAAGTTTTCAAATGGTTGTAAAAGAAGATGCATATATGGGGACTCACTCAAAGGGCATTATTTAAAAAAGAAATTTTCCAGCCACCCAGATCTCAGGGTATCTATGCCCATTCAAGGATAGAGAATCTGGCATCTGTATGATTATTTTTACGTCTGAACTTTTTTCACACACCAGAGAGACTCAAAACTTTCAGGGTCATTTGCCCAGCATGCAGCAGAATGTCCTGTGCAATCCATTCCAATTAACATGACCATGTTCAATGGTCCTTTACCACCAATGATGTTTAACTGCTTTCCACTTGGCTTTATATGGCACTTCTTTGTTGCAGCTCAACCAGGTCTAGGGCCCCTTTGATAACAATTTCAGTTACCCCAGGGAGAAGCTTTCAACTTTATTAAGCATTGAAGTCTGCACATTTGTTCTTCTTTGGAAGAGCAGATCAAAAGCATGCTTTCTAAGGAAGTAATCTGATAAATTAGGATAGCACTTGGGGACTTTGGCAATAATGTTTTTCTGTAATTGAAACCTAAGAACCTGTGTCAACTGACTGGACTATTATGAACTTCTTAGCATTTAACAAAAGTTTCTATCTTTTCTTTTTTTGAAAGTAAATAGGGCTCCTTGATTCTATTTAACCAATTCTTTAGCATGCTGTGCCCTTTTGGTTGTGATTAGGAAAACTTCAGTCTAGGTTTAGAGATAGAAAATGGACAATCAAGAAAGAAAGCGATGAAATGATTAAATTGTGAGATGGAGAAAAGCCCAGGTGCTCAGTCCCATCTTGGGCTTTAGCTTACTATAAAAACTTCAGCAAGCCACTTAATTTTGGGGGGGGGCCCGCAGTTTCCTCATCTTTGAAAAAGGAGGATCAGCTAGATGATATGTCAGACCTCTGCTTAATCTGAAATTCTCTTATTCTACATTTTAGGCAGAATGTGACCAGACACAGACAGTATCTTATATTTGCATGTAGCCATTTAACTTTGTGTCTCTGGCCTGCTGCCCTTCCTTTAGTCTGGCAATGGAGTGATATAGTACTGTTTTGTCTTTGGATTGGAATGAGATTCTTCTGGAACTTTAGTTAGGCCAGAATTGTACTACTTTCACAAAGGAGACTAGACAGTGTCCTGTTTCTCCCACAGTCCCAAGCTACTAGAATTTCAGAAAAGGGATCAGACAGATTCCCCTTGAGAAAATTGTCCCTTCTCTTCACACACACACACACACACACACACACACACACACACACACACACACACACACGAATAAAGAAATAAATTCAGATTTCTCCACAGTTGATGGGACAACTTCGCCATTAGGCTGAATCTGAAGGTTACTCCTGTTATTAGGCTGAGGTAAGAGAATTGCTTAAGCCCAAGAGTTTTAGGTTGCTGTGAGTTGTGATGCCACGGCATTCTACCAAGGGTGACATAGTGAGACTCTGCATCAAAAAAAAAAAAAAAAAAGTCTGCCAAATACCTAATCTGAAAAGCCATCATTTGTCAGTTTTTTTTTTTTTTTTGAAACAGTCTCAAGCTGTCACCCTGGGTAGAGTGCCATGGCATTACAGCTCACAGTAACCCCACTCGGGCTCAAGTAATCCTCTTGCCTTAGTTTTTCTATTTTTAATAGAGACAGGGTCTCGCTTTTGCTCAGGCTGGTTTTGAACTCGTGAGCTCAAGCTATCCACCCACCTCGGCCTCCCAGAGTGCTAGGATTACAGGGGTGAGCCACTGTGCCTAGCCTTGTCAGCCTTTTTTTTTTAGAGACAGAGTCCCACTTTGAGTGGGACAGTAGAGTGCTGTGATATCACAGCTCACAGCAACCTCCAACTTCTAGGCTTAGGAGATTGTCTTGCCTCAGCGTCCCGGATAGCTAGGACTACAGGTGCCCGCCACACAGCTCATAGCAACCTCCAGTTCCTAGGCTTAGGCGATTCTCTTGCCTCAGCCTCCCAAGTAGCTGGGGCTACAGGCACCTGACACAATGCCCGGCTATTTTTTTTGTTGTTGTTGCAGTTGTCATTGTTATTTAGCTGGTCTGGGCTGGATTTGAACCTGCCATCCTCCATGCATGTGGCCGTCACTGTAACCACTGTGCTACGGGTGCTAAGCCAAGATCAGGCAGTTCATATCAAATGTATCCCACATTTCCTTCTATTTTTTTTTTTTTTTTGGATTAGAGACAGTTCTCAATAATTGCATCTTGATCTTCAGGTCAATCTTTTAAGTCAAACAAACAAAATGGGAATGTAAGTGTCTGTCACTTTCTGGTATTTCTGGTATTGTCATAAAAATTCAAGCCAAAATGCATTTTACATGATGCATAGTTCTTTTATAAAAGTTAAAACATAAACTAATATTACACTGATGATTACAAATAGATATGTTGAGAAGAAGATCTCTAATCCATTTCCACCATGTGCGATGTCCTTGGTACTTGAAAATTCCTTAAGAAGAGCACATCAGTAGATGAAAGTGAAGTTCATCGCTATTATCTTTATCATAAATTAATTTCCCAAGAATGCAAAGATTCTCCCAAAAAACCCAAGAATATAAATGCTAACAATTTATTTACTGAGACTGAAAATGAGATTTCAAAATTCTTTAAGATAATCTTTGAATGGAAGAAAAAGCTAATCATTTTTCTTTGACGGCTTTTAAGCATCATTCTTCCCCAAAGTTTAAATTTTTCCTAATCTTAGCATATAAACAACATATAAAAATCATAGCACAGGTATATAGAAAAATGTGTTTTTAAAGCTTCATGTTTAACAGATTTGAAAATTGAATCATGTCTTAAATGTATTAGGAGAAATCCCCATATAAAAGAATCCTGAGATGAATGATTTTTTTTTTAAGAGACAGAGTCTAATTTTGTCACCTTCAGTAGAGTGCTGTGGCATCACAACTCACAGCAACCTCCAGCTCCTGGGCTTAGGCGATTCTCTTGCCTCAGCCTCCCAAGTAGCTGGGACTATAGGCTCCCGCCACAACGCCTGGCTATTTTTTTGCTGCAATTTGGCTGGGGCTGGGTTTGAACCTGCCACCCTCACTGGTGGCTGGTGCCCTACTCACTGAGCCACAGGCACTGCCCAATTTTTTTTTTTTTTTTTGAGACAGAGTCTCACTTTGTCACCCTTTGTAGAGCGCTGTGGCATCTAAGCTCACAGCAACCTCGAACTCTTGGGCTTTAGGGATTCTCTTGCCTCAGTCTCCCAAGTAGCTGGGACTATAGGCACCTGCCACAATGCCTGGCTGTTTTTTGGTTGCAGTTGTCATTGTTGTTTGGCAGGCCCAGGCTGGATTCGAACCCACCAGCTCCTTAGTATGTGGCTGGTGCCCTAGCTGCTGAGCTACATGAGCTGAGCCAATAAGTCTATCATTAATATCATTAATCACAGAAAAACATCTCAAAATTATACTTTTTCTTTTTTGAGACAGAGTCTCACTATGTTGCCCTTGGTAGAGTGCCATGGTGTCACAGCTCACAGCAACCTCAAATTCTCTTGCCTCAGCCTACCAAGTAGCTGGGACTACAGATGCCTGCCACAACGCCCAGCTATTTTTGTTGTTGTTGTTGTAGTTGTCATTATTGTTTGGCAGGCCTGGGCCGGGCCACAAGCCCTGGTATATGTGGCTGGTGCCCTAGCCACTGAGCTACAGGATTCAAGCCTCAAAATTATACTTTTAATGTCTATATTTGTGTATTTCACACATTTCAAGGCAAGATAGTTGTAGTGGAAGCTATTATAAAATAATTTCTTTTTTATCAAGTTAGAATTGCACCCTAAGTCATTCTATTTAAAGTATCCTGAAGATAATAAAACTATAGATGTCTCAAAGTTGTCATACACAGGAAAAAAGGGAAATTGTAGCTAAATGTACATCTATCTGTCGATCTATCTATCTATTTATCTGTCAATCATTTATTTAGACAGAGTCTCACCTTGTCGCACTGGCTAGACTGTGGCATCAGCCTAGCTCATAGCAAACTCAAATTCCTGGGCTCAAGCAATGCTCCTCTCTACAGGTGCCCAATACAATGCCAGTCTAGTTTTTCTATTTTTAGTAGAGGAGTCTGGCTGTTGCTCAAGCTGGTCTCTAACTCCTGAGCTCAAGTGATCCACCACCTTGGCCTCCCAGAGTGCTAGGATTACAGGTGTGAGCCACTGTGCCCAGCTGCTAAATGTACTTTTATTTCCAAAACATTAAAAAATTTTGCAAGGAGGTGGCCAACATACAGAATGTTTTTTTTTTTTTGGCCAGGGCTGGGTTTGAACCTGCCACCTCTGGCATATGGGGCCGGTGCCCTACTCCTTTGAGCCACAGGCACCGCCCAGAATGTTTTTTTTTTTTTTGTAGAGACAGAGTTCTCACTGTACCGCCCTCAGGTAGAGTTCTATGATGTCACAGCTCACAGCAACCTCCAACTCATGGGCCTAAGCGATTCTCTTGCCTCAGCCTCCCACGCAGCTGGGACTACAGGCGCCCGCCACAACGTCCGGCTATTTTTTTGCTGCAGTTTGGCCGGGGCTGGGTTCGAACCCGCCACTTTCGGCACATGGGCCGGTGCCCTACTCACTGAGCCACAGGCGCTGCCCACAGAATGTTTAAAAAAAAAAAAAAAAAACTTGCTATGTATGGCAACTTTATGGGTGACCTTTGAGATGCCCTGTATAACGTGAGTCAGGGGCTGCCTTTGCTACCGATGCTCGCGTTAATTTTAGAAAGAATTTTCCTTGACCTTGGCACCATTCAATATTGCTGTCACTTTCTCCTTCTTGAGTGTGGTCTTCTTTTAGCTTATGTTGATACTTGTCTCAGCGGTTTCCCTCTTACATCTGCTGCTGCTTCTTCAGAGTTTTTTTGTTTTGTTTTTTTTCTGTCTTCTCCTCTGCCTCTAGATATCAGAGCTCTTTAGGTCACAATTCTGGGCTGTTCTGTTTTTATACAGCCAGACTTCATGGATCCAAATCCTGGTTTTAGTGCTTAAACTTGCTAGTGCCTTAGTTCCTAATGTATAGAAAGGACACAGTAGCAGTACCTACCTCAGGGGTTATGAGGATTAAGTACATTCTTTTAAGGATGTACTTAATAGTGACTGGTACATAATGGGTACTTGGTATTTTTTTTTAATTTGGGAGTAATATTACATTACATCGTTGCATTGGTAAGGTAAAGTGTGAGTTGCAATTGAGTCTGTCATCCAGGTAGTGTGCCGTATATCCCTATATTGCACCTGTTAGAGGGAAACTTATCAAACCCCTTCCCTCATTTTTATTTTATTTTTTTTCCTTTTTTTTTTTTTATTAAATCATAGCTGTGTACATTGATATATTCATGGGACATCATTCACTAGCTTCATCATTTTTATTTTTATTTTTTTGAGACAGAGTCTCACTTTGTTGTCCTTGGTAGAGTGCCGTCGGTTCATAGCTCAAAGCAAGCTCAAACTCTTGGGCTCCAGTGATTATCTTACCTCAGTTTTTCATTTTTTGTAGAGATAGGGTCTCACTCTTGCTCAGGCTGGTCTCAAACTTGTGAGCTTAAGCAATACACTTGCCTTGGCCTCCCAGAGTGCTAGGGTTACAGATGTGAGCCACTATGCCCCACACTCACCTTGAATTTAGTTGTGCTTTTCTCTTGTGTGGGCCTATAGTTGTTATCTACTAGTTTCAACACAATATTGGGTACATGGGATGCTTGCTTTTCCTTTCTTTAGATACTTTCCTTAGGAGAATGGTCTCCAAATACAAAAGATGCAAAGTCACCATCTCTTATATGGCTAAATAGTCTTCCATGGTATGCATATACCACAGTTTACTAATCCATTCATGTGCTTGGGTTGTTTCCACATCTTTGGAATTGTGAATGGAGCTGCTATAAACATTTGAGCGCAAATGTCCTTATGATAAAATGATATATTTTTTTCTGATAGATAACCTAGAAATGGGATTGGCAGGATCAAATGGAAGGTCTACTTTTAGCTCTTTGAGGATTCTCCATACGTCTTTCCAAATGGGCAGTTTTAGTTTGCAATCCTACCAACAGTGCTAAGTGTTGCCTTCTCTCTGCCATGCATTTTTGATTATTTTCATTCTGTAATATATTCTTTCCTTAAGTACACAATTCCCATGTATATCCTGATAAGATAAACCCTAACTTTATATCTCTAGTCAAGATCTCTCTTCTGATATTCAAATTTTACAAGTATCTAACTACTAGTATTGTGACTTGAATGTCTCTCACTTCAAATTGTGTTCAGGACTGAAAATTAAATTATTAATTTTCTTCTTTCTAGGTCTCTTGCCTGCTCCTAACTTTGTCCTCCTCAAACTTTTACAATGTCAACAAATGGCATTTCTTTCCCCTCAGTTCAAATAGAAAGAGAACAGTCATATTTTTTTTATTATTTTTTAAAATTTTAACTTAAAAATTCTTTTAAAATTATTATGGTTATACAATATATTTATAGGATACATGTGATGTTTTAATATAGACATACAATGTGTAATAGTCAAATCAGGGTAATTACCCATTATCTCAAGGATTTATCATTTCCTTGTGTTAGGAATATTCCAATTTCACTCTTTTGGTTATTATAGAGTATACCATAACTTATTGTGTACTATAGTTACTTTGTTACACTATAAAATATTGTTTATCCCATCTAACTATATTTTTGAACACATTAACCATCCCCACTTTATCCCTCCCTCCTTGATACCCTTTCAGCCTTCCCAACCTCTGGTAACTGTCATTCTACTCTCTGAATCCATGAGAACAATTGTTTTATTTTATTTTATTTCATTTCATTTCTTTTTTTTTTTGAGACAGAGACTTACTTACAGAGCACTCAGTAGAGTGCTGTGGTGTCATAGCTCACAGCGACCTCTAACTCTTGGACTTAAGCAATTCTCTTGCCTCAGCCTCCTGAGTAGCTGGAACTACAGGTGCCTGCCACAATGCCTGGCTATTATTTTGTTGCAGTTGTCATTGTTGTTTAGTAGGCCTGGGCCAGGTTTGAACCCACCTGCCTTAGTGTACATGGCTGGCACCCTACCCACCCAGAAAATTTTGATCAAATTCCAACTGCCACAGTTGCAAAAGGATTAAAAATGTCCACCACACTCTCGAAAGGCTTATCAATATTCTCAATTAATGTGAATGGTTTAAATTGTCATCTAAAGAGGCACAGGTTGGCTGACTGGATACAAAAACTCAAGCCAGATATCTCCTGTATACAAGGATCTCACCTTACATTAAAAGACAAATATAGACTCAAGGTGAAGGGATGGTCATCTATACTTCAGATATGGAAAACAGAAAAAAGCAGGCCCTGCCAGACCAATTGTTTTAATATTTAACTCTCGTATATAGGTCAGGGGATGTAAGATTTGTCTTTCTGTGTTTGGCTTATTTTACTCAACATAATGTGCTCTAGCGCCATTCCTATTGTAAATGACAGGGTTTCATTCTTTTTATGGCTGAGTAGCATTACGCTGTGATTTATGTACCACATTTTCTTTATCCATTTATCTGTTGATAAACATTTAGGTTGATTATAAATCTTGGCTATTGTCAAAAGTACTGCAGTAAATATTGGTTGTCTGTGCTGCTTTGGTGATATTACTCAAGAAATCATTGCCTAGACCAATGTCCTAGAACATATCCTTAACCTTTTTTTTTTTTTTCTCAGTAGTCTCATAGTTTCAGGTCTTAGATTTGTCTTTGATTCATTTGATTTGATTTTTTTATGTAGTGAGAGATAGGTAGTTTCATTCTTCTGTATGTAGTCATTCAATTTTCCCAATGCCATTTATTGTCCTTTCCCCAACCTATGTTCTTAGCACATTGGTAAAATGAGTTCCCTACAGATGTGTGGATTTATATGTGGGCTCTCCATTCTGTTCCCTTGTTCTATGTGTCTTTTTTTTTTTTTTATGCCAGTACCATGCTATTTTATTTTCTAAAGCTGTGTAGTATAATTTGAAGCTAGATAATCTGATTCCTCTGGTTCTTATCTTTTTGCTTGGGCTGGCTTTGGCTATTTTGGGTCTTTTGTGGTTCTATATAAACGATAGGATTACATTTTCTCTTTTGGTGAAAGTACCATTGGTGTTTTGATGGGGATTGCATTGAATCTATAGATTTCTTTGAGCAGTATGAACATTTCAACAATATAGACTCTTCTTTGTTGTTTTTTGTTTTTTTTCTGGGACAGAGTCTCACTATGTTGCTCTTGGTAGAGTGCTGTGGTGTCATAGCTCACAGCAACCTCAGAATCTTGGGCTTAAGCAATTCTCTTGCCTCAGCCTCCCAAGTACCTGGGACTAAAGGTGCCCACCACAATGCCTGGCTATTTTTTTGTTGCAGTTGCCATTGTTGTTTATCTGGCCCGGGGTGGGTTCAAACCCACCAGCCTTGGTGCATGTGGCTGGTGCCATAACCACTGTGCTATGGATGCTGGGCTGATGAATAATACTTTCTTTTTTTTTTTTGAGACAGACTCTCACTATGTTGCCCTTGGTAGAGTGCCATGGCATCACAGCTCACAACAACCTCAAACTCTTGGGCTTAAGCGATTCTCTTGCCTCAGCCTCTCAAGTAGCTGGGACTACAGGCGCCTGCCACAACACCCAGCTATTTTTTTGTTGCCATTTTATTTTAGAGTAGGGTTCGGATCTACCAGCCTTGGTGTATGTGGCTGGTGCCCTACCCACTGAGCTACTGGTGTTGCCCAACTTTTAAAAATTTTTTAAGACTCATTTCGTGGCCTGATGTATGGTCTATCTTTCAGGTAAGGAGAGGATGTGCTAAGGATAAGAATGTGTGTTCTGTAGCTGTTGTATGAAACTTTCTGTAAATATCTATTAAGTCCATTTAGTTGTACTGCAGGTTAACTCCAATGTTTCTTTGTTGATTTTCTGTCTGGATGATCTGTTCAAAACTGAGTGGACTGTTGAGATTCTGAAATGATTACTTTATTGGGGACTATCTCTCTCTCTTTAGCTTTGATATTTGCTTTATATACCTGAGTGTTCCTATGTTTGGTGCATATTTATTTATTTATTTTTTTAATTAATTTATTTTTATTGTTAAATCATAGCTGTGTACATTAGTGCAATCAAGTTTGGTGCATATTTATTTAGAATTGTTACATCTTCTTGCTGAATTGACCCCTTTATCATTATATAATGACTTTTTTGGTCTTTTTAATAAGTTTTTATCTTGAAATATATTTTATCTGAAAGAAGTATAGCTATTCCTGCTATTTTTTTTGCTTCTATTCACATGGATTTATTTTCAATCCCTTTATTGTCTTTAGCCTTATAGTCCGTATGTGTCTTTAACCTTAAAGACACAAATAGACTGTAGGTAACATACAGTCTTTTTTGTAAAATCCATTTAGCCACTCAGTCTTCTGATTGGAAAGTTCAGTCCATTTATATTCAGTATTGTTATCAATAGGTGGAGACTTATTACTTCTGTGTTCCGTTCACTTCTTTGGTTAACCATATTCTTCTATTTTTTTTTTTTTTGAGACAGAGTCTCACTGTGTTGCCCTCAATAGAGTACCATAGTGTCATAATTCATAACAACCTCAAACTCTTGGGCTTAAGCGATTCTCTTGCCTCAGCCTCCCAAGTAGCTAGGATTACAGGCACACACCACAAGGCAGCTATTTTTTTGTTGCAGTTGTCATTGTTGTTTAGCTGGCCCGGGGTGGGTTGATTTCTGGTTGTTTTCTGGTCATCTCTATTTCTTTCTCCCTGTCTTCACTTGTGTAAATGTTATTTTCTATGGTAGTGTGTCTTAATTTCTTGCTTTTTATTTTTTGTGTATTTGTTGTAGGTTTTTTGATTTGAAGTTATCATGAGGCTTGCAAAAACCCTTTTATAATTAATTATTTTAAATGAATGACAACTTCATTCTTCTTACAAACAATAACCAAAAAAAAGCAAAGAGAAATTTAATAAAAACTGTATGTTTAATTCTATGCCCCACCTTCTGCTTTTGACTTTTTATTATTTCCATCTATATCTTTTTTGTACTATCTCCTAAAAACCTGTTTTAATTATTATATTTGATAGGTTTGTGTTTTAGTCTTCCTTCCCAAGATGTAAGTGGTTTGCACAATGCGGTTACAGCTGTATTCTGTAGTAGTGTACTCAGTTACAGTGATAGAGGATTCTGTGTACTCATCGTTACCAGGGAGCTTTATAATTTCAAAAGATTTCTTACTGTTTGTCATTATCCTTTTCTTTCAGATTGAAGAATTCTTTTTAGCATTTCTCAAAAGACAGGATTGGTGTTGATGAAATCCCTCAGCTTTTGTTTGTCTGGGAAGCCTTTATTTCTCCATGTTTGAAGAATATTTTTCAGGATATATTAATCATATTCTAGGATTAAGGTTTTTTCCTTTGGCACTTTGAATATTTCATGCCACTCTCTTGTGGCCTGTTAGGTTTGTACTAAGAAGTCTCCTGCTGTATGTATTAGAGCTCTTTTATATGTTTTTTTTTTTTCTTGTTTCCCCTGGGACCACCTCCACCCATCATCTTTGGAAGCTTGATTATTAAATGACTTGAGGTAGTCTTCTTTGGGTTAAATCTGCATGGTGGGCTTGGTGCCAGCCACATTCACAGAGGCTGGCGGGTTCGAACCCAGACCAGGTCAGCTAAAACAACAATGACAACTGCAACAACAACAACAAAAAAGCCAGGTGTTGTGGAGGGCACCTGTAGTCTCAGCTACTTGAAAGGCTGAGGCAAGAGAATCACTTAAGCCCAAGAGTTTGAGGTTGCTGTGAGCTGTGATGCCACAGCACTCTACCACGGGTGACATAGTGAGACTCTGTCTCAAAAAAAAAAAAAAAAAATATATATATATATATGTATCTGCATGGTGTTTTATGACCTTCTTTTACCTAAATGTTGATATCTTTCTCTAGGTTTAGAAATTCTTATATTTTATTTTTTTGAGACAGAGTCTCACTGTGTCGCCCTTGGTAGGGTGCCGTCATAGCTCACAGCAACCTCAAATTCTTGGGCTTAAGTGATTCTCTTGCCTCAGCCCCCCAAGTAGCTGGGACTACAGGCGCCCAACACAATGCCTGGGCTATTTTTTTGTTGCAGTTGTTTAGCTGGCCTGGGCCGGGTTTGAACCTGTTACCCTTGGTGCACGTGGCTGACGCTGTAATCACTGTGCTATGGCTGCTGAGCCACTTATTTTTTTAAATAACAGTTCTACCTCAATCTTTCCCTCTACCCTCTCTTTCAAGACAATTTCTCTTATATTTACCCATTTAAAGCTATTTTCGAGATATTGTAGGGGCATGCTTCATTCTTTTTTATTTCTTTTTTTGCATTCTGACCATGTATTTCCAAATAGCCTATCTCAAGTGCACTAATTCTTTCTTCTGCTTGGTCAGTTCTGCTGTTGAGAGACTGATACATATGTCAGTGTGTCAATTGAATGTTTCAGCTCTAGAATTTCTGCTTGACATTTGAAATTATTATTTCAATCCCTTTGTTAAATCTCTCTGATAGAGTCAGGCATGGTGGCTCATGCTTGTATTCCTAGCACTCTGGGAGGCCCAGGTGAGAGACTCACTTGACTGCAGGAATTCAAGACCAGCCTGAGCAAAAGTAAGACCCCATTTTTACTAAAAATAAAAAAGGTTAGCCAGGTGTGGTAGTGGCACCTGTGGTTCCAGATACATGGGAGGCCAAAGCAGAAGGATAACCTATTGGAGGTTGCAGTGACCTATAATGACACTACCGCACTCTAGTTGGGGCAAGAGAGTGAGACTACTCTCTTAAAAATTTCTCTAATAGTCTTCTGATTTCTTTCTCTATGTTGTTGAAGTTTATTGATCTTCAGAAGAGCTCTATTGAGTTCTTTATCTGAAAAGTCATTTATTTCCATCACTCTAGGATTGGTCTCTGGTACCTTATTTAGTTCATTTGGTAAAGTCACTTTTTCTTTCTTTTCTTTTCTTTTGTTTTCTTTCTTTCTTTCTTTCTTTCTTTCTTTCTTTCTTTCTTTCTTTCTTTCTTTCTTTCTTTCTTTCTTTCTTTCTTTCTTTCTTTCTTTCTTTTCTTTCTTTCTTTCTTTCTTTCAGAGTCTCACTATGTCACCCTCAGTAGAGTGCCATGGTGTCATAGCAACCTCAAACTCTTGGGCTCAAGCAATTCTCTTGCCTCAACCTCCCAAGTAAGTGGGACTGCAGGTGCCTGCCACCACTCCCGGCTATTTTTTGGTTTCAATTGTCATTGCTGTTTAGCTACCCTGGGCCGGGTTTGAACTGCCAGCCTGGGTGTATTTGGCTGGTGCTGTAACCACTGTGCTATGAGCCCTGAGCCAAGTTATGCTTTCTTACATGTTTGTGATGCTTGTGGATGTTAAATGATCGTCAAAGGTTGGTTATTTATTTTAATGGTCTCAAACTGGGCTTGTTTCAACCCATTCTTTTTGAGAAGGTTTTCCACATATTCAAAGGGAAATGTGTTTTGTGGTCTAAGTCTTTGGTTGCTGGAGCTGTATCAGGCCTAAACAGTGCACCAAAACCCAGTAATGACTCTTGCAGACTCCTGGTAGTATCATGTTGGTGGGCTTGAGTAAGATATGGGCAAATTCCCTGGATTACCGAAGTTTCTCACTCTCTTACCTCACTTTCTCTCTCTCTTTTTTTTTTTCTAGAGACAGAGTCTCACTTTTTTGCCCTTGGTAGAGTGCTGTGACGTCCCAGCTCACAGCAACCTCCAGCTCTTGGGCTTAGGTGATTCTCTTGCCTCAGCCTCCCAAGTAGCTGGGACTATAGGCACCTGCTACAGTGCCCAGCTATTTTTTTGTTGCAGTTTGGCTGAGGCCAGGTTCAAACCCACCATCCTCAGCATATGAGTTCGGCACCCTACTTACTGAGCCACAGGTGTCACTCTCTCTCTCTCTCTCTTTTTTTTTTTTTTGAGACAGAGTCTTAAGCTGTCATTCTGAGTAGAGTGCCATGGCGTTACAGCTCACAGCAACCTCAAACTCTTGGGCTCAAGCAATTCTCTTGCCTCAGCCTCCCAAGTAGCTGGGACTACAGGTGCCCGTCACAACACCAGGCTATTTCTTGGCTGTAGCTGTCATTGTTTGGCAGGCCCGGGCTGGATTCGAACCCACCAGCTCCAGTGTATGTAGCTGGCGCCCTAGTCACTTGAGCTACAGGTGCTGAGCCACTTTCTCTTAAACAGATTGACTTTTACTGTCTGAACTGGGATGCCTGAAAGCAGTCTAGTCTTGCCCAAGGCCCATGATGACTGTTGCCTCATTACCTCTCATGGAGTGAGGCCCAAGGGCTTCTTGGTCAGAAGGTGGTAAATTCTGCCAGGATTCCATCCTTCCTTTCAGGGTAATGGGTTCCATTCTGGCCCAGGATGGGTCTAGGAATTTTGTCCAAGAGCTAAGGATTGGAATCAGGAGGCTCACAAATCTGCTTAGTACTTTATCTTACTGTGGCCTAGCTGCTACACAAGTTGTAAGGAAAAATCCTCTGATCTCTTCTCTTTCATTTTCCCAAATGGAAGAAAACTATGCTTATGCTGTAGTGCCTAGAGCTGGGGAGAGGTGATGCAGGCACTTGCTCGGCTCCCACCATTATTGTCTCACTGGGTCATGTGCACTGCAAGACCACTGTCTCCAAGCCTTATACCATTGCCCCACAAATTTATTGAAGGCCACTTTCATCAGCTGGTAGTACAACTAGCTGGAACTCAGTTTTCTATCACTGGGGCTGAGGATTTCCCTGAGGGTATAAATGACTAGTTTGCAATATTTGTATTTGTTAGGTAATGTCCCTGTTGTAGTTGTGTCCCAATCCCAGGAGGTGTGCCATATACCCTTACATTGTGCCCATTAGGTAGAAGCACATTGGTCCCCCTCCCTCCTTACTCTTACCCCCCTCCCCCACAGTTTGAATTGAAGTGAGTTTTCTTCTTGTGTGGGTGTGTATTCATCTACTGGCTTCATATTAGTATTAAGTACGTTGGAGACTTGGTTAGTTGTGTATACTGTAGTTGTGTACTCAATTACAGTGACTGAGTACTCTGTGTACTCCCTGTTACCAGTAAATCAAAAGATTTCTTACTATTTGTCATTATCCTTTTCTTTCAGATTGAAGAATTGTCTTTAGCATTTCTCATAAGACAGGTCAGATACTTTACTAAGAAGAATGTGTTTCAGCTGGGTACAGTGGCTCACGCCTGTAATCCTAGCACTGTGGGAGGCTGAGGCAGGTGGATTGCCCTGAGCTTACAGGTTCAAGACCAGGCTGAGCAAGGGCGAGACCCCGTCTCTAAAAATAGTTGGGCGTTGTGGCCGGTGCCTCTAGACCCAGCTACTAATGAGGCTGAGGCAAGAGAATCACTTGAGCCCAAGAATTGGAGGTTGCTGTGAGCTATGATGCCATAGCACTCTACCAAGGGTGACAAAGTGAGATTCTATCTCATAAAAAAAAAAAAAAAGAATGTGTTTCAACTCTATAGTTGTATTATATTTTCTTTAGCGTAAGTTCTTTTTTCACATTTTATTATTACCATATGTTGGATTAGGCATAACATTCTATTGTTTATTATGTGTTGCAGAAGATTTTTTTCAATGTGAAGGACTGGTCTGAATTTTAGTACATTCTACAATTATTGAAAAATTTTACAGTTAATCAAGACATAATATAGCCCAAAGGAAAGAACTTAAAGAGCTAATATTAAAGGAAAAGATTGACATTCTACATTTTCTGGAAAGCAGCATCCAAAGAAAGACAGTGGAACATTGTGGAGTTAGCAAGACCACAGTTAGCAATGCCCAAAAATGTAAACATGAGTACTTGGAGAGATACAGTAAGAAAAGTAGAGAACTACAGCAGAAAAGGAGAGAAACTTACCTTGATGAAGTCAGTGAAGCCACATTAAATGGTTCAAACAAATGAGGGCAGTTAATGCCTGAATCTCCAGGCCAAAGATCCAAGAAGTTGCAAAAAAGTGCGCAAGAATAAAGGTGGCAGATTGCCAAGCATCAAGTGGTTGGCTGGAGAAATTTAAACGGCAACACAAAATCTCCCAGAAAGTACTGAGTGGTGAATCCAATAAAGTTCTAGTAGAAGTTGTGGAAGAGTTTATCAAACAGTTCCAAGATCTTGCCAGAGGCTTCAAAGATGATAATGACATCTTTAATGTTGACAAGTGCAGACTCTTTTTTTTATTGAGACAGAGGCCCTGGGTAGAGTGCTGTGGCATCAATCACAGCTCAGAGCAACCTCCAACTCCTGGGCTTAAGCAGTTCTCTTGCCTTGGCCTCCCAAGTAGCTGGGACTACAGTCGCCCGCCACAACGCCTGGCTATTTTTTGGTTGTAGTTGTCATTGTTGTTTGGCAAGGCCCAGGCTGGATTCGAACCCACCAGCTCCTGGTGTATGTGGCTGGTGCCTTAGCAGCTTGAGCTACAGGTGCCGAGTCTAGCAGGAGCCTCGTCATGAAGGGTGACAAATGTAATAGCAGAGAATTTTCCAAAGAACTTTTCATACTTCTGTTTGTGTTAGCTCAACTGGAGAGAAACTAAAGCCCTTGGTGATTGGCAAATTGACAGAGACACATCCATTCAAGGACCTGAAGCCCGAAGACATCCTCACCACGTGCAGATCAAACATGTCTGCAGATGACTGGTGCCCTATTTGTGGAATGGGCAAGGAGTATGAACTGAGAAATGAAAAAGAAGATAGGCTGTTCTACTGTCTGGCCATCCAGAATTGAATCATCTCATGAATGTGATACCTGAGATCTCTATCTTCAATCACAACCTTAAAAATCCAACCTCTTAACCAACATCATTAAAATATTTAAAATGCACGACTGAGCCCAGCTCCTATAGTGGGTCATTATTAAAAACGAACCTGTGGACATCTGTGGAAGCAACTACATCTGCTGCATCAGTTAATGCTCTGGGTGCTGTCCTCTGGGTCAGTTTTACTTGGAATAAATTTCAGTCAGAAATAATACATTCAGGGTAGCACCTGTAGCTCAGTGGGTAGGATGCCAGCCACATACACTGAGGCTGGTGGTTTGAAACCCGACCTGGGCCAGCTAAGACAGCAATGCAGCTGCAACAACAACAACAACAACAACAACAACAACAACAACAACAACAAAAATAGCTGGGCATTGTGGTAGGCGCCTGTGGCCCCAGCTGCTTGGGAGGCTGAGGCAAGAGAATTGCTTAAGCCCAAGAGTTTGAGGTTGCTGTGAGTTGTGATGCTACGGCACTCTACCCAGGGTGACAGCTTGAGACAGTCTCAAAACAAAAAAAAAAAAAAAAAAAGAAAGAAAGAAAAGAAAAGAAATAATACATTCAGCCTGTAATCCTAGCACTATGGGAGGCAGAGGGAGGTAGACTGCCTGAACTCAGGAGTTCAAGACCAGCCTGAGGAAGAGCTAGACCTTGTCTCTAAACACTAGCCAGGTGTTATGGCAGGTGTGTGGGAGGCTGAGGCAAGAGAATCATTTGAGCCCCAAAAGTTTGAGGTTACTGTGAGCTCTGACACCACAGCACTCAGCTATGTGGGAGGCTGAGGCAAGAGAATCATTTGAGCCCAAGAGTTTGAGGTTACTGTGAGCTATGACACCATGGCACTCAGCCAGGGTGACAGAGTGGGACTGCAAACTAATACAACCTTTATGGAAGGCAGTATGGAGAACCATCAAAGAACTCAAGCTAGACCTCCCATTTGATCCTGCAATCCCATTGCTGGGTATCTACCTAGAAGGAAAAAAATCCTTTTACCACAGGGATGCTTGCACTAGACTGTCTATTGCAGCTCAGTTTACCATCACCAAAATGTGGAAGTAGTCTAAATGCCCACCAACCCAGGAATGAATTAACAAGCCGTGGTATATGTATACCATGAAATACTATGGTATTCCATTCAGCCACTAAAAAAACATGGAGACTTTACATCTTTTGTATTAACCTGGATGGATGTGGAACACATTATTCTTAGTAAAGGAAGCATCACAAGAATGGAGAAACAAGAATCCTATGTACTCAATTCTGATATGAGGACAATTAAGGTCCTAGTACACATTGGGGGTGGGGGATGGGGAGAGCTAAGAAAGGGAAGGAGGGAGGGAGTGGGGGGGTCAAGGAATGTGGTAGACTGTTGGGGGGTGGGACACAATTATAAGATGGTCCTTATCTAACAAAAGGCAATCAGTGTAACCTGGTTCTGTGTACCCTCAATGAATCCCCAACAATAATAAAAAAAAAAAGATATGTTAAGGTTTAAAAAAAGTAAATTATGGGCGGCACCTGTGGCTCAAGGAGTAGGGCTCTGGTCCCATATGCTGGAGGTGGTGGGTTCAAACCCAGCCCCGGCCAAAAACCACACACACAAAAAAAGTAAATTATATTTGTTCTAATCCAAGAGCATGATGTTTTGGCCCCATCAGACAGTACATCTCCCATCAAAGTCAAAGGAGTAAATTTTGATGGTTTCATTACAATGGATGATGAAGTGGTACCCTATAATTGACCTTACCCAGAGGCAATTGTTTTCTTTCTTGCTTGCTTTTTTTTTCCTTTCTTTCTTTCTTTCTTTCTCTCTCTCTCTTTCCTTTTTTTTTTTTTTTTGCGACAGAATCTCATCACTTTGTTGCCCTTGGTAGAGTGCCATGGTGTCATAGCTCACAGCAACCTCAGACTCCTGCCTCAATTCTCTTGCCTCACCCTCCCAAGTAGCTGGGACAACAGGTGTCTGCCACAATGCCCTGCTATTTTTTAGAAATGGGTTCTCACTCTTGTTCGTACTGGTCTCAATCCACCTGTCTCGGCCTCCCAGAGAGCTAGGATTATAGGCGTGAGCTACCCCACCTGGCCAGGCCTAGTTCGTTATGTTGACCACCTCTGTATGTTGATTAGTTTGTTACAGTCTCTTCAGTGGTCAACTTACAAAGGTTCTACTATGTCTGGAAATGAATTGCAACACCATACCAGTGTGTGTGTGTGTATATATATATATACATATATATAATGATATTTATTTTATTTTATTTTATTTTTTTGCAGGTTAATGAGAAAAAAGGTTTATTTACTGCGTGCTCAGAGAGAATCACAGACTGATTACCCAATATCGATGAAGTCCAGACATTTTTATATCTTCCTTTTCGGGGGTGGGACACAAAGAATATAAGTAATTCTGTTTAGGGGCAGTAAATGTTTTCTACAAAGGATGCATGGATGGGGAAACAGACTTATAAATGAGTCTCTTTGCAAATAAATTAAATTGAGAGACAGGTATCACATTTAAAATGATTTGGACCAGGTTGGGTTGCATTCTTCATCTTTTTTTCCTGCAATATAGTGAGAAAACAGGGAAGGGAAGGGAAGTCAATTGTTCTTTTTGATGGGTTTGTTTGGTTTATGCAGACATAAGGAAAGCTCCTTCCAACAACTGTTGACTTCTAAAGGCATTTAATTCAAAATACCTATTTTTTTTTAGAGATAGGTCTATCTTAGAGTCTCACTTTGGTGCCCTCAGTAGAGTGTTGTGGCGTCACAGCTCACTGCAACCTCCAGTTCTTGGGCTTAGGCAATTCTCTTGCCTCAGCTTCCCAAGTAGCTGAGACTACAGGCACCCACCACAATGCCTGTCTATTTTTTGTTGTAGTTTGGCTGGGGCTGGGTTTGAACCTGCCACCTTTGGTATATGGGGCTGGTGCCCTACTCACTGAGGCACAGGTGCCACCCAATTTAAAATACATTTTATACTAAGGAGTCATATTTTGGGGTGAGATTTCCTGAGTGCCTTCACACCACCGCTCCATCTTACAAATTCTCCTTCCTCTGGGTACTTTCCTATTTGGGTTCTCTTCTCCTTGATTACAGTGGCCAAGGGAAAAAGCATGGCAGAGAGGAGACAGGTAGAAAGTGAAGGTTTTTTTTTAACAGAGTCTCACTTCGTCACCCTTGGTGAAGTGCTGTGGCGTCACAGCTCACAGCAACCTCAAACTCTTCAGCTCCAGCAATTCCCTTGACTCAGCCTCCCAAGTAGCTGGGACTAGAGGTGCCCACCACAACACCTGGCTATTTTTTGGTTGTAGTTGTTTAGCAGGCCCTGGCTGGATTCAAACCCGCCAGCTCCTGTGTATGTGGCTGGTGCTCTAGCTGCTGAGCTATAGGTGCCAAGCTGAAAGTGAAGGATTAAGAAGTGTTGGAGGAATGATATTTATTTTAAAAACTGTCAAAATATGGCTTGGCGCCTGTAGCTCAGTGGTTGGGGTGCTGGCCACATATACCATTTGACATATTTTCATCACACTGGTTAAAATAGCCTTCCTGGCATTTTCTTAGTTATTGTGTTAAGACATTTATATTCTACATTTAGTAAGTTTCACCTGTACCCTTGTAAGATGCACCATAGGTGTGGTCCCAGCAATTACCCTCCCTCTGCCCATCCTACCACCTCCCCTCCCTTTCCTCTTTCCCCATATTCTTAGGTTATAATTGGGTTATAGCTTTCATGAAAGCTATAAACTAGTTTCATAGTAGTGTTGAGTACATTGGATACTTTTTCTTCCATTCTTGAGATACTTTACTAAGAAGAATATGTTCCAGCTCCATCCATGTAAACATGAAAGAGATAAAGTCTCCATCTTTCTTTAAGGCTGCATAATATTCCATGGTGTACATATACCACAATTTATTAATCCATTTGTGGATTGATGGGCATGTGGGCTTTTTCCATAATTTTTTCCATGATTTTTTTCATAATTTAGCAATT
Organism: Nycticebus coucang; assembly: GCF_027406575.1. NCBI lineage: Eukaryota > Metazoa > Chordata > Mammalia > Primates > Lorisidae > Nycticebus > Nycticebus coucang. The sequence goes on from NC_069795.1 coordinate 93,849,246, forward strand.
ATGAATTGGGCTGCAATAAACATTCTGGTACAAATATCTTTGTTATTACATGATTTTTTTGGTCTTCTGGGTATATACCTACTAGAGGAATTGTAGGACCGAATGGAAGGTCTATTTTTATATCTCTAAGTGTTCTTCAAACATCTTTCCAAAGAGAACATATTAGTTTGCATTCCCACCAGCAGTGTAGAAGTGTTCCCTATTATCCACATCCATGTCATCTCTGATCTTGGGATTTTGTGATATGGGCTAATCTTACTGGAGTTAGATATCTCAAAGTAGTTTTGATTTGCATTTCTCTGATGATTAAGGATGATGAGCATTTTTTTCATATGTCTGTAGGCCGTGCGCCTGTCTTCTTCAGATAAGTTTCTCTTCAAGTCCCTTGCCAAGCCTGAGATGGGGTCACTTATTCTTTTCTTGCTTATACGTTTGAGTTCACTGTGGATTCTGGTTATTAAACCTTTGTCAGAGACATAGTCTGCAAATATCTTCTCCCATTCATTCTGAGGGCTGTTTGCTTGCTTTACTTATTGTGTTCATGGCTGTGCAGAAGCTTTTTAGTTTGATCAGGTCCCAGTAGTGTATTTGTGATGCTGCTTCAATTGCCCAGGGGTCCTCCTCATAAAATATTCACCCAGGCCGATTTCCTCAAGAGTTTTCCCTGCACTTTCTTCTAGTATTTTTATAGTTTCGTATCTTAAGTTTAAATCTTTAATCCAGTGAGAGTCTATCTTAGTTAATGGTGAAAGGTGTGGGTCCAGTTTCAGCCTTCTACAGGTCGCCAGCCAGTTCACGCAGCACCATTTGTTAACTAGGGAATCTTTTCCCTACAGAATGTTTTTAATTGGCTTGTCAAAGATCAAATAATGGTAAGTACTGGGTTCATCTCTTGGTTCTTATTCTGTTCTATACATCTACCTCTCTGTTTTTGTGCCAGTACCATGCTGTTTTGATCACTATTGATTTATAGTATAGTCTGAGGTCCGGTTGCGTGATTCCTCCTGCTTTGTTTTTATTTTTGAGTAATGTCTTGGCTATTCGAGGTTTTTTTTCTGATTCCATATAAAATGAAGTATTATATTTTTGAGATCTTTAAAGTATGACAGTGGAGCTTTAATAGGGGTTGCATTAAAACTGTATATTGCTTTGGGTAGCATGGACATTTTAACAATGTTGATTCTTCCCAGCCATGAGCATGGTATGTTTTTTCATGTGTTAACATCTTCAGCTATTTCTTTTCTTAGAGTTTCATAGCTCTCTTTATAGAGATCTTTCACGTCCTTTGTTAGATAAACTCCCAAACATTTCATCTTCTTTGGCACTACTGTGAATGGAATAGAGTCCTTAACTGTTTTTTCAGCTTGACTATTGTTGGTAGATATAAAGGCTACAGATTTATGAATGTTGATTTTATAACCTGAGATGCTGCTGTGTCACTTCTAAGAGTTTTGAGGTAGAATCCCTGGTGTTTTCTAGATATACAATTATATTGTCCATGAAGAGTGAAAGTTTGATCTCTTCTGACCCTATATGGATACCCTTGATTGCCTTTTCTTCCCTACTTGCAATGGCTAAAACTTCCATTACAATGTTAAAGAGCAATGGAGACAATGGGCAACCTTGCCTGGTTCCTGATCTGAGTGGAAATGATTTCAATTTAACTCCATTCAATATTATATTGGCTGTGGGTTTGCTATAGATGACCTCTATCAGTTTAAGAAATGTACCTTTTATACCAATTTTCTTTCTTTTTTTTTTTTTTTTGTAGAGACAGAGTCTCACTTTATGGTCCTCAGTAGAGTGTCGTGACCTCACACAGCTCACAGCAACCTCCAACTCCTGGGCTTAAGCGATTCTCTTGCCTCAGCCTCCCGAGTAGCTGGGACTACAGGCGCCTGCCACAATGCCCGGCTATTTTTTTGTTGCAGTTCGGCCAGGGCCGGGTTTGAACCCACCACTCTCAGTATTTGGGGCTGGCACCTTACCGACTGAGCCACAGGCACTGCCCTATACCAATTTTCTTAAGTATTCTGATCTTGAAGGGATGCTGGATATTATCAAAAGCTTTTTCTGCATCAAGTGAGAGAATCATATGGTCTTTGTTTTTTAATTTGTTTATGTGCTGAATTATATTTATAGATTTACATATATTGAACCAGCCTTGAGACCCTGGGATAAAACCCACTTGGTCATGATGTATAATTTGTTTGATGTGTTGCTGGATTCTGTTTGTTAGAATCTTGTTGAATATTTTAGCATCTATATTCATTAGTGATATTGGTCTATAGTTTTCTTTTCTTGTTGCCTCTCTTCCTCATTTGGGGATCCAGGTGATGTTTGCTTCATAGAATGTGTTGGGTAGTATTCCTTCTCTTTCTACATTTTGGAACAGGTTGAGTGTAGAGAACGCCAAGAGCCAGACAACCTCTGAGCAAGATGATTTGCAGCTGGGGAATGAACCCTCGGGCTATTTGTCCACAGGTGCTCCTTGCAGAGAAAGAGCCCGAGTCCATGGCGATCCTTAGGCACGCATTCATTGTCTAACACTCCCCTCGCGTGTCTTGTGCTGTGTCAATAAAAGGCTACTGTGGAGTTGCTTGGGGCTATCCTGTAAGCAAGGTTAGCCTGCCCCCTGCAAGCTTGTACTTCTAATCCGCATCACGCCTGGTTCCTTCCTGTGGCAATTGAGTCCAGGGCCATAGGGGCCAATAGGGGCTGCGACTTCTGGCGTAGTTGGCAGGATCCAGCAGGACACAACAGTACACCAGGGATGTGGACCAAAGTGGAAAGTGACACTTGGAAGTAAGTGAAGAACACTTTGGTAGACAGTGGGAGGAAATCCAAAGGGAAACTCTGCTCAGGGCAAGTGGGACCTTTGGCCAATCTAGAATCTAGGGAGCCTCCCTTAGAATAAGTGAGCAAAGATGTTTAGAGAAAACAATGGGTAATTTCCTGTTTGGGGAGTCATGGGAATTAGAAACTGAGGAAGAGGACGACACCTGTGGCTCAGTTGGTAAGTCACTGGCCCCATATACTGAGGGTGGCGGGTTCAAACCCAGTCCCAGCTGAACTGCAACCAAAAAATAGCTGGGCGTTGTGGTGGGCGCCTAAAAGTCCCAGCTACTCGGGAGGCTGAGGCAAGAGAATCGCTTAAGCTCAGGAGTTGGAGGTTGCTGTGAGCTGTGTGATGCCATGGCACTCTACTGAGGGCCATAAAGTGAGACTCTGTCTCTACAAAAAAAAAAAAGAAACTGAGGAAGAGATCAGAGAGAGCAAGATGGCGGCTGAGTAACCGCTTCCTTGCATCTGGGCACCGTGAGTCTGGGGAGATAAGACTCCAGGCATCTTTGGCTGGTGGGATCTCCCTGTAATCATCCCTTTGAGGATACAGGGAGTCAGCAAGAGACTTCTGGACCTCAAGAGGAGGACAAAAACAGTGGAAAACTGGTAAGTGGTAACATGTGTTCAATTGGCCTAATCCTGCCGACAGCTGTAAGTATAGTAGCAGCGAGACTGCAACCGGAAAGGCCTTACCTGTGAACTGTTTTGGTGTTTTTGGACTTGGCACTCAGTTGAACTGCCTTGGGGAGAGCTTGAGCAGGAGTGCGGAGAACTTCGGGCATTGTCTAGGGCTCCAGACTGAGCCACTGAGCTGGACGGAGCTAATAGTGTTTGGCTGTGGGCCACAGGGAATCATTGGGAGAGATCTGCCCCAGTAAGGTCCACCCTCAGGGTTGCAGAGCAAGGATCTGGCAGGAGCTAGTAACCTAGTGACTGAGCAGCCTAAAGGAGGGGACTGAGCTGCCTTAAAGCCCAAACCCTCAGGGGCAGAGTAAGACCAGTTTTGGCACACTGGGTAAGTGGATAGTCACTTCAGCAGTGATTCCAGGGACAAGCACTTTCCTGGGAAAGCTTCTGCTTAGCAAGTTTAGAAGTTTTAAAGTGCCTTTTAAGAGGGCTGAAGAGAGATTTAGGGTGTCTACCCTGTGGGGTTTGAGAAATCAGCAGAAGCCTCCAGTTGTATCAGCATTGTGATTAACATCTCATGCCCCAGAAGACCACCTGTTGCCCAGACAATATTCAAAAAGATATATATACTGCTTTGTTTTTGGTTGTTTTTTTCCTTTTGCTTGTTTGTTTTTTGTTTATTTTCATGTTTTTGTTGTTGTTTTATTTTTTAATTTCAACCTTTTCCATACGTATTTTTTCATTCTCAATTTTTCTAGTTTAAATACATTTTCCCATTGCTGACTTTTTCAATAACTAGAACTTCCTTTTTGCTAGTGTTTTTACCCCTATTATTTTGTTTTTCACCCAATTTTATCCTGTAAAGTTTTCTGTATGCTTGTTTTGGTTTGATTTATAGAATTTTTGTCTTTCATCTTTACTTGGTGGAGGTGGGGTACTGTGTCTGCTCATGTTAGAAAAGAGCTGCTGACCTCAAGGGAACCACCCAACTTGGCACCCCCAGAGGTAGGGGTTTATTTGAGGTTGCGTCAAAGTACCCTACTGTACACCTATATTGCTCTGTCTCCCTCTTTCTGTGCCTCTCTTCTTTTTGTCAGTATTCCTTATACCCACTTCCTCTCCTTTCTATATATTTTTTTCACTCTTTCCTTATTTCTTTCATCCATTCATGCTCTTCAACCATCTCATCCTCTGGTCCTGTACCAAAAGGACTCATCAAAACCTAACTCCACAGGCACAGGAACTCAAAGAGCAAGAGGAAGTGAAAGGAAAATTAGGGCAAGGGAACAGATAAAAGAAATCACTCATGAGGAAGAATCAGCAGAAAACTCCAGGCAACATGAAGAACCAGTCTAGAACAACCCCTCCAAGGGACCATGAGGTAGCTACTGCAGAGGATTCCACCAATATAGAAATGTTAGGAATGACAGAAAGGGAGTTTAGAATATACCTCATGAAAACAATGAAGGAAATGATGGAAAAATGAAGGAAACTGCTAATAAAGTGGAAAATAACCAAAAGGAAATCCAAAAACAGAATCAAATAAGAGATGAACAATATGAAGAATATAGAAAGGATACAGCAAAGCTAAAGGAACTGAAGCAGTCAATTAGAAAACTTAAAAATGTAATGGAAAGTATCAGCAACAGGTTAGACCATGCAGAAGAAAGAATTTCAGAGGTAGAAGACAAAGTTCTTGAGATAACTCAGATAGTAAAAGAGGCAGAAAAGAAGAGAGAGAAAGCAGAACATTCACTGTCAGAATTATGGAACTTTATGAAGTGTTCCAACATATGAGTTATAAGAATTTCAGAAGGAGAAGAAGAATGCACCAGAGGAATGGAAGCTATACTAGAGAATATTATAAAAGAAAATTTCCCAAATATCACCAAAGATTCTGACACAGAGCTTATAGAGTAATATTGGACCCCAGGTCTCCTCAACTCTAACTGAGCTTCCCCAAGACACATTGTGATGAACCTGTCCAAAGTCAAGACAAAAGAAAAGATTCTGCAAGCTACCAGGAGTAAGCACCAGTTGACCTACAGGGGCAAATCCATCAGAGTGACTGCAGACTTCTCTAATGAAACTTTCCAAGCAAGAAGACAATGGTCATCTACCTTTAGTCTACTTAAACAGAACAATTTCCAGCCCCGAATTCTGGACCCTGCTAAGCTAAGCTTTAAAATTGATGGAGAAATCAAAACATTTATGGATATACAAACATTGAGGAAGTTCATCAGAACAAGACTAGCTCTACAGGAAATACTTCAACTGTTCTACACATTGACCACCTCAATAGATCAGCAGCAAAGTAAGAACTCAGAAATTAAAGGACAGAACCTAACCTCCACACTGATGCAAAAGATAAAACTAAGCAATGGACTCTCACAAAATAAGACAAATAGAATACTAACACACTTATCAATTATCTCAATAAATGTTAATGGCTTGAATATCCCACTGAAGAGACATAGATTGGCTGACTGGATTAAAAAACACAAGCCATCCATTTGCTGTCTGCAAGAAACACACCTGGCTTCAAAAGAAAAATTAAACCTCTGAGTCAAGGGTTGGAAGACAATTTTTCAGGCAAATAGAATTCAGAAGGAAAGAGGAGTTGCAATCTTATTTTCAGATACAAGTGGATTAAAAGCAACTAAAGTCAAAAAAGACAAAGATGGTCACTTTATATTGGTCAAGGGAAAAATATAACAAGAAGACGTTTCAATTCTAAATATTTATGCACCCAATTTAAATGCTCCCAGATTCTTGAAACAGACCTTACTCAGTCTGAGCAATAGGATATCTGATAATACCATAATAACAGGGGACTTTAACACTCCTCTTACAGAGCTAGACAGATCCTCTAAACAGAAATTAAACAAAGATATAAGAGATTTAAATGAGACCCTAGAACAACTGTGCTTGATAGACACATATAGAACACTCCATCCCAGAGATAAAGAATGCACATTATTCTCATCACCCCATGGAACATTCTCCAAAATTGATCATATCCTGGGCCACAAAACAAACCTCAACAGAATAAAAAGAATTGAAATTTTACCTTGTATCTTCTCAGATCATAAGGCACTAAAGGTGGAACTCAACTCTAACAAAAACGTTCGACCCCACACAAAGGCATGGAAATTAAACAATCTTCTGTTGAATAACAGATGTGTGCAGGAAGAAATAAAACAGAAAATCATTAACTTCCTTGAGCATAACAACAATGAAAACACAAGCTACCAAAACCTGTAGGATACTGCAAAAGCAGTTTTGAGAGGAAAATTTTTTGCTTTAGATGCCTACATTTGAAAAACAGAAAGAGAGCGCATCAACAATTCACAAGCCATCTTATGGACTTGGAAAAAGAAGAACAATCTAACCCTAAACTCAGTAGAAGAAAAGAAATATGCAAAATCAAATCTGCAATCAATGAAATTGAAAACAAAAGAATCATTCAGAAAATTAAAGAAACAAGAAGTTGGTTTTTCTAAAAAATAAATAAAATAGATGAACCATTGGCCATACTAACTAGAAATAGAAAAGTAAAATCTCTAGTAGGCTCAATCAGAAATGATAAAGGGGAGATAACAACTGATCCTACGGAGATACAAGAGATCATCTCTGAATACTACCAGAAATTCTATGCCCAGAAATTTGACAATGTGAAGGAAATGGATCAATATTTGGAATCACACCCTCTCCCTAGACTTAGTCAGGAAGACATAGAGCTCCTGAACAGACCAATTTCAAGCAATGAGATTAAAGAAAAAATAAAAAGTCTTCCACCAAAAAATGCTCTGGTCCAGATGGCTTCACACCAGAATTCTATCAAACCTTCAAGGAAGAGCTTATTCCTGTTCTACAGGAATTATTCCAAAAAATCAAGGAAGAAGGAGTCTTCCCCAACACATTCTATGAGGCAAACATCACCCTGATACCAAAACCAGAAAAAGACCCAACCAAAAAGGAGAATTTCAGACCAATCTCACTCATGAATATAGATGCAAAAATTTTCAACAAAATCCTAGCCAAGAGATTACAACTTATCATCAAAAAAGTCATACATCATGATCCAGTAGGTTTCATCCCAGGGATGCAAGGCTGGTTTAACATACGCAAGTCCATAAATGTTATCCACCATATTAATAGAGGCAAAAATAAAGATCATATGATCCTCTCAATAGATGCAGAAAAAGCATTTGATAAAATCCAGCACCTTTTTCTAATTAGAAGACTGAAGACTATAGGCATAGGTGGTACATTTCTGAAACTGAAACAATCTATGACAAACCCACAGCTAATATTTTGCTAAATGGAGTAAAACTGAAAGCTTTTCGTCTTAGAACTGGAACCAGACAAGGTTGTCCTCTGTCACCTTTACTATTCAAATAGAGCTGGAAGATCTCGCCAATACAATTAAACAAGACAAGGAATTAAAGGAAATCCAAATGTGAGGAGAGGAGGTCAAACTCTCCCTCTTTGCTGATGACATGATCTTATACTTAGAGAATCCCGAAGACTCAACCACAAGACTCCTAGAAGTCATCAAAAAATACAGTAATGTTTCAGGATATAAAATCCACAAGTCAGTAGCCTTTGTATATGCCAATAACAATGAAGATGAGAAGCTAATTAAGGACAAAACTCCCTCCACCATAGTTTCAAAGAAAATGAAATACTTAGGAATATACCTAACGCAGGAGGTGAAGGACCTGTATAAAGAAAATTATGAAATCCTCAGAAAGGAAATAGCAGAGGATATTAACAAATGGAAGAACACACCATGCTCATGGATGGGCAGAATCAACATTGTTCAAATGTCTATACTTCCCAAAGCAATCTACCTATTCAATGCCATTTCTATCAAAATACCAACATCGTACTTTCAAGATTTGGAAAAAGAGATTCTGCGTTTTGTATGGAACCAGAAAGAATCCCGTATAGCTAAGGCAGTTCTTAGTAATAAAAATAAAGCTGGGGGCATCAGCATACCAGAGTTTAGTCTGTATTACAGAGCCATAGTGGTCAAGACAGCATGGTACTGGCACAAAAATAGAGACATAGACACTTGGAATCAAATACAAAACCAAGAATTGAAACTAATATCTTACAACCACCTAATCTTTGATAAACCAAACAAGAACATACCTTGGGGGAAAGACTCCCTATTCAATAAATGGTGTCGGGAGAACTGGATATCCACATGTAAAAGTGTGAAACTGGACCCACACCTTTCCCCACTCACAAAAATTGATTCAAGATGGATAAAAGACTTAAATTTAAGGCATGAAACAATAAAAATCCTGAAAGAAAGCATAGGAAAAACACTGGAAGATATTGGTCTGGGGAAAGACTTCATGAAGAAGACTGCCATGGCAATTGCAACAACAACAAAAATAAACAAATGGGACTTCATTAAACTGAAAAGCTTCTGTACAGCCAAGGAGACAACAACCAAAGCAAAGAGACAACCTACACAATGGGAAAGGATATTTGCATATTTTGAATCAGACAAAAGCTTGATAACTAGGATCTATAGGGAACTCAAATGTATCCACATGAAAAAAGCCAACAATCCCATATATCAATGGGTAAGAGACATGAATAGAAACTTCTCTAAAGAAGACAGATGAATGGCTAACAAACATATGAAAAAATGTTCATCATCCCTATATATTAGAGGAATGCAAATCAAAACCACACTGAGATACCATCTAACCCCAGCAAGAATGGCCCACATCACAAAATCTCAAAACTGCAGATGCTGGCGTGGATGTGGAGAGAAGGGAACACTTAACACTGCTGGTGGGATTGCAAACTAGTACAACCCTTCTGGAAGGAAGTATGGAGAAACCTCAAAGCACTCAAGCTAGACCTCCCATCTGATCCAGCAATCACATTACTGGGCATCTACCCAGAAGGAAAAAAATCCTTTTATCATAAGGACACTTGTACTAGACTTTTTATTGCAGCTCAATTTACAATTGCCAAAATGTGGAAACAGCCTAAATGCCCACCAACCCAGGAATGGATTAACAAGCTGTGGTATATGTATACCATGGAATACTATTCAGCTATTAAAAGAAATGGAGATTTTACATCCTTTGTATTAACCTGGATGGAAGTGGAAGACATTATTCTTAGTAAAGCATCACAAGAATGGAGAAGCAGGAATCCTATGTACTCAATTTTGATACAAGGACAATTAAAGACAATTAAGGTTACGGTGGGGGAGGAAAAGCAGAGAGAGGGAAGGATGGAGGGGGGCCAGGCCTTGGTGTGTGCCACACCTTTGGGGCAAGACATGATTGCAAGAGGGACTTTACCTAACAAATACAATCAGTGTAATCTGGTTTATTGTACCCTCAATGAATCCCCAACAATTAAAAAGAAAAAAGATATTAAATATCAATTTCCACAAAGTTTAATAAATTACAAGTATTCTTCATTAGCTGTAGTCATGCAGTATAAGAACAATGAGTATAATTAATATTGTTTTCCTCAAAGGACTTCCAAATTTATGAAGAAATGTCAATTCATGACTCCAAAAATCAAACTCATAACATAAACACATTTTATTTTTTTACATATCTCAAAGAAAATTTTCAGCTAAATGGGATTAAATTTGTTCCTATCATGACAAATGGCACTCCACATATATTAGGTCAAATATTAGGTTTTATTAAAATTTTAAAATGAGAAATGTTTTTCTTACAGCTTCATTCTGCTAAAAATTCTATTTCTCAGTTTCTCTCACACAGACTCTATGAATAAAGTGTCATGGATAGAGTTGATTAAATCATTGTGTTTTATGTGTGTAAGTACTGTAAATCATCATCCATTTATGGAGTCATTAAATGAAATAGAAAACAGTGAAAAAAAAAGAAAAAAGAAACTGAGGAAGAAAGTGATGTTCAAACAGAATTTGAAAGTGAGGAGAGTAGTGATGTTCAGAGGGAAGCTGGACCTAAGGAGAACTGGGAATCAAGAGCATATGATACAGACACAAATAAGCAAGGAATTACTTCTATGGCCATTATGGCTGCTCAGGTCAGACAATTGGAAGACCGGGTAAATAGTGTCATGGTCAGAAATGCCGACTTAGAGCACCCAATATTGCCCTCAGCACCCCCCTGTGTAGATGAACTGCCTGTGACTTCTGTTATGAAGGCTGTGTTACAAGGCCATAAAACTGATGACTTTAATTGGGAAGACACTTTGGGGCTTTTACCCATTATGGTCACTGATATTCCTCCCAATCCGCACCACCCTCAAGGGGGCCAACATTTTGATCACCATATGATCACCTTTGCGGTTATGAAAGATTTGAAACAGGGCATAGCACAGTATGGTTTGCAATCCCTGTTTTCTAGAGTTCTGTTACAGGGGCTTGCAGAAGAGCAGCAGCTCATTCTTTATGACTGGGACATGATAGCCAGAACTGTTCTTGAATCTGGACAGTATTTACAGTTCAAAACCTGGTGGAAGGAGGAAGCTGACCTGAGGAGTCAGAAAGGAGAGAGGAGTCCCTATAACATCAGAACAGCTCACGGGTTCTGGTCAGTGGCTGGGATTGCCAATCAACTTGAGTACAATGACATAGCCATAGTCCAGACAAGGCTGTGTTGTCTTAGGGCCTGGGAAAAGGTCCAGACTCCTGGAGATATTTCTAAATCTTTTATTAAGATAATGCCATTGGGGAATGAACCGCATACCGACTTTCTAGCTCGACTAAAAACTGAAGTTGATAAGGCCATTGCCCAGCCGGAGCTCAGAGACATGCTATTCCAAACTTTAGTATTTGAGAATGCTAACTCTGAGTGTCAAAAGTCCTTGCGACCTTTGAGAGCACAAAATGCTTACTTAGAGGAGTACATACGGGCATTTGCTGATAGAGGGATGGAATTCCACAAGGCTAATTTGCTTGCTGCCACATTAAAAGAAGGGGGCAGTCCATAACATCCTAAATGTCATAACTGTGGAAAATTGGGACATAGGAGAAAAGCTCAATTTTCTGAATTTCAGCAACGCTCATTCATCCACCATTCTCTCCAATACAACAACCTATTTTTTATAGAAAACATGACATGTCAGAGTGGAAACCAGGTTATGTACCGCACTAGGGTAAAGGTTTTGCCCATATTATTACAGAACACCAAGAGAAGCAGTGGTTACCAGCCTGCTGGATTAAGCCTCGACATGAGCAGGACGCCTTGCCAGCACCTTAACAAATTTGTTTTCACTAACTTTTCTTTTATTCACAGGATTTTTGGAGGCTAGGTAATTTCATAATAGAGAAACCCTGGATCAATCTCCTCTGTGGAAACTCTAGCTGCCTCTCCCATATCACCGTCCGTCTTCAGCAGGAAGCAGTTAAGAGTGGTCAGCATCCTATTTCCCTAAGAGGCAGTTGGAGCTTCTATGCAGAGTGGGAAGATTGATATAGGATTGCATTATTTTGGGCTGAATAACAAGCCCCAGGTAAGCTCAGTATGCATCTTCTAAACCTTTGAAGGGTAAGACAACAAAGACCTAGAACAGCAAGCTTGGAAGTAATGATAAATACTGGTATAGACTAAAGTAAGACAATTTCACTTGTTGGATTTATATCTGCTTCAGTTGGGCACCTGATCTTTACTTAAAGTTATACTGTTCTTTGGAAAGGATCTGAGTTTGGTATAGCCCTTTCCCCACCTAACGTAACTTTGGGTGGTGGTTAATACTTCCCATGGAAGCATCATAAGCCCTATGGGTCAGCCGGTAGCACATAGTTGGGTGGTGATTAGCACAAAGGGGATATGTTTTCCCCTATGCCTAGTCTGGCTAAAATAGTTTCTCTTATATCGGGATTAGTTCCGTTGGTGTAATTCTGTGTTATGCTTATATGCCCTTTTGTTTCTTTTACTTAGCAGGAAGGAAAGCTCCTCGGAGAGGAGAACAACTGAAATAAGCAGCGACAGATTTTCTCCCTTGCCTATCCAGAAATGTCTTTAATACAATAGAGGGGGGAAATGTAGAGGACGCCAAGAGGCAGACACCCTCTGAGCAAGATGATTTGCAGCTGGGGTGGACCCTCAGATGATTCGTCCGCAGGTGCTCCTTGTGGAGAAAGAGCCCGAGCCCATGGTGATCCTTAGGCACGCATTCATTGTCTAACACTCCCCTCCCATGTTTTGTGCTATGTCAATAAAAGGCTTCTGTGAAGGTTGCTCGGGGCTATCCTGCAAGCAAGGTTAGCCAGCCTCCTGCAAACTTGTACTTCTAATCCACATCATGCCTGTTTCCTTCCTGCAGCAATCAAGTCTAGGGCCATAGGGGCCACTAGGGGCTGTGAGAGTTGAGTAATATAGGTACTAGTTCCTCTTTAAAGGTTTGGTAGAATTCTGTCGTGAAGCAATCTGGTCCCAGGCTTTTCTTTTTAGGGAGATTTTGTATAATTGATGCTATTTTAGAACTTGATATAGGCCTGTTCAACATTTCCACTTGATTCAGGCTAAGTCTTGGAAGGTGACGTGCTTCCAAGTATTGGTCAATTTCCTTCAGATTTTCATATTTCTGAGAATAAAGTTTCTTGTAATATTCATTAAAGATTTTTTGAATTTCTGAGGAGTCTGTTGTTATTTCATCTTTGTCATTTCTGATTGATGAAATTAGAGATTTTTCTTTTTCTCCTGGTTAGGTTAGCCAAAGGTTTATGTATTTTATTGACCTTTTCAAAAAACCAACTTTTTGATTTATTGATCTGTTGTATAATCCTTTTGTTTTCAATTTCATTTAACTCTGCTCTAATTTCCATTATTTTTTTACTTCTACTGGGTGTGGGGTTGGAATGTTTTTCCTTTTCCAGTTGCTTGAGATATCCCATTAAGTTGTTAACTTCCTCTCTTTCCCTTCTGTTGAGGAAGGCTTGCAGTTCTATAAATTTCCCTCTTAAGACTGCCTTTGTGGTATCCCAGAGGTTCTGATAATTTGTGTATTCATTGTAGTTTTGTTCCAAAAATTTGGTAATTTCCTTCTTAATCTCATCTATGACCCAGCTATCATTCAGCAAAAGGTTATTTAGCTTCCATGTTTTTGTATGAGTATGCACATTTCTGTTTTTACTGAGTTCAACTTTTATTCCATGGTGGTCCAAGAAGATGCAAGGAATACTTTTTATTCCTTTAAATTTACTGTGGTTAGACTTGTGACCTAAGATGTGATCAATTTTGGAGTATATTTTGTGGGCTGATGAGAAGAATGTGTACTCAGTTTTGTTCAGATGAAATGTTCTGTAGATGTCTGCTAAATCCAAATGTTGGATGGTTAAGTTTAAATCTAAAATTTCTTTGCTCAGCTTCTTATTGGAGGATCTATCCAACACTGCCAAAGGAGTGTTAAAATCGCTGACTATTGAGGAGAGATTAAAGATGGTGGCCGAGTAACAGCTTCCCTACAACTGGGCATGGTGAGTCTAGGGAGATAAGACTCCAGACATCTCAGGCTGGTGGGATCTGCCTATAATCATCCCTTTGAGGATATAGGGAGTCAGCAAGGGACCTCTGAACCCCAAGAGTAGGACAAAAACAAGGGGAAACTGGCAAGTGGTTGTGTGTGTTTGATTGAACTAAATACGCCAGCAACCTTAAGTGCAAGCAGCAGTGAGACTTCAAACTGGAAAGGCCTTAATGTGAACTGTTTTGATGTTTCTGGACTTGGCATTCAGTTGAACTGCCTTGGGGAGAGCTTGAGCAGGAGTGCGGAGAACTTTGGGTATTCTGGGGCCCCAGACAGAGCCACTGAGCTGGGCGGCAGGGAGCCATTGTGTGAGAGAACTGCCATGGAAAGCTCCGCCCTCAGGGTCCCAGAGCAAGGATTGGGTGGGATCTAGTAGCCTAGTGACTGAGCAGCCTAAATGTGGGGACAGAGCTGCCTTATACCTTAACCCTTAGGGGCAGAGTGAAACGGTTTTGGCACACTGGAGGCTTGGGCTGTTACCCTGGGTAGAGTGCCATGGTGTCACAGCTCATAGCAACCTCAAACTCCTGGGCTTGGCACTGCCCAGACCTTCATAAGATCTGTGCTGTGACCCTGCACCTCCGCATGCCCCGACCAGGAACTGCGGGAGCCGTGCAACCCTGTGTTCTCCTTCCTGTGTCCTCCCAGCCTCTACACTGGCCCGCTTGTCTGGCCAGGGATACTGGTAGCCGCTTGCCCTCTGGAGTCCTCCCTGCCTCTGTGCAGAACCTTTCTACTGGCCAGAGACTGCTGGAGCCTTGGGCTCTCTGTGCCAAAGAACCATGCGCACCAACTACCGCCCTGTTGCTGAATATGGGTGTGTCACACGCCAGAGTTGCTTCCACAACCAGAACTCCCTAGCTGGAGCAGCCCCAGAGGAACTACACAGGGTCACTCTCTACAAAGATCAAGCAACAATAGAGTGATCCTGCTGGGGTTTATTCTTGGAGAGACACCTCCCCAACTCTGAGGATGTCCAGAGGCAATGGTGAAAAATAACCATGAGGCGAAATCAACAGAAAAACTCTGGCAATAAGAATAATCAGAGTAGATCAACTCCCCCAAGGATCAAAGGGGCAGACACAGCACAAGATCCTATGCATAAACAAATAGCTGAGATGTCAGAAATTGAATTCAAAATCTGGATAGCAAATAAGATTGAATTAGAACTCCATGCAGTAACCCAAAAGATATCTCAAGAATTCAACAAATTCAAAGACCAAATGACCAAAGATTTTGACACATTGAGACAAGAAGTTGCATCCCTCAAAGATCTGAGAAACAGTAGAATCCCTCAGTAACAGAATGGAGCAAGCAGAAGAAAGGATTTCTGACATTGAAGACAAAGTTTTCGAACGCTCCCAAACTCTCAAAAAGGATGAGAAATGGAGGGCAAAAACAGATCTCTCTCTCAGAGAGCTCTGAAATAATTTTAAGAAAACCAATATTCGTCTTATAGGGATCCCCGAAAGTGATGAAGTGGCTTCACAAGGCACAGAGTCTCTTCTCCATGAGATTATAAAGGAGAACTTCCCAGACATGCCAAGAGATTCTGAAATTCAGATAGCAGACAGTTTCAGAACTCCAGCACAACTCAACCCGAATAAGACATCCCCCAGACACATCATAATCAATTTCACTAAAGTTAATATGAAAGAGAAAATTCTTTTTTTTTAAAGATTTCTAACACTTTATTCTGTTAGTTTTTTGAAGAAAACTTGAATTATTTTATAAATGCAAGCTATACATTATCAAATTTTAAAAAATAGTAAAAATATTACATTCATCATTTTTAATAACATTAAAGTTTCTATTATAAATAGTTAATGCTGCTCTTACATATTTCTTCAATTTCACTCTTATTTTTGTGTAATAGCTACTGTAATTTTTTAACATTTGTTATCATAAAATACTACATAAAAGTATTTAACAATACACTATTTATTTAAATATGTATTTTTATTTATCAATTAATTTATTTTTGAGACACAATCTCAAGTTGTCACCTGGGTAAAGGGCTGTGGTGTCATCATGCGGCTGTGGTTGCTCACAGCAACCTCCAACTCTTGGGCTCAAGCAATCCTCTCTTTTTCTGTTTTTAGTAGAGGCTTGGTCTTGCTTTTTGCTCAGGGTGGTCTTGAACTTATGAGCTCAGGAAATCCACTGGCCTCGGTCTCCCATTGTACTAGGATTACAGGCATGAGCTACCATGCCCAGCCTAAATATGTATTTTTTAAATAACATTATTTGTTAAATATAGTATACATGAGTGTTATAGTATACATAAGACTTTCCCCAACTTTAGTTCCCAGATGTAACCACTGTTAATAAATCCACTTCATATTAATAATATAATAGAAATAGCAACTTGATCCTTACAGGTTTCATTAATTTCCTTGGCCTGCAATAAAAAAGTGACAAAAACTGGGTAAAAAACAATGGAAATGCATTGTCATATGGTTCTGAAGGTCAAAGTCCAAAGCCAAGGTGGTGGGGTTGGGGGGACCATACTCTCTCTGAAAACACCAGGGTTCTGAGATTGATTAATCCCTTTCTTCTGCTTATTTTAGGTTTTATTTCTTTTGTTTCTAGTTTCTTAAGGTAGAAGCTATGGCTATTGACTTAAAAATTTCCTTTTCTGAGGATTGCTTCAGTAGAACACAAATTTTGATGTGTTTTCATTTTTTTAAATCCAAAGTACTTTCTTTTTTTTTTTTATTTATTTTTATTAAACCATAGCTGTATACATTAGTATGATCGTGGGGCACCATACACTTGGTTCATAGATCGTTTGACACATTTTCATCACATTAGTTAACATAGCTTTTGTAGCATTTTCTTAGTTATTTTGCCAAGACCTTTACATTCCACATTTACTAGGATTCACGTATACCCTTGTAAGATGCACCGCAGGTGTAATCCCATTAATCCTCCTCCTTTCCCCTTCCTGCCCCCTCCCTCCCCTGCCTTTCCCCCTTCTGCCTATTCTTAGGTTGTAACTGGGATATAGCTTTCATGTGAAGGTCCTACATTAGTTTCATAATAAGGGTGAGTACATTGGGTACTTTTTCTTCCATTCTTGAGACACTTTACTAAGAATATGTTCCAGCTCCATCCATGTAAACATGAAAGAGGTAAAGTCTCCATCTTTCTTTAAGGCTGCATAATATTCCATGGTGTACATATACCACAATTTATTGATCCATTCGTGGATCGATGGGCACTTGGGCTTTTTCCATGACTTAGCAATTATGAATAGGGCTGCAATAAATATTCTGATACAAATATCTTTGTTATGGTGTGATTTTTGGTCTTCTGGGTATATGCCCAGTAGGGAGATTACAGGATTGAATGGCAGATCTATTTTTAGATCTGTAAGTGTTCTCCATATCTCTTTCCAAAAGGAATGTATTAATTTGCATTCCCACCAGGAGGGCAAAAGTGTTCCCTTTTCTCCACATCCACGCCAACATCTCTGGTCTTGGGATTTTGTGATATAGGCTAGTCTCACTGGAGTTAGATGATATCTCAAAGTAGTTTTGATTTGCATTTCTCTGATGATTAAAGATGATGAGCATTTTTTCATATGTCTGAAGGCCATGCGCCTGTCTTCTTCAGAGAAGTTTCTTTTCAAGTCCCTTGCCCAGCCTGCAATGGGATCCCTTATTCTTTTCTTGCTAATGCGTTTGAGTTCTCTGTGGATTCTGGTTATTAAATCTTTGTCGGAGACATAACCTGCAAATATCTTCTCCCATTCTGAGGGCTGTTTGCTCGCTTTACTTACTGTGTTCTTGGCTGTGCAGAAGCTTTTTAGTTTGATTAAGTCCCAATAGTATATTTTTGAAGCAGCTTCAATCGCCCGGGGGGGTCCTTCTCATAAAAAACTCGCCCAACCCAATTTCTTCAAGGGTTTTCCCTACACTCTCTTCTAGTATTTTTATAGTTTCATGTCTTAGGTTTAAATCTTTAATCCAGTGAGAGTCTATCTTGGTTAATGGTGAGAGGTGTGGGTCCAGTTTCAGTCTTCTACAGGTTGCCAGCCAGTTCACCCAGCACCATTTGTTAAATAGGGAATCTTTTCCCCACTGGATGTTTTTAATTGGCTTGTCAAAGATTAAATAATGGTAAGTAGCTGGATTCATCTCTTGGTTCTCTATTCTGTTCCAGACATCTACTTCTCTGTTTTTGTGCCAGTACCATGCTGTTTTGATCACTATCGATTTGTAGTATAGTCTGAGGTCTGGTAGCGTAATTCCTCCTGCTTTGTTTTTATTTTTGAGTAATGTCTTTGCTATTTGAGGTTTTTTCTGATTCCATATAAAACGAAGAATTATTTTTTCAAGATCTTTAAAATATGACAGTGGAGCTTTAATGGGGATTGCGTTGAAATTATATATTGCTTTCGGTAGTATGGACATTTTAACAATGTTGATTCTTCCCAACCATGAACATGGTATATTTTTCCATTTGTTAACATTCTCAGCTATCTCTTTTCTTAGAGTTTCATAGTTCTCTTTATATAGATCTTTCACGTCCTTTGTTAGATAAACTCCCAAGTATTTCATCTTCTTTGGCACTACTGTGAATGGGATAGAGTCCTTAATTGTTTTTTCAACTTGACTATTGTTGGTATATATAAAGGCTACCGATTTATGAATGTTGATTTTGTAACCTGAGACACTGCTGTATTTCTTAATCACTTCTAAGAGTTTTGTAGTAAAGTCCCTAGTATTTTCTAGATATACAATCACATCATCTGCGAAGAGCGAAAGTTTGATCTCTTCTGACCCTATGTGGATACCCTTGATTGCCTTTTCTTCCCTAATTGCGGTGGCTAAAACTTCCATTACAATGTTAAAGAGCAATGGAGACAATGGGCAGCCTTGTCCAGTTCCAGATCTAAGTGGAAATGTTTCCAATTTAACTCCATTCAATATGATATTGGCTGTGGGTTTGCTGTAGATGGCCTCTATCAGTTTAAGAAATGTCCCTTCTATACCAATTTTCTTAAGTGTTCTAATCATGAGTGGATGTTGGATGTTATCAAAAGCTTTTTCTGCATCGATTGAGAGAATCATATGGTCTTTGTTTTTTAATTTGTTTATGTGCTGAATTACATTTATAGATTTACGTATATTGAACCAGCCTTGAGATCCTGGGATAAAACCGACTTGGTCATGATGTATGATTTGTTTGATATGTTGCTGGATTCTGTTTGTTAGAATCTTGTTGAATATTTTTGCATCTATATTCATTAGTGATATGGGTCTATAGTTTTCTTTTCTCGTTAGGTCTTTTCCTGGTTTGGGGATCAGGGTGATGTTTGCTTCATAGAATGTGTTGGGTAGTCTTCCTTCTTTTTCTACCTTTTGGAACAGGTTGAGTAGTATAGGTACTAATTCCTCTTTAAAGGTTTGGTAGAATTCTGACGTGAAACCATCTGGTCCTGGGCTTTTCTTTTTGGGGAGATTTTGTATGGTTGATGATATTTCTGAACTTGATATGGGCCTATTCAACATTTCCACTTGTTTTTGATTAAGTCTTGGAAGGTGACGTGTTTCCAAGTAACGGTCGATTTCCTTCAGATTTTCGTATTTCTGAGAGTATAGTTTCTTGTACTATTCATTAAGGATTTTTTTGCTTTCTGAGGAGTCTGTTGTTATTTCGTCTTTGTTATTTCTGATTGATGAGATTAGAGATTTTACTCTTTTTTTCCTGATTAGGTTGGCCAAAGGTTTATCTATTTTGTTGACCTTTTCAAAAAACCAGCTTTTTGATTTATTGATCTGTTGTATTATTCTTTTATTTTCAATTTCATTTAGTTCTGCTCTGATTGTGGTTATTTCTTTTCTTTTACTGGATTTGGGGTTGGAGTGTTCTTCCATTTCCAGTCTCTTGAGATGTCCCATTAAGTTGCTTACTTCCTCTCTTTCCGTTCTCCTCAGGAAGGCTTGCAGTGTTATAAATTTCCCTCTTCGAACTGCCTTTGCCGTGTCCCAGAGGTTCTGATAGTTCGTGTCTTCATTGTCGTTTTGTTCCAGAAATTTGGCAATTTCCTTCTTGATCTCATCTCTGACCCAGCTATCATTCAGCATAAGGTTATTTAACTTCCATGTTTTGTATGTGTATGCAGATTCCTGTTGTTACTTATCTCAAGTTTTATTCCATGATGGTCCGAGAAGATGCATGGAATAATTTCTATTCCCTTAAATTTGCTGAGGTTAGACTTGTGACCTAAGATGTGATCGATTCTGGAGTAAGTTCCGTGGGCTGATGAGAAGTATGTGTATTCAGTTTTGTTGGGATGAAATGTTCTGTAGATGTCAGCTAAATCTAAATGCTGGATGGTTAGATTTAAATCTAGAATTTCTTTACTCAGCTTTTTGTTGGAGGATCGATCCATCACTGCCAAAGGAGTGTTAAAATCTCCGACTATTATAGAATTGGAGGAAATCAAGTTGCTCATGTCTGTTAGAGTTTCTCTTATAAATTGAGGTGCATTCTGGTTGGGTGCATAGATATTAATAATTGAAATCTCATCATATTGAGTCTTACCCTTAACAAATATGAAGTTACCATTTTTGTCCTTCCTTACTTTTGTCGGTTTAAAGCCTATTGTGTCCACAAATAAAATTACAACTCCTGCTTTTTTCTGGTTACCATTTGCCTGAAATATGGATGACCATCCTTTCACCCTGAGTCTGTATTTGTCTTGTAAGTTAAGATGTGACTCTTGTATGCAACAAATGTCTGGCCTGAGTTTTTGTATCCAGTCAGCTAACCTATGTCTCTTTAGAGGGCAGTTTAAGCCATTCACATTAATGGAGAGCATTGATAAGTTTGGTGAAATTTGGGGTATTGAGTTTTTCGAAAGTCCAGGGGGCATTTTTAATCCTTTTGCCATTGTGGAAGTTAGAGTTTGATCAGAAGTTTCTGAGTGAGTTTACTTTTGTAGTAGAGGATTGGGTTGGTTATTATGGAGGATAGGTCTGAGAATATCCTGAAGAGCTGGTTTAGTCATGGCAAATTTCTTTAGTATATGTATGTCATTAAAGTATTTAATTTGTCCGTCGTAAATGAAACTCAGTTTAGCTGGGTACAAGATCCGGGGTTGAAAGTTATTTTGCTTGAGGAGATTAAATGTTGATGACCACCCTCTTCTGGCTTGAAAAGTTTCAGCAGAGAGATCTGCAGTCATTCTAATGTTCTTCCCTTTGAAGGTAATAGGTTTTTTTCTCCTGGCAGCTTTGAGAATTTTCTCCTTCATATTAACTTTAGTGAAGTTAATTATGATATGCCTGGGGGATGTCTTATTGGGGTTGAGTCGTGCTGGGGTTCTGAAGCTATCTGCTATCTGAATTTCAGGTTCTCTAGGCATGTCTGGAAAATTATCTTTCATAATTTCATGCAGAAGGGCCTCTACGCCCAGTGAGGCCACTTCATCTGTTTCAGGAATTCCTATGAGACGGATATTTGCCTTCTTCGAGTTATCCCAGAGCTCTCTGAGTGAGAGATCCATTTTTGCTCTCCATTTCTCTTCCTCTTTGAGAGTTTGGGAGCGTTCAAAGGCTTTATCTTCGATGTCAGAGATCCTTTCTTCTGCTTGCTCCATTCTGTTGCTAAGGGATTCCACTGTATTTTTCATATCTTTGAGGGCTGCAAATTCTTGTTTCAGTGTGTCTAAGTCTTTCGTGGTTTTGTCTTTAAATTCATTAAATTCTTGAGACAGCTTTTGAATTTCTCCACGAATTCCTAATTCCATTTCGTTAATCTTGTTTGCCATCCAAATTCTGAATTCCATTTCTGACATCTCAGCCAGTTGTTTGTGAATGGGATCTTCAATTACATCTGCCATATATTTCCTGGGGGGGGTTGATGTATTCTGGTTATTCATGTTACCAGAGTTTTTCCGCTGATTCCGCCCCATGATTGTTTTACTCCCTTTGATTTTCCTCTGGTGTTTTGTCGAGGACCCATACAGTGCTGTGGCCTGAGAAACTGGGGCCCTGTTGGTTGTAGAGGGGCTAAGTGGTTCTGACTTGTTTTCAGCTTGTTTCTATGTGACCGTAGTGAAACAGTTACTCTGGGTTGAAGTCTCAGCTGTGGAGAAATAGCAGCAATTAAGTCACCCCACCCACCACAGGCAACAAATGGAAAAGGAAAATCAAACCTTCCTACAACCACACACCCAGGGCACCACCTGGATAGTCCCCAGGTGAGTGACTCAGTTCAAAAGGTCCAAGTCAATTGTGTCAGTCAGCAGCTGCCTCGGGTGGGAGAGTTCAAGAGGTCCCTGGGAACTGGGCCACAGGGGTCTGGTGACTGCTCTAAAATGGCTTGCTCCAGTGCTGCGTGGAGTCAGGAAGAGCCACCAGTAAATAGATCAGTCTGGGAAGAATGATGCCTCCTTCCCCACCTTGCAGCTCTGTCACACCCAGTCTCTGCTAGCCCCACAGGGCTGTGACCCAGTCAGTTGTCTGCAGTAAGCAGATACTCCAGGGGTTTGCACCTGCCTAAGTCACAGGGTAGTCTATGTCTGCTCGACTAGGCCACTATTCTCTGTCTTTATCCAGTAGGAAGTGGTGTGGCCTGTCAACCTCGGGCACTTGATGGAGGCTGGAGGTCTTCACTCAGTTCCAGCCCCACCCTTAGTTTATGTTACTGGGTGAAGGGAACAACCCTGTGGGAGTTTGTTTCTGACCTTGCCAGATTCCTCTGCAGAGGAGAGGCTGATTTGTGTTCCCAGAACCTGTGTCTCAGGCCCTGTCCTTAGTCCTGCGCTTTTGTATTCGCAGCACGATCAGTTGTTGGCTGTAGCCTCTTGGCCTCCTTTGTCTATAGGCTGGTGATCCCCTAAGGGCTAGGTGTGTCTTAGGCTCAGTAGAGCGGTTCTCTGGATCAGCCCCACCCTAGGAGTTTCCCGGCTCTGCGGGTGTGTTTTCTAGTCCCCGTGTTCCACCCAGGTCAGTACCATCTCAGGAAAACCCTTTACTCACGGAGCCTGTGTTTCAGTCCCAGGTCTGTTCCATGGTGGTTGCCATCTGAGAAGATGCTCAGTCTCATCTGGTTGCCCAGGAAGACAGGAAGAGAGGCTATGGGATATCTGAGGGTGGGCCTTGTTATTGCTGAAGATGGCTGTTGCTCTGCACCTCTGGGCACCACCGCTCCAGTGTAATTCCCTCTCAGCCGACCGTCGTCTTCTTGCTCCTTTGCTACAGAGTCAGCACTGGTCAGCTGCAGTCCAGGTCCTGTCTATACCTCTTGAGAGTTCAGCCAAGAATCTGGACTCCTGAGGGGGCAGGTCTCCAGATCACAGAGTGAGAGTGGAGGGGGGTGTTAGGAGCTCAGGGTTACAGGTCGTAACACCAAGCTCATTGATACCAAATGAACAAATAAACAGATACAAAGGTTACCAGGCACATGGGCCCAAAAATACAGAGATAGATGGAAACACATAAACATACAAGCAATAGCCACGATAACAGCAATATAAGAACAACTGCAATAAAAATAGTGATAATCGTAAAATAATTGAAAGAAAGGAAAAAAAGAGAAAAAAGTGGTGTTAGAAGGAATGTTAAGTGAGAAGAAGAAATTAAAATTAGAAGACATAGAAATAAAAAATATATCTATATAAAATGTAATAATAAAAAATTATCGAAATCTCCTCTAAGAAAATGGTGAGGAAAAATCAGACAAAAAGAAAACAACAGCAAAAAAAAAAAAAAAAAAAAAAACCACAAAAACCTAAAAAAACAAAACAAAACAAAACAAACAAAAAAAGGCACCAACTGCAAAAATATTCTTGTGGTAGAAATATACCTATAAATGTCTATATCTCTGTTGTAGGGATCAACTTTCGTAGGAATATATTCATACTGCAATATACTTTCTGGACACCAGGTGGCGCTGTGAGTGGTTTTGAGACTTATACCTGGTTTACAGTTTATACCATTACCATGGTAACCACCTTCCATGGCCGATCGCCATTTTGGAGTTTCTGTAAAAGTTTGTCGCCTAAGAATTGTGCAATCTCGGCTGTTCTCCTCTGGACAGCACTTGCGACCAATGCTCCCACTCAGTGCAGGTGTCCACGCTTCCTAAGTCCCTCCACTCTGCTCTCAGGTTCCCCCGCAAACTGGCGACTGCAATCGGCCATAAGGGGAGTGGTGCTGAGTTCACGCGGTATCTCCTGTAGCTGGTTCCCGGGGCTTTAGCAGCCAAACCCAGTCCGGGGCTTCAGTTGCTCCGCAGCCCCAGAAACCAAAGCCAGGTCCTAGGCTTCAAGCCGTTGCCATGGTTGGAGCACTCGGGGGATTTATTCTGAGTTTTATGGTTCAGGGTTTTGGATGGGCGTCCGCCAGTTTGCTGCGCAGCCTGAACCGCCAGCCCCCTCCAACACCTGGGGCAAAGGTGCCCGCCCTTTTGGGTAGTTCAAAATGTCTGTTTGTTTCCCAGGCAGGATCCCTTCCCTTCAATTGTCCAACAGTTTGCCCAGCTCCCTGTGGTTTCGAGTGGCTCTCCTTTCGGATGCCTCCCTCAGTTCAGGATTAATTACTTGTCAATTGGATTTTGTCAGCATTTACAAGCTGCTGACCTCCATGGGGGAGGGGCCTGCTGGCCGGCATGGCTGAGCAGGGATGAATCTCTACAACAGAGTCTGTGATTTTTAAATTACCCCTCATATATAGCAAACCGCCAGTTCGCTGGGCATCTCCAGCTGTCTGTCCACTCCAATAATCCACACACAGGGAAGGTCCAGACCGCCTTTCCTCTCACCTGGTGGCTTGGGAGAGGTGGGCTACACATCCGTCCTGTCTGCCATCATGCTCTGCCTCCGAGAAAATTCTGAAAGCTGCCAGATGAAAGAAAACCATTACCTACAAGGGGAAGAATATTAGAATAACTGCAGATCTCTCTGCTGAAACCTTTCAAGCTAGAAGTGGATGGTCATCGATTTTTAATCTCCTAAAACAAAATAACTTTCAACTCAGGATCCTATACCAAGCTAAACTGAGTTTCATATATGACAGAGAAATTAAATACTTCAATGACATTCACATGTTGAAGAAATTTGCCATAACTAAACCAGCTCTGCAGGGTATTCTCAGACCTATCCTTCATAAAGACCAGCATAATCCTCCACCCAAAAGTAAACTCACCCAGAAAATTTTGATCAAATTCCAACTTCCACAGTCACAAAAGGATTTAAAATGTCCACCGGACCCTCGAAAGGCTTATCAATATTCTCAGTTAATGTGAATGGTATAAACTGTCCTCTAAACAGGCACAGGTTGGCTGACTGGATACAAAAACTCAAGCCAGATATCTGCTGCATACAAGAATCACATCTTACATTAAAAGACAAATATAGACTCAAGGTGAAGGAATGGTCATCTATATTCCAGGCAAATGGAAAGCAGAAAAAGCAGTTGTTGCAATCCTGTTCGCAGACGCAATAGTCTTTAAAACAACCAAAATAATTAAGGACAAGGATGGACACTTCATATTTGTTAAAGGTAATACTCAATATGAGGAGATCTCTATTATTAATATTTATGCACCCAACCACAACACATTTCAATTTATAAGAGAAACTCTAACAGACATGAACAACTCGATTTCCTCCATTTCCATAGTAGTTGGACATTTTAACAACCCTTTAGCAGTGTTAAGACCCTCTATTTAAAGATCTTGAAAAAATAATACTTCATTTTATATGGAATCAGAAGAAACCTCGAATAGCTAAAACATTACTCAGCAATAAAAACAAAGCAGGAGGAATCACGCTACCACCCCCGAGACTGTATTATAAATCAATAGTGATAAAAACATCGTGGTCCTGGCACAAAAGCAGAGAAGTAGATGTCTGGAACAGAATAGAGAACCAAGCGATGAATCCAGCTACTTACCGTTATTTAATTTTTGACAAGCCAATTAAAAACATTCAGTAGGGAAGGATTTCCTATTTAACAAATGGTGCTGGGTAAACTGGCAGGCAACCTGTAGAAGATTGAAACTGGACCCACACCTTTCACCATTAACTAAGATAGACTCTCACTGGATAAAAGATTTAGACTTAAGACATGAAACTATAAAAATACCTGAATAAAGTGCAGGGAAAACTCTTGTAGGAATCAGCCTGTGTGAATGTTTTATGAGGAGGACTTCCCAGGCAATTGAAGCAATATCAAAAATACACTACTGGGACCTGATCAAACTAAAAAGCTTCTGCACAGCCAAGAATATGGTAAGTATAGCAAGCAGACAGCCCTCAGAATGGGAGAAAATATTTGCAGGTTATACCTCCGATAAAGGTTTAATAACCAGAATCCACAGAGAATGCAAATGTATTAGCAAGAAAAGAACAAGTGATTCCATTTCAGGGTGGGCAAAGGACTGGAAGAGAAACGTCTCTAAAGAAGACAGACATACGATCTACAAACACATGAAAAAAAGCTCATCATCAGAGAAATGCAAGTCAAACTACTTTGAGGTATCATCTAACTGCAGTAAGAGTAGCCCACATAACAAAATCCCAAAACCAGAGATATTGGCGTGGATGTGGAGAAAAGGGCACACTTCTACACTGCTGGTGGGAATGTACACTAATACATTCCTTTTGGAAGGATGTTTGGTGAATACTTAGAGATCTAAAAATAGATCTGCCATTTGATCCTATAATTCCTCTACTAGGTATATACCCAGAAGACCAAAAGTCACAATATAACAAAGACATCTGTACCAGAACGTTTATTGCAGCCCAATTCATAATTGCTAAGTCATGGAAGAAGCCCAAGTGTCTATCGACCCACGAATGGACTAGCAATTTGTGGTACACGTATACCATGGAATATTATGCAGCCTTAAAGAAAGATGGAGACTTTACCTCTTTCATGTTTACATGGATGGAGCTGGAACATATTCTTCTTAGCAAAGTATCTCAGGAATGGAAGAAAAAGTATCCAATGTACTGAGCTCTACTATGAAGCTAAATTATAGCTTTCACATGAAGGCTATAACCCATCTATAGCACAAGACTATGGGGAAAGGGCCGAGGAAGGGGAAGGGAGGGGGGAGGTTTTGTTGGAGGGAGAGTAATGGAGTGGAGCCACATCTACAGTGCATCTTAGAATGGGTACAGGTGAAACTTACTAAATGCAGAATACAAATGCCTACATACAGTAACTAAAAATATGCCATGAAGGCTACATTGAACAGGTTGATGAGAATATTTCAGATTGTATATGAAACCCGCACATTGTACCTCTTGATTGCACTAATGTACACAGCTATGATTTAACAATAAAAATAAATCTCTGACTATTGTGGAGCTGGAGGAAATCAAGTTGCTCATGTCTGTTAGAGTTTCTCTTATAAATTGAGGTGCATTCTGGTTGGGTGCATAAATATTAATAATTGAAGTCTCATCATATTGAGTATTACCCTTAATATATATGAAGTAACCATTCTTATCCTGGCGGCACCTGTGGCTCAAAGGAGTAGGGCGCTGGCCCCATATGCCAGAGGTAGCAGGTTCACATCCAGCCCTGGCCAAAACTACAAAACCATTCTTATCCTTCCTTAGTTTTGTTGGTTTAGAGCCTATTCTATCTGCAAATAGAATTGCAACACCTGCTTTTTTCCTGATTTCCAATATCCTGAAACAGAGATGACCATACCTTCACCCTAAGTCTATATATATCTTTTAAGGTAAGATGAGATTCTTGTATATAGCAGATATCTGGCTTGAGTTTTTATATCCAGTCAGCCAACCTGTGCCTCTTTAGAGGACAATTTAAGCCATTCATATTAATGGAGAATATTGATAAGCCTGGTAGAATTTTGGCTATCGAGTTTTTCAAAAGTCCAGTGGACATTTTTAATCATTTTGCCACTGTGGAAGTTGGAGTTTGATTAAAAGTTTCTGAGTGAGTTTACTTTTGTGGTGGAGAATTGCACTGGTCATTATGGAGGATAGTTCTGAGAATATTCTGGAGAACTGGTTTAGTTATGGCTATTTCTTCAACATGTGAATGTCATTGAAGTATTTAATTTCTCCATCATAAATGAAACTCAATTTAGGTGGATACAGGATCCATGGTTGAATGTTATTTTGTTTTAGGAGATTAAAATTTGATGACCACCCTCTTCTAGCTTGGATGGTTTCAGCAGAGACATCTACAGTCATTCTAATATTCTTTCCTTTGTAGGTTATGGTTTTCTTTCATCTGGCAGCTTTCAGAATTTTCTCCTTCATATTAACTTTAGTGAAGTTAATTATGATGTGCCTGGAGGATGTCTTATTCGGGTTGAGTTGTGCTGGGGTTCTGAAACTGTCTGCTATCTGAATTTCAGAATCTCTTGGCATGTCTGGAAAATTCTCTTTCATAATTTCATGGAGAAGAGCCTCTGTGCCTTGCAAAGACACTTCATTGCCTTCAGAAATTCCTGTGAGGCAAATATTAGTTTTCTTCAAATTATCCCAGAGCTTTCTGAGAGAATGATCTGTTTTTGCTCTCCATTTCTCTTCCTCTTTGAGAGTTTGGGAGTGCTCAAAGGCTTTGTCTTCAATGTCAGAAATCCTTTCTTCTGCTTTCTCCACTCTGTTACTGAAGAATTCTAGTGTATTTTTCAGATATTTGAGGGCTGCAAATTCTTGTCTCAATGTGTCAAAATCTTTGGTGATTTTGTCTTTAAATTTGTTGAATTCTTGAGACAACTTTTGAAATTCTCCTGGAATTTCTAATTCCAACTTTTCCTGTACTTATTAATCTTGTTTGCAATTCAAATTCTGAATTCTATTTCTGACATCTTGGCCATCTGTTTACGAATGGGATCTTCAGTTGTGTCTGCCATATCTTTTATTGGGGAGGGGTTAATTTACTCCGGTTATTCATGTTAGTGTAGTTTCCCTGCTGATTCTGCCCCAAGATTATTTTATATCGTTTGACTAGATGAGCAGATAAAGAGAAGTTGGGTTGGGTGCTCCTGGAGGAGTGATTAACCAGCCCTTTGCCCAAAAGCTGGGACTGGTGACTGTACCTTTTCCCCTGGAGCTTTGCCAAGGACCCATACAGTGCAATGGCTTGAGAAACTGGGGACCTGCTTGGTGTGGTGGGGCTAAGTGGCTCTGTCTTGTTTTCAGCCGGTGTCTGTCCTACTCTAGAGAATCAGTTACTCTGGGCTGAAGTCTCAGCTGTGGAGAAATACCAGCTATTAATTCAGTCCCCCCACCGGCTCCCCCCCACTCCCTGCCTCCAGGCAACAATTGGAAAAGGAAAATCAAACCTTCCCACAACCACACATCCAGGGTACCACTTGGATAGTCCTTGGTTGATTGGCCCAGTTCAAGAGGTCCAATTCAATTGTCTCAGTCAGCATGTGTCTCACATGGGAGAGTTCAAAAGGTCCCTGGCAACTGGATTGCAGGTGTCCACTGGCAACTCAAATATGACTCACTCTGGTGCTCCGTGAGTTCAGGAGGACCCACCCAACAAATTGATTAGTCTGGGAGGGTTGATGCCTCCTTCCCCACCTTGCACCCCTGTCACACCCAATCACTGATAATCCTGCAGGGCTGTGACCCAGTTGCCTCCAATAAGCAATACTCCAGGGCTTTGCACCTGCCTGAATCACAGGGAGATCTATGTCTCCTCAGTCAGACCGCTGCTCTCTGCCACTATCCAGCAGGGTGAGGTGAACCCTGACAACCTCAGGTGCTTAATGGAGGCTGAGGCAGTTCATTCAGTTCCAGCCCTGCCCCTGATTGATGTTGCTGACAGAATGGAACGACTTCACAGAATTTGATTCTGTTCTGGCTATACTCCCTTGCAGAACAAAGGCTATTTGAGTTCACAGAGCCTACGACTCAGGCCTGGTCTGTGCCGCCACCCAGTCTCAGCTGCAGTTTGTATTGAGGCAGCATGGTTAGCTGTCAGTTTCAGGCTCTGCCTACCCTCCTTTGTCTCAGCTAATAATCCCCTGAGGGCTGGGTGCATCTTAGGCTTAGTAAAGCAGTCCTCTGGGTCAGCCCCGAACTGGGATTTGCCATCTCTGTGCTTGGTATTCTAGTCCCCATGCTCCACCCAGGCCAGTACCACCTCAGGCAAACCATTTACTCATGGGGGCTTGTGTTTCAGTCCCAGATCTGTTCCACCAGTGGCTGCCACTAGAGAAGATGCCTGGCCTCCTCTGGTTAACCAGAGAGACAAGGGGTGTGACACCGGAATATCCAGGGGTAAGCCCTATTGTTGCCACTGCCGCTGCTTCTCTGTGTGTTGGGGTACTGCCGTTTCTGTATGGTTCCCTCTCAGCTGACCATCTTCTCCCTACTTCCATGCCACAGAGTCTGCACTGACCAGCATCAGTCCATGCCCTGTTCACACTTCTGTAGAAAATACCCAAGAATTGGACTCCTGGGGAACAGGCCTCCAGACCTTGAAGTGAGAGTGGAGGGGAGGGCTGGGAGTTCAGAATTGCAGGTAGAGATTATATACAGTTTTATGCCTGTCAGGAGAGCACCATGGCACCCTACTAGGGGAAGTAGGTTCAGTTTTTAGAGGGTTTCTCCCATGGGATAAAATGGGAGGACTTTTGAACTCTGGTCACTTGTTTGTATGGAGTACTGTGAGCCGTTCTCCTTGGGGAGGGGGACTCCCATCCTCTTGGTGATGGATTTTGTACCTTTTGTATCTTTGAGATTGCAGCTTGTCTCAGCAGGGTTGATGTGCGTTCTTCAACCTTCTCTCTTGGCTCAGCTCTAATCCACCCGGTTACTTGCTAAACTTCTGTCCTTTAACTCTCCTTCTGGACAGGTGCCTCTGTGGAATGCTGGCTCCAGTCAGCCACCTTGCCTTATCCCCTGTTTTGTGTTTTTTGGACTTGGGACTCATTTGAACTGCCTTGGGAGAACTTGAGCAGAAGTGCGGAGGACTTTAGGCATTGTCTAGGGCCCCAGACTGAGCTGCCAACAGAGCTAATGGTGTTCAGCTATGGGCCGCACAGAGAAATTGTGGAAGAAGTGCCCTGGCAAGCTCTGCCCTCAGGGTCGCATAGCAAGGATTGAGTGGGAGTGAGTAATCTAGTGACTGAGCAGCCTAAAGGTAGGGACTGAGACACCTTACTCCCTTAGGCCTCAGGGGCATAGAGTGAGACTGGTTTTGGCACCCTGGGTAAGAAGATAGCCATTTCATGAGTGATCTCAGTGACAAGTGCTTTCCTGGGAAAGCTTCCACTTAGATAAGTTTAGCAGTTTAAAGTGCCTTTTAAGAGGGCTGAGGAGAGATTTAGTCTCTGCACACTGCAGGGTTTGAGAGATCAGCAGAGGTCTCCAGTTGTATCAGCATTGTGATTAACATCTCATACCCCAGAAGATTACCTGTTGCCCAGACAATATTCAGCAAGATATATATATTGCTTTGTCTTTTTTTTGTTGTTGTTGTTGTTTTGCTTTTTAATTTCAACAATTTCACTATAGATTTTTCTTTTCTTTTTTCTTCTTTCTTTTCTTTCTTCCTTTGTCTAGTTTAAATATAATTTTCCATTGTTGCCTTTTTCAACAATTAGAACTTCATTTCTGCTAGTGTTTCTACCCCTATTATTTGGTTTGTCCCCTAATTTTATCTGTAAAGTTTTCTGTTTGTTTATTTTGTTTGATTTATAGCATTATTATTTTTCTTCTCTACTTGTGGTGGTGGGATACTGTGTCCAAACAGGCTAGCAATGAGCTGCTCATCTCAAGAGAACCACCCAACCCAGCAACCCAGAGGTTGGGATTTTTTTTAGGTGGCGTCAAAGTACCCCACTGTATACCTATATTGTCTTCCTCTTTCTGTGCCTCTCTTCTTTTTGTCAATATTCCCTTTTACCCACCCCCTCTCCTTTCTCTTTTTCCTTTTCTTTCCTTCTCTTTTTCTCCTTTTTTCTTTCTTTTTTCCCTTCTTGCTCTTCAACTTTATCATCCTTTTGGTTCTGTACCAAAAGGACCCATACAAACCCTAGTTCAGAGGCATGGTAACTTAAAGAGCAAGAGGAAGTGAAAGGAAAATTAGAGCAAGGAAACAGATTAAAAAAAAAAATCACTCCTGAGGAAGAATCAGCAGAAAACTCTTGGCAACATGAAAAACCAGTCCAAAGCAACCCCTCCAAGGGACCATGAGGTAGCTACTGCAGAGGATTCCACTGATAAAGAAATGTTAGAAATTACAGGGAATTTAGAATACAGATGATGAAAACAATGAAGGAAATGATGGAAACAATGAAATAAACTGCTGATAAAGTGGAAAATAACCAAAAGGAAATCAGAAACAATCAAATAAGAGATGAACAATATGAAGAATATATAAAGGATATAGCAGAGCTGAAGGAACTGAAGCAGTCATTTAGGGAACTTAAATATGCAATAGAAAGTATCAACAACAGATTAGACCATGCA
Source organism: Nycticebus coucang (assembly GCF_027406575.1). Taxonomy (NCBI): domain Eukaryota; kingdom Metazoa; phylum Chordata; class Mammalia; order Primates; family Lorisidae; genus Nycticebus; species Nycticebus coucang. The sequence goes on from NC_069795.1 coordinate 93,881,662, forward strand.
GAAGAAAGAATCTCAGAGGTAGAAGACAAAGCTCTTGAAATAATTCAGATAGTTAAAGAGGCAGATAAGAAGAGAGAAAAAGCAGAATGTACACTGACAGAATTATGGGACTTTATGAAGCATTCAAACATACAAGTAATAGGTATCCCGGAAGGGGAGTAAGAATGCTCCCGGGGAATGGAAGACATACTAGAGAATATTATATGTGAAAATTTCCCAAATATCAACAAAGATTCTGACACATTTCTTTAGAGGGATATTGGACCCCAGGTTGCCTCAACTCTAACCAAGCTTCTCTAAGACACATTGTGATGAACTTGTCTAAAGTCAAGACAAAAGAAAAGACTCCTTAAGCTGCCAGGAGTAAGCGCCAGTTGACTTACAGGGGCAAATCCATCTGGGTGACTGCAGACTTCTCTAATCAAACTTTCCAAACAAGGAAACAATGGTATCTACCTTTAATCTACTTAAACAGATCAATTTCAGCCCATAATTTTATATCCTGCTAAGCTAAGCTTTACAATTGATTGAGAAATCAAATCATTTACTGATATACAAACATTGAGAAAATTTGCCACAACAAGACCAGCTCTATAGGAAATACTTCAACCTGTTCCACACACTGATCATCAGAATGGATCAACAGCAAAGTAAGAGCTCAGCAATTAAAGGACACAACCTAACTTCCACACTGATGCAAAAGATAAAACTAAGTAATGGAATCTCACAAAATAAGATGAAAAGAACACTACCACACTTATCAATTATCTCAATAAATGTTAATGGATTGAATTCCCCACTGAAGAGGCATAGATTGGCTGACTGGATTAAAAAACACCAGCCATCCATTTGCTGTTTGCAGGAAACACACCTAGCTTCAAAAGACAAACTAAAACACCTGCAAACCCCAGACTCCCAGTCTTCAGGAAATGGCATCAGGCCCATGTTTCTGTAGAGTTCGGAGTTCTGAGAGGTAGAGCATTCCTTTCAACAGGATCTCGAATTCTCAGGGTCACAGATTTTTGCTGACTAGTTCCTTGAGGTCTCTGGAATCCAAAGTTGCTTGGCTCAAAATTCCAGGGGAGCTTGGAACTCTAAGAGGCCCAAAGTTCCTGGTGTAGGAATATTTAGAGGCCTAGGATCTTCAGGCAGACAGGTGAACACAATAATAATCTTTACGGCTTGCAGGTGTATGAAATAATGTCACTACATTGGAGCAGCACCTCAGCCTGCACACCTATGTGAGTCTGCAGCTGTGACACATAGAAGTTGGCTACGTCCAGGTCGGTAGCTCCAAAGTGGGCAGCCACATGCACACCCTCGTGCAACATGAAGCTCACCTGATGACCCACCATGGCCAGCAGGCTGCGGAGGTAGTGCTCTCGAAGGATAGCTTGGGCCTGCTGTTCCTGGGATTCCAGAGATTCTTGATCTAGAGAACACTCCTGGATTTCAGGAATCTTGGGATTCAAGGGGGCCCTGCATCCATCAGGGGCAAAGCCATGGCTCAAGCCATCAGGGCCCCGGGGGAGCTAGAGCACAGGCACAGGAATGGTCAGAGGAATCTGCATTGTCCTCACGAGGTCCACAGGTGCTGGAGCCCATGAAGACATTTTTTCAGGCAAACAGAATTCAGAAGAAAAGAAGAGTTACAATCTTATTTTTAGATGCATGTGGATGTAAAGCAACTAAAGCCAAAAAAGACAAAGATGGTCACTTTATATTGGCCAATGGAAAAATACAACAAGAAGATGTTTCAATTCTAAATATCTATGCACCCAATTTAAATTATCCCAGATTCTTGAAACAGATCTTACTTGGTCTGAGCAATAGGATATCCTATAGTAACATAATAAAAGGGGATTTTTAACACTCCAATTATAGAGCTGGACAGATCCTCTAACAAGAAATTAAACAAAGATAGAAGGGACTAAATGAGACTCTAGAACAACTGTGCTTTATAGATGCATACAGAACACTCCAACCCAAAGACAAAGAATATACATTCTTCTCATCACCCCATGGAACATTCTCCAAAATTGATCATATCCTAGGCCCCAAAACAAACCTCAACAGAATCCAAAGAATTGAAATTTTACCGTGTATCTTCTCCAACCACAAGGCACTAAAGGTGGAACTCAACTCCAACAAAAACATTCAACCCCACACAAAGGCATGGAAATTAAACAACCTTCTGCTGAATGACAGTTGGGTGTAGGAAGAAATAAAACAGGAAATCATTAACTTCCTAGAGCATAACAATTATGAAGACACAAGCTCCCAAAACCTGTGGGATGTGTGCCTGGACCTCTGTAAGAGCTGTGCACAATCAGTTATCAGCTCTTGGACCTCCATAAGAGCTGCGCATGATCAGCTACTGGCACCCAGACCTCTGTAAGAGCTGCGCATGATCAGCTACTGGCACCCGGACCTCTGTAAGAGCTGCACCTGATCAGCAATCTGCTACTGCCCAGACCATGGCAGGAGCTGTGCCCACTGGGCCACTGCACGCCCTGACTAAAAACTCCGGGAGCCACACAACCCCACGTCCTCCCTTCTGTACCTTCCCTGCCTCCACACCGGCCTGCTTGTCTAGCCAGGGACTCTGGTAGCCGCGTGCCCTCTGGAGCCCTCCTGCCTCTGCACAGAGCCCTTCTCCTGGCCAGGGACTGCTGAAGCCTTGTGCTCTCTGAGCCAAAGTCACTGGGCAACAGGCACTCCCAGAAACGTGTGCACCACCCCCTACCCTGTTGCTGGATCCCAGTGTGTCACACTCCAGGGCTGCTCCCACAACCAGAACTTCCTGGCTGGGGCAGCCACAGAGGAGCTACACAGGGTCACTCCCTACAAAGATTCAGCAACAATAGACTGATCCCGCTGGGTTCTAATCTTGGAGACGCACCTCCCCAACTCTGAGGATAGCTAGAGGCAGTGGTGAAAAAACAATCATGAGGCAAAATCAATGGATAAACTCTGGCAATATGAATAATCAGAGTAGGTCCACTCCCCCATGGGTCAATGGGGCAGACACAGCACAAGATCCCATGCACAAACAAACAGCTGAGATGTCAGAAATCGAATTCAGAATCTGGATTGCAAATAAGATGAAACTAGAATTCTAAGCAGTAATCCAAAAGATATCTCAAGAATTCAATGAATTCAAAGACAAAATGACCAAAGATTTTGACACATTGACAAGAAATTCCAGCCCTCAAAAATCTGAGAAACACAGTAGAATCCTTCAGTAACAGAATGGAGAAAGCAGAAGAAAGGATTTCTGACACTGAAGACAAAGCTTTTGAACGCTCCCAAACTCTCAAAGAGGAAGAGAAATGGAGGGCAAAAACAGATCTCTCTCTCAAAGAGCTCTCAATATTCATCTTTTAGGGATCCCTGAAAGTGAGGAAGTGGCTTCACAAGGCACAGAGTCTCTTCTCCATGAGATTAAGAAAGAGAACTTTCCAGACATGCCAAGAGATTCTGAAATTTGGATAGTAGACAGTTTCAGAACTCCAGCATGAATCAACCCAAATAAGACATCCCCCAGAACATCATAATCAATTTCACTGAAGTTAATATGAAGGAGAAAAAGAAAACCATCACCTACAAGGGGAAGAATTTTAGAATAACTGCAGATCTCTCTGCTGAAACCTTTTGAGCTAGAAGAGGATGGTCGTTGACTTTTAATCTCCTAAAACAAAATAACTTTCAACCCAGGATCCTGTATCCAGCTAAACTGAGTTTCATTTATGAAGGCAAAATTAAATACTTTAACGACATTCACATTTTGGAGAAATTTGCCATCAAAAACAAGCTCTCCAGGATATTCTCAGACCTATCCTCCATAAAGACCAACGTAATCCTCCACCACAAAAGCAAACCTACCCAGAAAATTTTGATCAAATTCCAACATCCACAGTTGCAAAAAAATTAAAAATGTCCACCAGATGTTTGAAAGGCTTATCAATAATCTCAATTAATGTGAATGGTTTAAACTGTCCTCTAAAGAGGCACTGGTTGGCTGACTGGATACAAAAACTCAGGCCATATATCTGCTGCATAAAAGAATCTCACGTTACATTAAAAGACAAATATAGACTCAAGGTGAAGGGATGGTCATCTATACTCCAGGAAAATGGAAAGTAGAAAAGAGCAGGCATTGCATCCTATTTGCAGATGCAATAGGCTTTAAACTAGCCAAAAAAAGCAAGGATAAGGATGGACATGTCATATTTGTTAAAGGTAATACTCACTATGATGAGATTTCAATTTTTAATATTTATGCATTCAACCAGAATGCACCTCAATTTATAAGAGAAACTCTAACAGAGTAACATGAGCAACTTGATTTCCTCCAGTTCCATAGTATTTGGAGATTTTAACACCTTTCCAGCAGTGCTGGATAGATCCTCAAAAAAGTAGCAAAGCAAAGAAATTTTAGATTTAAATTTAACCATTCAACATCTGGACGTAACAGACATCTACAGAACATTTCATCTCAACAAAACTGAATAGACATTCTTCTCATCAGCCCATGGAACATACTCCAAAATTGACCACATCCTAGGCCACATATCTAACCTCAGAAAATTAAAAAAAATAGAAATTATTCCTTGTGTCTTCTCAGACCATCATGGAATAAAAGTTGAACTCAATAACAACAGGAATCTGCATACCCATACAAAAACATGGAAGCTAAATAACCTTATGCTGAAGGATAGATGGGTTATAGACGAGATTAAGAAGGAAATCACAAAATTTTTGGAACAAAACCACAATGAAGACACAAATTATCAGAACCCCTGGGATACTTTCACTCTTCGCAGATGATATGATCGTATATCTGGAAAACACTAGGGATTCTACTACAAAACTTTTATAAGTGATCAGGAATATAGCCATGTCTCAGGCTACAAAATCAACACCCATAAATCTGTAGCTTTTATATATACCAACAATAACCAAGCTGAAAAAACAGTCATGAACTCTAGTCCTTTCACAGTAGTGCCAAAGAAGATGAAATATTTGGGAGTATACCTAACAAAGGATGTGAAAGATCTCTACAAAGAGAACTATGAAACTTTAAGAAAAGAAATAGCTGAAGATGTTAACAGATGGAAAAACATACCATGCTCAAGGCTGGGAAGAATCAACATTGTTAAAATGTCCATACTACTCAAAGCAATATATAATTTTAATGCAATTCCTATTAAAGCTCCATTGTCATATTTTAAAGATCTTGAAAAAATAATACTTCACTTTATATGGAATCAGAAAAAACCTCGAATAGCCAAAACATTACTCAGCAATAAAAACAAAGCAGGAAGAATCATGCTACCAGACCTGAGACTGTACTATAAATTCATAGTGATCAAAACAGCATGGTAGTGGCACAAAAGTAGAGAAGTAGATGTCTGGAACACAATAAAGAACCAAGCAATGAATCCAGCTACTTACCCTTATTTGATCTTTGACAAGCCAATTAAAAACATTCAGTAGGGAAAAGATTCCCTATTTAACAAATGGTGCTGGGTAAACTGGCTGGCAACCTGTAGAAGATTGAAACTGGACCCACACCTTTCACCATTAAGTAAGATAGACTCTCACTGGATAAAAGAGTTAGACTTAAGATATGAAAGTATAAAAATACTTGAAAAAGTGTAGGGAAAACTCTTGAAGGAATTGGCCTGGATGAATATTTTATGAGGAGGACTCCCCAGGCAATTGAAGCAGTATCAAAAGTACACTACTGGGATCTGATCAAACTAAAAAGCTTCTGCACAGCCAAGAACATAGTAAGTAAAGCAAGCAGACAGCCCTCAGAATGGGAGAAGATATTTGCAGCTTATACCTCCAATAAAGGTCTAATAACCAGAATCCACAGAGAACTCAAACATATTAGCAAGAAAATAACACGTGATCCCATCTCAGGGTGGGGAAAGGACTGGAAGAGAAACTTCTCTAAAGAAGACAGGCACACAGCCTACAGACATATGAAAAAATGCTCATCATCTTTAATCATCAGAGAAATGCAAATCAAAACTACTTTGAGATACCACCTAACCCCAGTAAGAGTAGCCCACATAACAAAATCCCCAAACCAGAGATGTTGGTGTGGTTGTGGAGAAAAGGGCACACTTCTACACTGCTGGTGGGAATGCACACTAATACGTTCCTTCTGGAAGGATGTTTGGAGAATACTTAGAGACCTAAAAATAGACCTGCCATTTGACCCTATAATTCCTTTACTAGGTTTATACCCAGAAGACCAAAAATCACAATATAACAAAGACATCTGTACCAGAATGTTTATTGCAGCCCAATTCATAATTGCTAAGTCATGAAAGAAGCCCAAGTGTCCATCGACCCACGAATGGACTAGCAATTTGTGGTACATGTATACAATGGAATATTATGCAGCCTTAAAGAAAGATGGCGACTTTACCTCTTTCATGTTTACATGGATGGAGCTGGAACATATTCTTCTTAGCAAAGTATCTCAGGAATGGAAGAAAAAGTATCCAATGTACTCAGTTCTACTATGAAGCTAAATTATAGCTTTCACATGAAGGCTATAACCCAACTATAGCACAAGACTATGGGGAAAGATCAAGGAAGGGGAAGGAGGGGGTTGGTGAAGGGAGGGCAATGGGTGGGGCCACATCTATGGTGCATCTTAGAATGTGTACAGGCAAAACTTACTCAATGCAGAATACAAATGCCTACCTACATACAGTAACTAAGAAAATGCCATGAAGGCTACATTGATCCAATGAGAATATTTCAGATTGTATATGAAACCCGCACATTCTACCCTTTG